>NC_091768.1:39486428-39789459 GCF_029378745.1 Bos indicus
ATCCCTAAAGGTAGCACTTTTTCAAAAATGTAGAAATACAGCTTGAAAGCCAATAGAGAAATTAAAATTGATCACTAAAAATTACTTGATTAATGTAAAGGAAGGCAGAAGAGAAAGAACAGAAGAACAAGAGGCAGATGAGACAAATAAAACCAAATAGCAAAATGTCAGACCTAAATATGACCATATCAGTAATGATATTACAGAAAAATAAAGACTCCAAGCAAATGGCAAAGACTATCTAACTGGATTTTAAAAAATCAAAAATCACTTATATCCTGTTTAAAGAGATGCAGTTTAAATACAAATACACAAATAACTTGGAAATAAAAAAGATGGGAAAAGATATGCCATGAATTAATAACCCTAAGAAGACTGGAATGGCTGTACTAATACCAGACAAAACAGACTTCAAGGCAAGTAGTTTTACTAGAAATAAAGAGGGATTTTAATGATAAAAGTCTCAACACATCAGGAAGATACAACAATGACAAACCTATATACACCTAATATAACAGAGCTTCAGAAACACAAGAAGGAAATTTGATCTCTACTTTACACCATATTTTTACTTACCTCAAAATGAATCATAAAAATGAAATTTGAAACTGAAAAGTATAAAACTTCTAGGAAAAAACATAGGAGAAAATCGTTGTTACCTTGGGTTAGGCAAAGATTTCTTAGACACAACGTCAAAAACATAATCCGTAGATAAAACTTCACTTCAGCAAAATTAAGAATTACTATTTGAAAGACACTTTTAAGAAAATGAAAAGGCAAGCCATAAACTGGGAGGAAAGACTAGCAAGTTATATATCTTACCAAAAAAAAAAAACCCTGCACCCAGATTATAAAAAGAACTCTCAAAACTCAATAAAAACCAAGCAACCTACTTTAAAAATAGGTTAAAAAGATTTGAACAATCTCTTCACAAAAGATATACAAATGGAAAATATTCATTTTTGAAAAGATGCTCAACATCATTAGCCATAAGGAAAATATAAATTAGAACAATGAAAAAAACCACACACACCTATTCAAATGGCTAAAATAGCTAATCATACCAAGTGTTGGTAAGGATGTTAGGATGTAAGGATGTCTGTCATACACTGCTACTGGGAATTTAAAATTGGACAATCATTTTGGAAAACTGAGTAGGGATTTTTTTTCAGCTAAATACATCCCTATTATATTATCCAGCCATTCCGCTCCCAGGTATTTACCTAAGAGAAACAAGAGCATATGTCCATACAAAACTTATCTACAGATGGTTTTGATCGTCTTATTTCTAACAGTCAAAAACTGCAAAGAGCCCAAATATCCAGAAATAAAGTGACTGGATAAACCAATTATGGTATGTTCATAAATGGAACATGCGTGCATGCGTGCTCAGTCGCTTGAGTGGCGTCCGACTCTTTGCAACCCCATGGACTGTAGCCCACCAGGCTCCTCTGTCCCTGGAGATTCTCCAGGCAAGAATACTGGAGTGGGTTGCCACGCCCTCCTCCAGGGGATCTTCCCCACCCAGGGATCGAACCCTCATCTCTTATGTCTCCTGCATTGGCAGGCGGTTCTTTGCCACTATTATCACCTGAGAAGCCCACATAATGGAATACTACCCAGCAAAATACCAGGAGTGAACTATTGATAAATACAACATGGATGAATACCAAAATACTCATACACAGTGGAAAAAAGGCAAAAAAGGAATATATAAAACATGACTCCAATTATTAAAAATTTCCTAAAAATATAAGCAATATACAGGACAGGAAGCGTATCAGTGTTCACCTCGTTGTGGAGAGGGATACAGAGGGAGGGACTGTCAAAGACACCAAGAAACCTGAATGTGATGGAGACGTTCATTATCTGGACTGTGGTGGTTGTGTCTCACTGGTGTATACATATGACAAAACTCATCAAATTACCTACTTTATTTCATGTCATACAGCTTATTTCATGTCAATTACACAATAATGTTGCTTTAAAAAAAAATAAGAGAAACCCTGTATTTATATGACATGGTAGATGTTCACTAAACTCAATTGTAATCATCATTTCAGGATAAACTGGAAGGAAAAAATAGAAACTATATGGAGGTTTTCAACAAGAACAAAAAAATAGATGTCATAAAAAACAAACACACAAAACTGAGAGAACTCAAGGGAGAACTAGACAAATCCACAGTCACAGCTGTATATTTAACCACATCACTCTCAGTAATTAATAGAACAGGAATACCAAAATATAAATGTCTGGATGACAGCATCAAGCAGCGTAACTGACATTTACAGAACACTATATCCAACACCAACTGCAGAAAGCTGTTTGCTCTGCCAGCGAAATTTTTAATCACTGATGAGGGTAGAGTTGGGTGGGGAAAGATGGAAGAACTAACACATACAAAATGCCACTTAATCCATGCGCAGTGCCTGCATAAAACTGTCATCAGATTCTCAGGCAACACGGTGAGGCATTATGTTCATTTTATAGATGGGGAAAAAACAGATTAGAGGTATTTAGCAACTTGCCAAGGTTATTTATGCAACTCTGGTAAGATTCCAGGTGGAAAAAGGAATATGAAAACTGCCCAAAGTCCTTCATTAAAAAACATCCACCAGACTTCCCTGGTGCGCAGTGGGTAAGAATCCGCCTGCCAGTGCAGGGGACACGGGTTCGATCCCTGGTCTGGGACGGTTCCACCTGCCGTGGAACAACGAAGCTCACGCACCACAACTTCTGAGCCCACGCTGTAGAGCCTGTAAGCAACTACTGAAGCCTGCATGCTCTGGCGCCAGGAGCCACAACTAATGAGCCCCTATGCTGCAACTACGGAAGCCCACCTGCTACAGAGCCAGCAAACCCAACTACGGAACCTGCGTGCCACAGCCACTGAAGCCTGAGCTCCGCAAGAGAAGGCACCACAATGAGAAGCCCACCCACCACACCAAAGCGCAGCCCCCACAACTAGAGAAAGCCCGTGGTGCACAGTAACAAAGACCCAGTGCATCCAAAATAAATATTAAAAAAAAAAAATCCCCCAGAGAAAAAGGAACCCTCCTACACTGTTGGTGGGAATGTGAACTGGTGCAGCCATGATGGAGAACAGTATTGTTGCTGTTTAGTCGCTAAGTCGTATCCGACTCTCTGCAACCCCATGGACTGAAGCACACCAGGCTTCCCTGTCCTTCATTCTCTCCCAGAGTTTGCTCCAACTCATGTCCATTGCGGTGATGATGCCATCCAACCACCTCATCCTCTGTCGCCCCGTTCTCCTCCTGCCCTCAACCAGAACATTATGGAGGTTCCTTAACAAATGAAAAACAGAGTTGCCATATAATCCAGCAATCTCACTCCTGGCATATATCTGGAAAAACAAAAACTCTAATTAGAAAATGCACCCTAATGTTCACTATAGCACTATTTACAACAACAGCCAAGACATGGAAGCAACCTAAGTATCCACTGACAGATGGGTAATTAAAAAGATGTGGTGTCTATATATACAATGGAATACTATTCAGCCATAAAAATGGAAATAATGCCATTTGCAGCAACACGGTTAGACCCAGAGATTATCATACTAAGTGAAGTAAGTCAGAAAAAGAAAGACAAATATTAAATACTATATCACTTATGTGTGGAGTCTAAAATATGATACAAATTTATTTACAAAACAGAAACACTCACAGACATAGAAAACAAACATGGTTATAAAAAGGGAGATGAGGTAGGGGAGGGATAAATTAGGAGTTTGGGATTATCAGATAAAAACTACTCTATATAAAATAAACAATAAGGTCCTACTACACAACCCAGGGAACTTTATTCAATATCCTACAATAAACCATAATGAAAAACAATATGAAATCTATATGCTTGAATATATATATATATATATCTGAATCACTTCACTGTACACCAGAAACTAACACCTTGTATAGTTTGATTTTTAAAACAATTAATTAAATAGCAAAGAAATGAAAGAATATGAAAGCAATATAAAAGATTAACAAAACTAAAAGCTGGTTCTTTGGAAAGATAAACACAATTGACAAAACTTTAGCTTGACTAACCAAAAAAAAAGGACTCAAACGAGTAATACTGTAAATGTATATGCACAGCATGGTAACTATCAGTTAACAGTACTATATTGTACACTTGGAAGTTGCTCTGAGCATAAATCCTAAAATGCTTACCACAAAAAGTAAAAGTTGCAACCATGTGAGGTGATAGATGTGTTAAGCTATTTGTGGTGATCATTCACACTATGTATGTATATAAAATAAACACACTGCACCCTCAAAAAAAAAACCAACCCACCAGGTACCATACTTGATGCTGATAAAAACTTATCCCACTCTGGAGAAGCTCACAATCTAACTGAATTACATTATGGTTTTCTCCAGATATATGACCAGGAGTAGGACTTCAGGGTCATATGGTAGCTCTATTTTTAGTTTTTTAAGGACCAGCCACACTGTTCTGCCTAGTTGCTGTACTAATTTACATTCCCAGCAACAGTGTAGGAGGGTTCTCTTTTTTCCACACCCTTTCCAGCAATTACTCTTTGTAGACCTTTTGCTGATGGCCATTCTGACCGGTGTGAAGTGATATCTCACAGCACTAAAGGAAAGAAAGAACTGTCTTAGCCAAATCAAAACTATCTCTGCCATTGTTTATTTTTATTTTTTTTTAATTTTATTTTTAAACTTTACATAATTGTATTAGTTTTGCCAAATATCAAAATGAATCTGCCACAGGTATACATGTGTTCCCCATCCTGAACCCTCCTCCCTCCTCCCTCCCCATACCATCCCTCTGGGTCGTCCCAGTGCACTAGCCCCAAGCATCCAGTATCGTGCATCGAACCTGGACTGGCATCTCGTTTCATACATGATATTTTACATGTTTCAATGCCATTCTCCCAAATCCTCCCACCCTCTCCCTCTTGAAAGGACAACAGCGAAATAGTAGACAGGTAACCAAGTAAGGCCTAACATGGGTGCAACGAGATGAGCTAGAGCTCCATAAGAGGGACCCCTGCCCTGGTCCCCACATCAAACAGCACTGATACAGTGAGACTCATAACCCTGAACAGTCTTCCTTGTTCAGGCTTCAGAGAAGCACATCTCCACAGCCTTTGTCTTATGTCCAGGAAGCAAAAGGAGATTTCACCTAAACGTCATGAAGTAAGCTGTGGCTGTGCCACTGCCAAACTCAGACTGGCACCAGAGCGGCCTCAGATGCCTGCAGAGTAGGAGCAGGAGAAGCACTCAGCTAAGAGGTAAGAGAAAAGCAAATCCTTCCTCTTAGCCCCAACACAATCGATTCTTTCATAATGAAGATTACTTCAAAGCAGTGTTGAGTATTCACTTCCTGTGCCATTCATGGTTCTGGTGCGCTAAGCAGCATGGTTGTCTTAACTCCTGGTGAATACATACACGTGTTGGTGAACCTGTAATATGAATGACACATGACACTGCTTATGCAGGAACTAACAGACACGGAACACTAGAACATTTCTGATTTTATTAAACTACTTAATAAGATTTTTAAAATTTTAAAAAATAAATCAAATTCAGCTATAAACAGTCTGTATTTCAAAATTAAAATTCTTGATATTCTGTATTTTGCCTTTTGATTTTTTTCTCTCATGTAACAATTTAAAAGAGATATAATTCACACACCATAAAATTAGACCTCTTATAAAAGTCAGTGGTGTTCAGTACATTCACAAAGTTATGCAACCATCATCATCCAATTACAGACCATTTTCCTCACCCCAAACAGAAACCCTGTACCAACTAGTAGTTACTCCCATTCCTTCTTCCCCAGAGCCCCTGGTGACCACTAATCTGCTTTCTGTCTTTATAGAATTGCCTATGCCATTATTCTTGCCTGGAGAATTCCACGGACAGAGGAGCCTGAAGGGCCACAGTCCATGGAGTTGCAAAGAGTCAGACACGACTGAGAAATTTTTCATCATTCTGGACATAAGGGATTACCAGGTGGCGCTAGTGGTAAAGGATCTGCCTGCAATGCAGGAGACAAGAAATGCAGGTTGGATCCCTGGGCCAGGAAGATACCCTGGAGGAGGGCATGGCAATCCACTCCAGTATTCTTGCCCGGAGAATTCCACGGACAGAGGATCCTGGCAGGCTATGGTCCATAGGGTCGCAGAGTCGGATACGACTCAAGCAACTTGGCACACACACATTCTGGATATAAAACATGTTACCTTTTTTAAAAAAAATTTTAATTGAAGGATAATTGCTTTACAGAATTTTCTTGTTTTCTGTCAAACCTCAACCTGAACCAGCCATTCAGTTCAGTTCAGTTGCTCAGTCGTGTCCGACTCTTTGTGACCCCATGAATCGCAGAACGTCAGGCCTCCCTGTCTATCACCAACTTCCGGAGTTCACCCAAAGTCATGTGCATCAAGTCGGTGATGCCATCCAGCCATCTCATCCTCTGTCGTCCCCTTCTCCTCCTGCCCCCAATCCCTCCCAGCATCAGTCTTTTCCATTGAGTCAACTCTTCGCATGAGGTGGCCGAAGTACTGGAGTTTCAGCCTCAGCATCAGTCCTTCCAATGAACACCCAGGACTGATCTCCTTTAGGATAGACTGGTTGGATCTCCTTGCAGTCCCAGGGACTCGCAAGAGTCTTCTCCATCACCACAGTTAAAAAGCATCAATTCTTCGGCGCTCAGCCTTCTTCACAGTCCAACTCTCACATCCATACATGACCACTGGGAAAACCATAGCCTTGACTAGACGAACCTTTGTTGGCAAAGTAATGTCTCTGCTTTTGAATATGCTCTCTAGGTTGGTCATAACTTTCCTTCCAAGGAGTAAGCGTCTTTTAATTTCATGGCCGCAATCACCATCTTGCAGTGATTTTGGAGCCCAGAAAAATAAAGTCTGACACTGTTTCCACTGTTTTCCCATCTATTTCCCATGAAGTGATGGGACCGGATGCCATGATCTTAGTTTTCTGAATGTTGAGCTTTAAGCCAACTTTTTCACTCTCCACCTTCACTTTCATCAAGAGGCTTTTTAGTTCCTCTTCACTTTCTGCCATAAGGGTGGTGTCATCTGCATAGCTGAGGTTATTGATATTTCTCCTGGCAATCTTGATTCCACCTTGTGCTTCATCCAGCCCAGCATTTCTCATGGTTTACTCTGCATAGAAGTTAAATAAGCAGGGTGACAATATACAGCCTTGACGTACTCCTTTTCCTATTTGGAACCAGTCTGTTGTTCCATGTCCAGTTCTAACTGTTGCTTCCTGACCTGCATATAGGTTTCTCAAGAGGCAGGTCAGGTGGTCTGGTATTCCCATCTCTTGAAGAATTTTCCACAGTTTATTGTGATCCACACAGTCAAAGGCTCTGGGTATACATATATCCCCTCCCTTCTGAACCTCCCTCCCATCTCCCTCCGCATCCCACCCTCTAGGTTGATACAGAGCCCCTGTTTGAGTTTCCTGAGCCATACAGCAAATTCCCATTGGTGATCTATTTTACATATGGTAATGTAAGTTTCCATGTTACTCTCAACATACATCTCACCCTCTCCTCCCCTCTCCCCATGTCCATAAGTCTATTCTCTACGTCCGTTTCTCCATTCATGCTTCCATTTTTGTCTAGCTTCTTTCATTTAGTATAATGTCTTCAAAGTTCATCCAATTTGTAGGATATGTTAGTACTTTGTTCCTTTTTGTAACTAATATTTCATTTATGAATATACCACATGTCATTTATCCATTCATTGATTGACACCTAGATTGTCTCCTCTTTTTAGTTATTATGAACCGCACTACTGTGAATATTTGTGTACAAAGTTCTACAGGCACATATATTTTCTATGGGCACATATATTTTATTTTTTCCTTTGCTGCCTGTGCTTCTGATGTCATAGCTAGGAAATCACTGCCTTACCCAAGGTCATGAAGATTTATGCCTTATGTGCTCTTCTGATAGTTTTACAGTTTCAGTTTTTTAAGTCTTTAATCCATTTTTAATTAATTTGTGTACATGGTATGAGATAAAGAGTCCATATTCATTCTTAATGTGGCTGTCCAGTTGTTCCAACACCATTAGTTAAGTTTATCCTATCCCCCACTGAATTGTTTTGGCTTCCTTTGTCTTAATAATTTTTAATATTTAGGACAAAAAAAATCATATCATTTAAAAAAATTTATTTTTTAGTTTTACATACATAACTGTTACACAATAAATTGCACATAAAGTATTCAGTGAGAAGCTCTGACATGTATATACTCATGCGACCACTTCTACAATCAAGACAATGAATATTTCTATCGCTCAAAAAGTTTCTTCATGCCCCTCTGTAATTCTTCCCTCCTGTCACTTCCCATACAACACCGATTCATTTTCTGTCACTGTAGATTAGTTTTTAGACTTATTTACATGACTAGAATCATACAATATCTACTTTGGTTTATACTTTTACATTTATTTTTTTGGCCACGCTGTAAGGGATGTGGGATCTTAGTTCTGCAGCCAGGGATACAACCGTGCTCCCTGCAGTAAAAGTGCTGAGTCCTGACCACTGGACAACCAGAGAATTCCCACATTTACTTTTCTCTTCGGTTGCACTTGGGTCTTTGTTGCTGCACAAGGGCTTTCTCTAGTTGCAGTGAGCAGGGGCTACTCTTCATTGCTGGGTGTGGGCTTCTCACTGCGGCAGCCCCTCCTGTTGTAGAGCACGGGCTCCAGGCACTCGGGCTTCAATAGCTGCGGCACCTGAGTTCAGTAGTTGTTGAACACAGTTGTTGTTCCACAACAAGGGCTTAGCTGCTCCTCAGCAATGTGGAACCTTCCCGAACCAGGGATGGAACCCATGTCCCCTGAATCAGCAGGCAGACTCCCAACCAGTCTACCACCCCTACATTTACTTCAATTTACGTCTTTGTAGAAAATTATTCAAAGATTACAGTTGGAATACATTATTTTTTAATCCTTAAATCATCATAGACTGGGTCTTGTTACTAGTACACCAAAATATCTTTTTTTTTTTTTTCAAAATATCTTGAAAACAGTGGTTTTGCTGAAGTAAGGTAAATAATTCTATAGAATAATTACATAGTAAGTTTTGAATATGTCTTTATTTTACTTTACTACTCCTCCAAACATTACAGGTCTATCAAAAGAAAACACTTTAAATAATAACTGAATTGATAACTGAATTGATTGCATTCAATTATCTTTGATATTTTGCTTTCAGTTATCTAAAGCCACAACTTTATATATTTCCTAGTTTTGTTGCTATGAAGGTTGTCAAGATACAGAGCATATCTTAACCATTTTCAGACATACGGTACGTAGGACTCCATTTGTACTTTAGAAGCAGGCTGGGTTGGCAACATTCTGTTTCTTCATAAAAGTGTTTATAATTATCTTTCAAAATATACAGGCAAGCTTTTGCTCTTTTCTATACACAGGTTCCTTTGTGGCTCAGCTGGTAAAGAATCTACCTGCAATGCAGGAGATCTGGGTTCGATCCCTGGGTTGGGAAGATCCCCTGGAGAAGGGAAAGGCTACCCACTCCGGTTATTCTGGCCTGGAGAATTCCATGGACTGTAGAGTGAATGGGGTCGCAAAGAGTTGGATACAACCGAGCAACTTTCACTTATACATAGATTACATTTCACAGTAAAAGAAAAAGGAAAGGAAAAGGAAAAAGCATCTCAGAAGGTCACACCACTGATAAACACTCTACATCCTGGTGAACTTCCCTGGACAGTCCAGTGGTTAAGATTCGGTGCTTCCACTGCAGGGCGCAAGGGTTCGATCCCTGATCAGGGAACTAAGACCTGTATACTGTGCAGCCCAGCCAATGGGGGGGTGGGGGGGTGGGGTGCGGTGAAGAGGGGAAGAATGGGTGGAGTCACTACTGTTTACATATGAATTCAGCTTTTGGAGGAATTGAACCAAACCGACAGCTCTCCAGGATGTCACTGCCTGAGGCAACCAGGGAGGGGAGGGACCTTCTACACAGACCAACTCCAATACTATCAGAAGGGCTGGGAGGGAAACCAAGGGAAAGAACATCCAAGCAGCACCGTGGTGGGCCAGGCACACAGCCAAGGGCTTTCCGCATACATATCATTTAAGCCTTGCAACAGCTCTGGCAGACAAGGATTATGGGCTCCATTTCACTGGGAGGAAAGCTAAAGCTCACAAAGATTACTTCTCCAAAAAGCCACAGAGCTGGTTAGTACAGTGCTGGCTCAGGGCCAGCTTGCTGAGGATTCATTCACCAAATACACCAAATTGACTGACCCATCAATGACAGAAGAAAGATCTAGGAATTGGAAAAACAAGCAAACCATCAAGATGAATAAGATGACCAACGAAGGGGTTCGAAGACCAGATTCTAGTTTCAGCTCATTGACATCACACACCTCCCTGTCTGAAATACACTCCTGCCATTCTGTACCCCATTTATTTATTTATTCCAACTCTTACTAGGTAATAATTATTTTTTTTTCAAAAAGCATTTGTTTCACTTTATGCTTATATAATGTGTACTCAGCTGGTAAAGAATCCGCCTGCAATGCAGGAGACCGCAGTTCGATTCCTGAGTTGGGAGGATCCCCTGGAGGAAGGCATGGCAACCCACTCCAGTATTCTTGCCTGGAGAATCCCCATGGACAGAGGAGCCCAGCAGGCTACAGTCCATGGGGCTCACAAAAAGTTAGACATGACTGAGCAACTAAGCATACGATGTGTACTGTATGCCAGGTAGTTCTAAGTGTTTATTTTTAACTATTAATCCATTTAATCCTCATAACAACCCTATAAGGAAGGCACCATTAGGATCCCCCTTTTACCTAAGGAACAGAGAAATTAATTTGCCTCAGATTGTGTGTGTGTGAAAGTCACTCAGTCGTGTCCAATTCTTTGTGACCCAATAACTATACAGTCTATGGAATTCTCTAGGCCAGAATACTGGAGTGGGTAGGCGTTCCCTTCTCCAGGAGATCTTCCCAACTCAGGGATCGAATCCAGGTCTCCCACACTGTAAGCGGATTCTTTACCATCTGACCCACCAGGGAAGCCCAAGAATACTGGAATGGATAGCCTATCCCTTCTCCAGGGCATCTTCCCGACTCAGGAATGGAACTGGGGTCTCCTGCATTGCAGGCAGATTCTTTACCAGCTGAGCTACTAGGGAAGCCCTAAGATTACACAGCTAGTAAGTAACCTAGTCAGGATTCAAACACAAGCAGTTGGATCATGCTCTTAACCACTATACATTGCTACCTATTAAAAAATAGATTATCCTGAAAAACAAAACAAAAACAAGATTTTTGCACCAGATTATCCTGGTGGGAAAAAGATACTCTATTATCTTAGAGGACTCAAAACAGAGATGGGCAGGTGGCAGCCTGGATGACTGCCAAATGGAACTCAAGTCTGGAGTTGGTGGATAAGGGTGCACTGGCAGAAAGAGAGGTCAACAATAGCAGCAAACAAGAGTGGACTCTCTGCCCAGTAAGACTGCAGCCTCCCCAAGGGCGGATGTAATGCCTGTGTGTGTGTGTGTGTGTGTGTGTGTGTGTGTGTATGTGTGCACACGTGCTGAGTCGCATCAGTCATGTCTGACTCTTTACAATCCCCTGGACTGCAGTCCACCAGGCTCCTCGGTCCATGGGATCCTCCAGGCAAGAGTATGGGAGTGGGCTGCCCTACCAGACCACAGGGCAGCTCAACACACTCAACAGGATGCCTGGTGCTGAGAGCCAACCAACTGAGGCACCCGAGAAAAGGCAGCGTCTCAGGGAACAGTGCCTTTTTCCAGGCACTATTCCCATGTAAACACAAAGGAAATGGCCACATTTCAGCAACAGGTTCACTGAAGACTGTCACACAAGCTTCCATACTATAAAAGAAAACCTCTACGTGAATTTAACAGGAAGTTCTGCCCCCCAGAAATCTCAGTATGCTGACTGCACTGCACTGCAATTCATCTAGAATGCATTCTCCCTGACCTATACACACACACACATGCTCCAGCACCAACATGCACTCACGTTTTTGTTGTGACAAAAGTAGAGCGCTTTTGTATACTCTATACAAAGAGGTGCTTTAAAGCAAACTAGATATTCTGATACTGTGATGTGTCTCATAATTAAGTACTGCAGTTCATAACTCAAATGTAGGCTTCCATAATTTAAAGTGTGATGGTCTGAAATTAACATCAAACCTGATTTTGAAATTCTCGTTAAGTAAATTATTTTCCCTCAAGCAGATGGAATCCACTGTGCCAAGGTCCCTCTCTCTACCTCCCTCCCCTCCAAAAAAGTAAAATTTCAAAGTAATGATGGAGAAATGAAGAAATAATCTATCAATTGTCTCAGACCTTCTCCAAACAGGTTTAACAGGATTTCTACTGATTACTTTGTCCCATTGCCTTTCACTTACCTCTTGTCACATCCAAAAACCCAAGAGGAAAAGGGTAATTTGGATGGAGGAATTATCAGTAAACCTCCTGAATATGGGATTCCATCCTCAGGGTGCTTGGCTTTACATCATGGAAGACTTGAGGCCCAAGTGGCTAGTCTGTAGTTATACAAATTTGAAACTGAAAAATCACTTTGAATTAAACTGAATTTAAATACAGAGTAACAGCTTTATCACTAAAATAGTATTTGTCAAGTATGTACTTTGTTCTTCCACTCTGATAAAACTGGTTTTATAAACAATAAGTAACTATTAAAGCCACCACAAAAAGCAAAACACTGATAATTCTGACAAACCCTGATACACTGCCTGCTCACTAAAGCTTTACCCTCAGTTAAAGTACCATATTAGGTAGGGATTATTTTTCCTCTTTTCCAACACTGAACTTAACCATATTGCTAGTTTCACATGGCTCCAAATCACTGTATTTTTCCACTTCCCCTTGGCTCTCTTGGAAGCCTGACAGATTGCATGGAAAGATGAAGACTTTCCAAGGTCCAAACACACAGCTGCTCCTTCCAAGGCCAGCTCTAAAACGGACGTGGCTGCCTGGTAGGCATCACCCCAATCAATTATTAATGCCCTGTAGCCGTTTCACATTCCACTCTCCTCACTGGAGAGGCTTATTACTTAACTTAAAAATCCTGATAACATAATGTTAAATGAAAAATGAATATGTTATAACTATGTACAAATTATACACAAATAAACACAAGAACTGGAAGTGAATGTGAAAAAATAAGAACAGCTAATTTGCTAGGATAAAGATTTTTCTTGATTTATAAATTACTATTATTATATTGTTTCTGCAATAAAACCACTAAAGAGGTAATAATCATAATCTGTCATTAGTTAAGCCCCTTCTGTAAGGGATAACACATACTCTTTTGAAAAAACAGAGATTCTGATTTTCTCAATAAAGTGGTTTTTTTAAAAATTATTTATTTATTTATTTATTTATTTATTTATTTTTGGCTGTGCTGGGTCTTTGCTGCGGCACATGGCCCTTCTCTAGCTGTGGCGATCAGGGGTTACTCTTTGTCACAGTGTGTGGGCTTCTCTTGTTGCAGAGCACAGGCTCTAGGCACTCAGCTTGCAAGCCTAGTTGCTCCATGGCATGTGGGATCTTCCCGGACCAGGGACCGAACTCGTGTCCCCTGCATTGGCAGGTGATTTCCTAACCAGTAGACCACCAGGGAAGTACCAATAAATAGCCTTTCTTAATGGACTGCACTTCATATGCATACAGACAGAACTCTTCAGAATAGAGACGCTTATTATATGGTCCATGGAATGAACTTCTATATTCCTTTTTAAAACTAACTGGTATTCTCTTAGCTAGTGCCACTCCCCCCACTTCTTATCAGACCACTAAATAACCAATTAGTAAGTGATAAATATATAAAAGCAGAGAAGGCAATGGCACCCCACTTCAGTACTCTTGCCTGGAAAATCCCATGGATGGAGGATGGGACCCCCTGCAGTCCATGGGGTCGCTAGAGTCGGGCACGACTGAGCGACTTCACTTTCACTTTTCACTTTCATGCATTAGAGAAGGAAATGGCAACCCACTCCAGTGTTCTTGCCTGGAGAATCCCAGGGACGGGGGAGCCTGGTAGGCTGCCGTCTATGGGGTCGCACAGAGTCGGACACGACTGAAGCGACTTAGCAGCAGCAGCAGCAAATATATAGAAGTGTGAAGAAGCGATTAAGAGCATAATCTCTACTCTAGAGTTAAGCATGAGTTTGAGCCCTGGCTTCACTGACCTGCTCTGGGACCATAAGCAGATTAATTAAACTCTCTCTGCCTCATTTTTCTCAAAAGTGGAAAGACCAGCACCTACCCTGGATGGTTCAAGAATTAGCAGAATAATGTAGGTAGAAAAGTGTATAACTAGCTTTCCATAAGTGAAGTGAAGTCGCTCAGTCATGTCTGACTCGTAGCGACCCCATGGACTGCAGCCTACCAAGCTCCTCCGTCCATGGGATTTTCCAGGCAAGAGTACTGGAGTGGGGTGCCATTTCCTTCTCCATAAGCACTCAGTAAATGTTAGCAACTATAATAATTATATATGATTGAAACATTTATTGATAATTATCATAGCTAAACAGATGGAATAATTCAAAGAAACTAACTTCTCAGGGACTAGAACCCTGTTCTGAAAAGAAAACACAGAAGTACGCCTGTTTCTGGCCTCGGCCAAGATGAGAAAATATACTGACGGAGCTTCAGACCACAGAGCCAAGGAGGCTGCATCGGGGTTGCGCTGCCTGAATTCACAGGGAACCTGGGAGAGAAGCGGTCCATGCAGGCTCCCTCAGGTCACCTCAAGAAGCCACAGTTTAAAATGCATCCCTCAAAAAAATTAAAAAAAATAAAAAATAAAATAAAATGCATCCCTCAGCTCTGTGCACAACAGAATCTTGCTTTTCCCTTCACTCCTGTACTCTCCAATCTCTACTTTCTATCCAGTGTTCAGAAACAGTCTCTTTACCCTTTCCCTCCACTCTCCACCTGGAAGGAATGTCTTCCATTCCCCTTGGACAGCTTGTTAGAGAAACAGGTAACAGGAAACCGTGGCGCTGGAGAGCTGACTCTGTGAGAACACATGATAAACAGCATCCATTATCAGATGAGGTGCCGACCAACCGAACACTGCGCAGTGCTCTAACTGCTTATCTGCTACATACTGGTCTTACCACACAGAAGACTGCCAGTTATAGGAAGAAAGAAATGTTTCGTCCATACCTTTGTCTCTTTCACAGCACCTGGTTTGGACTTGCCCCAACGTGTACACATCCCTTCCCTGCTCAAGACCCCACACTTCAAGACTCCCACATTTTTGTGGAGTTAACAAATAAATGAGTGACAACCTCTGAAGAGGATAATGCTACCTAATATTTACTGACTGTCTACTGCTTGCCTCCACCATTCTAAACACTTTGTACTCATTATCTCATTTAAACATTTCAACAATCTTATAAGGTCCCCCATTTTACATATAAGAATACGAAGCTCAGATTAAGAGCCAGGATTCTGGTCCAATCCGTAAATGTAAGAACATATTCTTAGCCATGGTGCTGCACTATCTCCAAGTCAGAGTTCTTTGTCTGTAATATGATAATAACCATGTCATCTCACATGACTTAATATGTTTATTATGAGGAACAAATATAAAAAAACAGGTTGGAAAACATAAAGTGGCTATGCAGATATATTACCATATCGTAAAATAGTCACAAACTGCATAGGATACATCTAATAGGTCAAAAAGAAACTCAATAAGCAATAAAATTATTTAATCTCACACTTCATCTCTGGCACAGCTGTCAGCAGCAGCATGAATCTGACACTCCAAGACACATTTTAGCATAAATCAATGCATGTTCTCTCCACCTACCCTTCAGCTGCAACTGCATAATTATGAAATACAGGGAAGAAGCCAACCAAAGGACTAGTGTCCAAAAAAAGACCTATAAATACCAAGAAAATACTCCTGGCAAAGTCAGCTTCACCTTTATAACCATAACCAAATACCAACACATTGGTTCCTCATTCATCATGTGGAGTAAATGGAATAATTGAAGCAGTCTTCAAAATCTTAGTATCTCTGATTCTAGGACTCTAAGATAATTTTCACTAAAACAGTAAGTGGTTCTCATCTGTAAATCTAAAACTAAGGCACTACTGATTACAACTCTTAACATTTACAACAAATAGTATATACATATAAACACATGCCTTTTCATACTGTTCGGAAAATAGCTTACAAATAGCTGTGAAAAGAAGAGAAGCGAAAAGCAAAGGAGAAAAGGAAAGATATAAACATCTGAATGCAGAGTTCCAAAGAATAGCAAGAAGAGATAAGAAAGCCTTCTTCAGCCATCAATGCAAAGAAATAGAGGAAAACAACAGAATGGGAAAGACTAGGGATCTCTTCAAGAAAATCAGAGATACCAAAGGAACATTTCATGCAAGGATGAGCTCAATAAAGGACAGAAATGGTATGGACCTAACAGAAGCAGAAGATATTAAGAAGAGATGGCAAGAATACATAGAACTGTACAAAAAAGATCTTCACGACCCAGATAATCATGATGGTGTGATCACTGACCTAGAGCCAGACATCCTGGAATGTGAAGTCAAGTGGGCCTTAGAAAGCATCACTACGAACAAAGCTAGTGGAAGTGATGGAATTCCAGTTGAGCTATTCCAAATCCTGAATGATGATGTTGTGAAAGTGCTGCACTCAATATGCCAGCAAATTTGGAAAACTCAGCAGTGGCCACAGGACTGGAAAAGGTCTTCATTCCAATCCCAAAGAAAGGCAATGCAAAAGAATGCTCAAACTACCACACAATTGCACTCATCTCACACGCTAGTAAAGTAATGCTCAAAATTCTCCAAGCCAGGCTTCAGCAATACATGAACCGTGAACTTCCTGATGTTCAAGCTGGTTTTAGAAAAGGCAGAGGAACCAGAGATCAAATTGCCAACATCCACTGGATCATGGAAAAAGCAAGAGAGTTCCAGAAAAACATCTATTTCTGCTTTATTGACTATGCCAAAGCCTTTGACTGTGTGGATCACAATAAACTGTGGAAAATTCTGAAAGAGATGAGAATACCAGACCACCTGATCTGCCTCTTGAGAAATTTGTATGCAGGTCAGGAAGCAACAGTTCAAACTGGACAAGGAACAACAGACTGGTTCCAAATAGGAAAAGGAGTTCGTCAAGGCTGTATATTGTCACCCTGTTTATTTAACTTATATGCAGAGTACATCATGAGAAACACTGTACTGGAAGAAACACAAACTGGAATCAAGATTGCCGGGAGAAACATCAATAACCTCAGCTATGCAGATGACACCACCCTTATGGCAGAAAGTGAAGAGGAACTCAAAAGCCTCTTGATGAAAGTGAAAGTGGAGAGTGAAAAAGTTGGCTTAAAGCTCAACATTCAGAAAACGAAGATCATGGCATCCGGTCCCACCACTTCATGGGAAATAGATGGGGAAACAGTGGAAACAGTGTCAAACTTTATTTTTCTGTGCTCCAAAATCACTGTAGATGGTGACTGCAGCCATGAAATTAAAAGACGCTTACTCCTTGGAAGGAAAGTTATGACCAACCTAGAGAGCATATTCAAAAGCAGAGACATTACTTTGCCAACAAAGGTTCGTCTAGTCAAGGCTATGGTTTTTCCTGTGGTCATGTATGGATGTGAGAGTTGGACTGTGAAGAAGGCTGAGCGCCGAAGAATTGATGCTTTTGAACTGTGGTGTTGGAGAAGACTCTTGAGAGTCCCTGGGACTGCAAGGAGATCCAACCAGTCCATTCTGAAGGAGATCAGCCCTGTGATTTCTTTGGAAGGACTCATGCTGAAGCTGAAACTCCAGTACTTTGGCCACCTCACGTGAAGAATTGACTCATTGGAAAAGATTCTGATGCTGGGAGGGATTGGGGGCAGGAGGAGAAGGGGACGACAGAGGATGAGATGGCTGGATGGCATCACTGACTCGATGGGCGCGAGTCTGGGTGAACTCCGGGAGTTGGTGATGGACAGGGAGGCCTGGCGTGCTGCGATTCGTGGGGTGGCAAAGAGTCGGACACGACTGAGCGACTGATCTGATCTGATAAGCACATGCCATAAAATGTGCATGTACCTGTGTCAGAGTCAAGTCATAATTGCCACGCGTGTCTTCACTAAGAATGTATGATGTAAGTCAATCTATATGGAGCAAAAAAAGCAACAAGGAGTTTGGAGTCCAAAAATGCAGGTTTATGGCCTAGGTTCTCCAGGTACCTCCTTTTTGAGGTAGTCAATCTGAACCTCAGTTTCCTCAACTGTACAGTGAGGATGAGGATACTGATGATAATAATAGTAACAATACCACCACCATCCTACGTGTTGATCAAGTTAGGATTGAGGGTGTTATTTATGCAAAAATACACCAGAAAACCTAAAGCAGTGAACACACTTTACACTTTTTGTATAGTAGTTGGCAATTCTAACAGCAAATATCCAGTAAAGATAAAAACTTTTATTGATACTCAGGAATGAAGAGAGTTGCAGGACATACTTATTTAACCATAGAAATATCCAAAGAATTACACTCCCTTATTCAGGCTGTCTAGAAAAACTTAATAGAGGCAAAAAGATCTCAAGTACAATTTGATGAGACATAGAGTAGTTTTTTAGTGAACTCAAGTCAGACAGTTTTTCAATGAGTCTTAATCCTAATATCTTCTTGTAAATGTATTCTGGTTATCCAGAACATACCTTTCTAGCAATTTCAAGGAAGGCAAGAGAGAACCACTCCATGCCCATACACATTTATCAAAACATAATTCAGTATTCTTGCCTGGAGAATCCCCATGGACAGAGGAGTCTGGCGGGCTACAGTCCATGGAGTCGCAAAGAGTTGGACACAACTGAGCAACTATTCACAGCACAGAACAGCGTTACCAATCCTACAAAGGCTTGCCCCAAAGTACTTCCATTAGCCCTGGAGATGAACCAATACTCTGTAATTTAATAACACTGTTTTTAAGGTTGATAATGTGAGCTTTAGTGCAGTTATAGAAACAGAAAGATCTTCAAATTAAAATGTCTCTGCAGATTTCATGATCTATTTAGATCTAGTTGAGGAATTTAGATACAAAAGTAAAGACTCATTCAGGGTTAAAATTAACTTCATTAATAAAAATTTAAGATACTGTAATAAGATACTTCTCTAGGGACTTCCCTGGTGGTCCAGTGGCTAAGACTCCATGCTCCCAACACAAGGAGCCTGAATTCTATCCGTGGTTAGGGAACTAGATCCCACATGCCACAGCTGAAAGATCTTGCATGCTGCAACTAAAAACTGGTGTGGCCAAATAAAAAAAATTTTTTTTTAAAAAGATACTTTTCTAACTATATTTCATCTTCTCCACACAGCAGTTCTAAGGTTAAAGAAGTATGACTATCTTTAATGAATTGCACTATTTAGCCAGTAGCACTTATGAAGCCAAGCACCCCTAAAACTGATTTGCCTTACCAAGTTTATGATTAATCTATTCCCAGCTGGCTCAGACCAGTAAAGAATTTGCTTGCAATGCATGAGACTCAGGTTCGATCCCTGGGTCGGGAAGATCCCCTTGAGAAGGGAATGGCAACCCACTCCAGTATTCTTGCCTGGAAAACTCCATGGACAGAGGAGCCTGGTGGGCTACAGTCTATGGGGTCACAAAGAATCGGAAATGACTGAGTGACCAACACTTTCACTATTCAAAATTTTATTCCCTTTGGTGCCCCGTCTGACCTCAATCCTGTGCTAACAGAACATTAATCAACCAGAGTTTGATGACTAAGACTGCTGTCGTTGATAACATCGTTAATGTACTAAAATTGCTGTTGTGTAGATGTTATCATTAAGGTACAAACTCAGATTATCTCTCCAGGTCCAGATGAGCTCAAAATGTCCAGAACCATGGACCACCTGGGCAGAGAACTGTAAACTGAGACATCCTGTCTCCTGAAATCACAATTAAGAAATGTTACAGAAATGTCAGAAGACGATGACTAACCCCAGATGCTTTGTTCTTCCCTTTTAAAACATCTCCAACTCAAAGACCCAGCTGGAGTGGATCTGAGGCTTGTCTCCCACCCCCATGCTGGGGGCCCTGCACTAAGCGCTTTTGTTGTTTGCCGTCTCAGTCGCTAAATTGTGTCCGACTCCTTTGTGACACCATGGACTGTAGCCCGCCAGGTCCCTCTGACCACAGGATTTCTCCAGCAAGAATACTGGAGTGGGTTGCCATTTTCTTCTCCAAGGGATTTTCCCAACCCAGGGATCGAATCTGCCTCTCCTGCACTGCAGGTGGATTCTTTACTGCTGAGCCACCGGTGCAGCCCCTGACTTCGCTGCAAATGACTTCTGTGGAGTTTGGCTTTCAGTGCCATGGGCACACAAGCACACTTTTGATTCAAAATCTTACTAATCAACAGAGGGGAAAATTTCCAGATAGTGCACAATGAACTAACTCTGACAGTTATTAATGGATGAAATTGCAGAGGTAGGAAAAACAAACAACCGATAAGCAGAGTTTATAAACATTTATTTTTCCTATAGCTAGTCTGTAAGAACATTTTCTACTACATGTCTTCAGAGACTTATTTTTACATCTTACTAAAGATCAACCTAAAAATTACCACCCTCTGCTACTCCCACTCAATAACTTAAGCCAGAATAAAGTTTTAGGGATACAACAAAGGAAAAGCACTCTATTGGGAAAAACAAAAATCTTTTTTTCAAGCAATAAGTAGAAAAGTCAGTTTCTCAGCCATCAACCAATCCTGAATAAATAGGTTCAGAATAAGCAGATAAAAGCAGATAAACTTAAGAGTTGAAAGCATAGAATCCTGTATATTTCTATGGCCAATCCCATCACCCAAAGTTTATTCGGGCTTCCCTCGTGGCTCAGCTGGTAAAGAATCCGCCTGCAATGCGGGAGACCTGGGTTCTATCCCTGGGTTGGGTAAATCCTCTGGAGAAAGGAAAGGTTACCCACTCCAGTATTCTGGCCTGGAGAATTCCATGGACTGTATAGTCCATGGGGTTGCAAAGAGTCAGACACGACTGAGTGACTTTCACTTTCTCAGACACGACTGAGTGACTTTCACTTTCATTCACTTTCAAAGCTTACTTACTTCGTGGCAACTAGGAAGCCCACTGCTAATCAAGAACCCCTCCACCTATACCTGGGGCTGAGATAACCCTGGACATAGAGCTCTGATTTTCTCTTAGGACTTCAGAGTGTGTGGTTTGCCCTAATGCTTCCTCTCACTGTGTCCTGGAGCAGAGCCCTGGAGCCCATGGGCTCCAGACTTTGAGCCCAAGTTATCCTCCAGCCCAAAGTTATCCTTTCCCACCTCCAACTGGATAACTTTCCTGCTGGCTTCTCATCCAGCCCTGACCCCAAGCTCTGGGCCTTTTTGGAGATTTAATAAAGGAAAAGGGGAGTGGGGAGGCGGGGTTTAAGCCAGAATCTCCGTCGATAACACAATGGAAATTGTACTGCTCTTTTTCTGATAAATGAATACCGCTGCCTTCTTCAGGAAGGCATTGACGTGAGAAAGTACTTTTTGAACTGGGGTCACAGTAGTTTGTATAAAGTAGGACAAAAACAAATCCAGCACCCCAGGGAAACCACCTCTGATACAGGGCTCCGATTCAGACTCCTATTTGCCTCTTAGACCTAACAGCAGAACATTTAGGAACTTCTGGTTGTTGGTCTACTGGAATACAGTAGAATCAGATGAGGTTACTACCAGCTGTAATTCTGGGGCTCAAATAGTGAACCAAGTAACTGACAGGGCAGTAAGTCTCAGCCAGTAGGTCTCCCCAATTTAGTCCTCACTAGACACGGAGGGAGGAGGCTAAGGTCAGACACAGACCCTTCTCCAGCGGGAGCCACACCTGAGCATGGACATGAATTACACAAGTGAATAAATAACTGATCCACAGGCCGAAAGAGAAAGCATTCTTTTATGCTGTAGTAATCTGAAGAGACTTCTCCGATCAAGAAGAAATGAAAATCCAAAAGTGAAGTCACTGTGGAAACCAGGCAGAGATCTGCCTGTTAGGATGACAGGTGGGAGGAACAGGCAAGAGTCTGAACAAATGCCTGATGATAAACACACACACAGCGGGAGTAATAAGATCCAGCTCCAACTGGCTCCAAGATCATGCTGATCTTTTCAGAAGGAAAGTTAATATGCAACATGTGAGTAAAAGGCAAATGTGAAAATACTATGCTATGAACAGGTGAGGCGATGTTTATTTTCCGAATGAAATGGTTCTCAGCAATGATGAACTGGTAGCAAATAAAATACCAGCAGCAGGATCTAGTCATTATGCTCAGCATCCCTCTCCCAGGAGACGGCCAACAGTCGGCAACTGAGGGTGAACTCCAACTCAGCCAACAGCCAATAAAGAACCCTCCAGTTCTCCCCGGGAAGCAGGAAGCAGAAGCAATGCTGAGTGTGCTAAGGACGTGATAAGAACCCGGCAACGAGAGCGCTCACCTAAACCAGATGTTAAGTCTGCGTAGAAGAGCTGTACCTGAAGGATGGCAATCGTTTCCTGGAAGCTTTCAAGAGCACAGTGAGATAAAAGGGCCAGATTTCCTCCCTAGCAAGCCACTGTGGGGAGGGGAGTTCTCCCTGGTGTGCAGTCCAATGAGCATTAAAGTTTCTCTCGCTTGGAAAATCAGTGACTGAGTCCAGCCAGAATTGTAACTCCTTTCTGACAGTCAGCATACTGGGTTCCATCTTTAAAATCCCAAATCATCTCCTTTTTCTATGCAACTGAGGTGGGTTTCTAGGGAATGCCAAGAAGCAGACTAAAGGGGCAGAGTCAGGCCCAAGTTCAGGACATATAAGAATAAGACACAGGAGGCTGTCAGGGAGAGGAGTGCATGAATGAAGGGCCAAATCTATCAAGACCAAGAGACTCAAAAGCAACAGTAAGGACAAGACATGGTCAAAAAGCTCAGGGGCTCCAAAAGTCGGAAACTATGACACTGCAGGCACACGGACAAGAAAGAAATTCATTTTGGAGCAGAAATCATTCCTGGCATTACGTGCTCGTGGTATAGCCACCTGCTTACTATAGTGAAGACGTGTTCCTACAGAATTTACTGTGTATGGTAGGAATACAGTAAATTCAGGAGAATTATTCTTCTGACCAAAGAGCTTCACAGGTCCGTTTTATTGCACATCAGATTTCATGCATATTTGTACGATCCAGCTTGAAGAGAGAGCTTCCCGGGTGGCTTCCCTGGTGGCTATCTGAAACAAATCAACAGAGGCCACTGAAACCATGCAGTTACAAGAAAAGAAAAATAAAAATGTTTAATTAGTAGCATGAATTTTATCACTCTCTTTATGCTGTGCGATGCCAGTCTTAAATGCAAGTCTAAGAATGTTTAACTCATACACAGAATCACGAAGTTACACAATTCACACTTCACAGCCCATCCCCAGAAGGAACCTGGAGCTAGCTAGAAGAGATAAATTCAAGCCAGATTCAGGAAGGCTGGTTGGTAGGAGGAAGAGAGGATGCCTTGGGCATGTAGCCAAACCACCAGAAGCATTCCTCTGGGCACAAGGATACTCACAGAAAAGTGGGACTCCTAAGGGGCGGGTGGGGAAGGGGGTGGTGCTCTAAGTATATGCTCAGGTCTGATGGTTGCTGGGTTTTCCCTTCTTATCACTGACCAGACCAAGGCTCTGAGGAAGCAGAGCCAGGCATCTTCCCTGCCCTCTGCCCAGCCCCTACAAACCGTGCTAAGGGATGCCCAAGGGTTGTTTAAACCTCCACACCTGGGCACAGTAGGTACCTGGATTGGGGATGGGCTAGAGGCTGACCCCCCAAATGCACCAGTGTGCTTCCAGCCTGGGGCAGGGTTGGCTCCCACCACTCCCCACGACACTGCAAGACGTAGGCACCTGACCCCAACCCTCCCTGAAACAGCACCCAGGCCACAGCAGGAGGTGCAGGGTGACAGCAGAACGCAGGCCGCCTCCTCCCCAACTTGACCCAGGCACCAGCCCCAGGGGAAGGTGTCAGTGGACATGGCTGGTAGCTGGGAAGGGGGAGCAGGGCAGGGCCTGAGGAGGCGGAGAGGTGGAACCCGCTCATGAGCCAAGGCCCCAGACCCCCAGCACGGGTTCCACTGTCCCACTGGACCTCATTTACAAAACAAGAGCAAATATAAAATTATCAAGAATTCGACATGCTGGCAGCAAAGCATTAAATGAAGCGTGGAACCCTTCTGAGCACAGAGCCCTGTGTGACTGCACAGGTCACATGCCCAGGAAGCCAGCCCTGCCTGATTCTCTGCTGTAACATGAAGAAAAAACTCTAAAAGGCCATTAGTCTGTAGCTTTCCATGAAGTTCCCTTAAACTATGCTTTAAATGGAAATGGAAGAATAACACAGAATTTCTCTAAAAACTATGTTCCTCCAAACACAATGAAATCTTGATAATGCTGCCAAAGAACTAAACTAAAAAAGGCCTGGAGGGTAACTAGGCTGCTTCAAGCCCTCCAACCGAATGAGGGAAGCATGTGTGTAATTATATCTTGTTGTTGCTGTTCAGTTGCTCAGTCGTATCTGACTCTTTGTAACCCCATGGTCTGCAGCACTCCAGGCTTCCCTGTCCTTCACTATCTCCCAGAGTTTGCTCAGATTCATGTCCACTGAGTCAGTGATGCTATCTAACCATCTTATTCTCTGTTGTCCCATTCTCCTTTGGCTTTCAGTTTCTTTTCCAATAAGTCAGCTCTGGCCCAAAGTACGGGAGCTTCAGCTTCAGCATCAGTCCTTCAAGAGAATATTCAGGGTTGGTTTCCTTTATGATTGACTGGTTTGATCTCCTTGCTGTCCAAAGGACTCTCAAGAGTCTTCTCTGAGACCACAATTCGAAAGCATTAATTCTTCAGCACTCAGCCTTCTTTATGGTCCAATTCTAGCATCCGTACATGACTACTGGAAAAACCATAGCTTTGATTATACCGAACTTTGTTGGCAAAGCGATGTCTCAGCTTTTTATTACGCTGTCTAGGTTTGTCATGGCTTTCCTTCCAAGGTGCAAGTGTCTTTTAATTTCATGGATGCAGTCACTGTCTCGATGATCCAATGAATGTTGGCAATTTGATCTTTGTCATTATATCTTACAGGTCATTATTTGACACATGAGTCATTTAAACTGGAGCTTTAAGAAGACAGTTGTAATGCACACACAAAATTACTTTGGCTACCTCATGTGAAGAGTTGACTCATTGGAAAAGACTCTGATGCTGGGAGGGATTGGGGGCAGGAGGAGAAGGGGACGCCAGAGGATGAGATGGCTGGATGGCATCACTAACTCGATGGAAGTGAGTCTGAGTGAACTCCGGGAGTTGGTGATGGACAGGGAGGCCTGGCATGCTGCGATTCATGGGGTCGCAAAGAGTCGGACACGACTGAGCAACTGAACTGAACTGAACTGAATAAACATTCCAAATATATTTTGAATAAATAAATGAACAGAAATATTTGACTAAACACTTTATATTTTTTTCCATTAGGGAAATAAAATTCCTACTTGCTTCATATCCACACACACACACTCACACACACATAATTTAAAAATTATTCCCCACAAAATAAGCTTTATTTCAGAGAGGGTCAGATTATATCAGAAGTTCTGAAGAGTAAAAATAACCCTGACACCTAAAGATAGAAAATTGATTTGATAAAAGTCTTTTTTTTTTGGCCACATTACACAACACGTTAGATCCCCTGACCAGGGATCTAACCCATGCCCCCTCCATTGGAAGCATGGAGTCTTAACCATTGGATGGCCAAGGAAGCCCCATCAAATCAAATTTTTACTTAAAAAAAAAAATTAACCATTCTGCAGGGATTGCAACAACTCTAATATCCTGTTCAAATAAATACTGATAATCATCACTATGACATGATGGTCATCCTCTTTTCAAAAGGATGTCAAGTAACCTACAGTCCCTGTTGGTACATAGCATAAGTTAAATTCACCACAACCAGTGCTTAAAATGGTCCATGGGTGAGTACTGGTCCATCAACTATTTATTAGAAACTCATAACAAGACAACTGAGGAAACAAAGTATTTATAATTGTTTATAACAGTTTGAATGGGGAATTTTATGTCTGATAGATTTATAATATAAAATACAAATCCAACATTGTATGTCTGCTTTTCCTTTTTTTAGTAATTTTGGACTGGAGATACACACACAGTAATAGATTCCTGTTGGCATTTCACTCTACTTCCATTTAAGGTATGAAATTTACACTGTGTCGAAATTCAACTATAGAAAAACATATGGAAAATGCAAAGACTGCCAGAGTTATCTGGCCCTAAGTAAGTCCATAGCCCAAGTTAAATCTCTACAATAGTGACATGTTGGAAAACTGACATTTATCAACTCTAACCTCTGGTGTAGGGGTCCATGTTTGTGTACTTGTGTTTATTTTAAAACAATGTGAATGACCATTTTTCATGCTGGTGTTACGCCAATGATTATAAGTAGACCCAGAGGAAAACCTCTTGATTATTTTTCCAAGAAAGTGAGAAAGTATTACACAGAAGAAAAGGAGAAATGAAAAAAATGCTTCATGAAACCCAAACTGGAGCCATTGGAAGAATAATGTCAGTGTGTTTCTCTGAATATCAGTGTGATTCTGCAATATGAAGACATGTACTAATCACCTCTTACAGAAAGAGATGCAAACAATACCATTATGACCACATTTTTAATATTTCTAAATATTTTGTTAGTTTTTATGATGGATGTTCCCATTAATACTACTTAATGGTTTAAACCAACTACATATTTAAAAACTGCCCCAATAAGCTTTAAAAGAACTTCCTTCATTACGGAAACTATGAATGTGGATGCATAAAATATTTGAAGGAAGACATGCAAAATGATAAAAATAGAGACCAGAAGTCCGACCAGTACCAAGGTTTCCAAACTAGTAAGGTTACAGCATTCTTTTTGCAGTGTTTTTTAGTTTCCAAAATTCCAAGTCCTAGATAAGGCCTGCATATGATTAATTTTCCCACAGCATTACATATATTCACCATAACTGTTTTGCTTTGTTTTCTTCCTGAGAGCCAGAGTTATCAGCAACAACCCATGGCACAGTGTGGTTCATGGAAATTATTTAAATACAAAATAAAGGTATCTTACTTTATTTAGCTTACTCAATTACACTAAGAGGTGAAGCTCTGCCTTTTTTTTTTCTTATATTAGGGTATCTACTGATAGCCTAAGCACATTTGTGTATTTGATTATAAAATCCTACACAAAATATTCAAAATTTGTCCTGCCAGTACATCATGGTTTCAAAATGTCCCAAATGCAAACAAACAGTAACAACAATTTTAAAAACACCATAAAGACAAAAAGCAAATAACAAACTGGGAAAAATAGTTTGCAACTCATATCACTGACAAATGGCTGAGCTTTCCAAGAAAGCAGAAATTCCTAAAAAAATTGGCTTCCCTGGTGGCTCAGGTGGTAAAGAATCTGCCTGCAATGCAGGAGACCCAGAGTTCGATCCCTGAGTTAGGAAGATCCCCTGGAGAAGGAAATGGCAACCCACTCCAGTATTCTTGCCTGGAGAATCCCATGGACAGAGGAGCCTGGCGGGCTATAGTCCATGGGGTCACAAAGAGTTGGACACAACTAAACGATTAACACTTTCACTTCCTAAAAATAAAAAATAAAAAAAAAACAAAAAAGCCAACGTCTCAGTAGAAAAATAGACAAAGGATATAATAGGCAGCTCTCAAAATGGAAATATAAATATGTGACTCTCCATATACAGAAGAAGATCCTCAACCTTACCTATAATTATTATTAAAATTACCCACATAAGATACCATAATGATTACCTAAATTGTCCATGATATAATTTTATCCAGAATAAGGAAAACATGTGATAGTGGAATACCATTATTTCACTAACTTACTGTTAACTAACAGTGCTGGTGCAGTTAAAGGTAAATTGTACACACATTCTCATGCATTACTTTTGGGAATGTAAAGTGGCACCACCTCTATGAAGACAATATGGTAATTTTTATTAAAATTAGAAATACATGCCAGAAGGCCTATTATTGGGTCAATGATGAGAATCAATTTGGAAATTAGAGAAAGGTATCCATGTTCAATTTACTGAAGTTGGTAACTTATGGTTATATAAGAGGATATCCTTATTTTGAGAAAACACACATTTAAGTATTTAAAGGAAAGGGGCAATAATATATTCAACTTAGACTTAAAACAGTTCAGAAAAATGTACTTATATCTATATGCACATGCATGCAAACACAGAGCAAGAGACAGAAGAGAGCAAATGATAAAGCAAATGGAATAAAATGTCAGGAGACGATAAAGGGTTTACAACTGTTCTTTATATTATTCTTATAACTTTATTGCTAAATATAACATTTTTAACTGTGTGAAAAAATGAAAAACCCTTTGACCCAGAACTTTCCCTTTTAGGATGTATCTACAAGTTTACCAACATGTGTTAATAATTTACATATACAAAAATGTTTATTGTAACATTGTTTGGAAAAGAAAAAGATGGAAACCACCTATGGTCCAGCAGAGGGGCCCAGTTAATTATGGGCACCATACAGCGGACTGCCGCTGAGATGAACTGCATAACAGAGTGGCCACTAGCCACATGTGGCTACTGAACACTGGAAAATTAAACATACACCTGATACGCAGTTCACTTACTGGAAAACCTTTAGGCATGTCTGAAAATTTTTATTGATGTGAGTCTACTTTTTCCAACTGTACATTTTAAGAGCTCTAAATACAAGATCAGCATCAAGCATTCAAATTGAAATGTGCTATAAAATGTTCAACACACAAATTTCAAAGACTTCATATAGGAAAAAAAGGAGTGCAAAATGGTAATCTTTTTACACTGATTACATAATTGAAATAAAGTATTAGGACCTCTCCTGGCAGTCGAGTGGCTGAGACTCCACACTCCCGATGCAAGGATGTAGGTTCAATCCCTGGTTGGGGAACTAAGATGCCGCATGCC
Organism: Bos indicus; assembly: GCF_029378745.1. Taxonomy (NCBI): domain Eukaryota; kingdom Metazoa; phylum Chordata; class Mammalia; order Artiodactyla; family Bovidae; genus Bos; species Bos indicus. Next base: position 39,515,573 of record NC_091768.1, read on the forward strand.
ACACAGTGCAGCTTAAAAAAAAAAAGGCATTAAAATTAGTTTTACCTGTTTCTGTCTACTGTGTAAAATACAGCTAGTAGAAGTTCTTGATTTACATACATGGCTGTGTTATATTTCTATTGGCGATGCTGCTACAGAGCAGCCATCAACAAACTATTGCCTGAAGGCCAAATATGCCCACTGTTCTTGTACAGTCCACAAGCTACGGCCTTTTACATTTTTAAATACCTAAAAAACAAAAAAAAATCAAAAGCAGAGTTGTTGTTTGTTATTCAGTCAAGTATGTCATAACAAATGAAAATTATATAAAACTGAAATGTCAGTGGCCAATAAAATTTTACTGAAACACAGCGATACCCATCACTTACATGTTGTATATGGCTGCTTGTGCACAACAGCAGAGCTGAGTAGTTGTGAAAAACTCATTTGCCAACTCTTGCTACAAATGATGAAACAGAGTGAAGCATCTCTATGTGGTCAAAAGCAACACTTTTACCCTGTATACTTCCAATTAGAATCTAAAGGGACCTGTTTGCGGGTCCGTAGTATTAAGTTCAGCCCTCTTATCAGAACTCCTGGGCCCAGATAAGGTCTGTGCAGATGTGGGCCTTGGTTACCAAGGACAGACAGCCCACTCATGCCCCTTAATCTTGGCTTCAATTGGCCTCAGAGTCACAGCAATGTCCTGCCCCCATCTTTATCAGCAGGACACCCTCCAGTTCCTGGGCTTGCCTTCGGTCTCACTCCTGTTTTGATGAGTTTTATTCCCTGGTTTCATCTTCCTGGGGCCCTGTAGTATCTTCTGGATGGGCACAAGGACACTGCCTTACTCAGATCTGAACCAGCTTCTCTAACTGTGTGGAGCAGGGGAGGAACATAAAATTAGGTGCGGATACCTATTCTCAGGGGCTTCCCAGGTGGCACTAGTGGCAAAGAACCCATCTGCAGGAGAGGTAAGAGATGCAGGTTCGATCCCTGGGTTGGGAAGATCCCCCTGGAGAAGGGCAGGGCAACCCACTCCAGTATTCTTGCCTGGAGAATCCCAGGGACAGAAGAGCCTAGCAGGCTATAGTCCATAGCGTCACACAGAGTCAGATGCGACTTAGCACACACACACACTCCTATTCTCAACTGCTTTGAGCGCTTCACAGCTTTCTTCCTAGTCGTCCACAGTCAGCAAACACCACCTGAGATAAATCACCCATAGGTGCCAGATAGGACTAAGTGAATGAATAAAAAGAGGTGTAAAGCTACTGGAACTTTTATGAAATTCACATTCCACACTGTATTTTGCCTTTTACTATTAGCATCAGTTCTTTCAATTATAATTACATTTCCTAAAAAGAGAGCAGACTGTTAGCAAGAACCCCTACAATGTCAATGGTCTGAATAATAAAGTTCATCTGTAAATGTTTCACCCTGAGGCAACAAGATGCATTTATTATTTACATTTCTTCAACAACGTTGCATTTTTTTTCACGTTACTGTATTTTTTCTTTGGAAAATTGTCTGCTGATGTTTGCTGATATCTGTTTTGAGGTGGTAGTGTTTGTAAAAACTAACTTAAGATGAGAATGACATCATACCCAATGTTCTGTCCATCCTGAAAGAGTGGCCCCTAAAATGTCAATCATTTGGCTCTGTTCTCTCTCCCTTTTCCTCCTTCTCTCCTTGGGGAACAGCATAAAAGACACTAGATTTGGAGCCCTAAGACGGAGGTTCATCGCTAAGTCCTTGGGTCTTATCTACTGACATATAAAGTAAAGGAACTGGATTAACTGGTCAGTAGGCCTTAGATATCTAAAATTCTTTCACTCTATTTCTAATCCTTCCCCGGTTATCACCAGCCTCAATCTACCTATGATGACAAGATGATTTAACTGTGAGTTAATTATAGGACTCTTTTTTTGGTAGCCATAAATCAATCAGCAGTGACGTAAAAATCAAAAACAAGAAGTATAGAGAAAAAAGAAATGGTCTTTCATGCCCTCAGAAGTTTCAGTGTCTGTATAAATGATAAAATTAGTTAAGATTCTACCATCTCAGGGTCAGACTTTGGTTCTGTTCAGGATGTTAATGGCATTATTGCAAACAAATAGCTTCAGAGCAAATAACCAAATATTGACCAACCAGAACACAGTCCAGAATTTTGGTTTATTTGGTAGTGCAGAAGAATAAGCTAGTCACATTAGCTCTGATCCTCCCACTTCTTGTACCAATCCTCAATAATCTGATTTCCACACAATTGCCCTCAGCCAACTTAATTCTAAAAGGCAAAATTTAAATAATCAATTTGTGCCTTGCTAAAGCACTCTTGGTTTAGGTTTTAGTTTTATCATCAAAAGGGCCTCTACTCTGCATTTTCTAATATCTCCTATCCTAACATCTGCCATTTTCTTAGAAATTCAAATTTTTCTTTAAAAGATCTGGCTCCCCAACCAAAAACAAAACAGTACACTTTTTTTTAACCAACAGTGAGGGGAGAAATCCACTCAAAATTCTACTATTTTTTTTTTTTTTTGGTCATCCTGTGTGGCATGCCAGATCCTAGTTCCCTGACCAGGGAACGAACACGTACCTTCTCCCAACAATGGAAGCAGTCTTAACCACTGGACCACAAGGCAAGTCCCTACATTCTAATACAACTACTGCTTGCTTTTCCCATATTTCCTACATCTTTATTCACATTCATGCAACTTTTTAGAGTCACATCATGTGATACATTCTGTTCTCATCAAAAATTTTCCATGTTGCTATACAGACATCACTATCATTATCAGTTAGCTGCAACATAACTCATAAAGTAGATCAACATCACTTATTTAACCACTTCTATATTTGAGGACATTTGACTCCAAAGTTTTACTTTTTTACAGTAATGGTATGATGAAGATTTTCATGCATAATGCTTTTTTCTTACTTAGGAGTCATTAGAAAAGATCCAAAGGAATGAGATTCTGGGTCAAGTGATGTGACTATATTTGGCATTTTTTAATAGACCCTGCCAAATCGTTTTTCCAGTCAAACAGTAAGGATTATTAAACATATAAGAATGATGCTAAAAATATGAGGACTTCCCTGGTGGTTCAGTGGTTAAGACTCCACACTTCCACAGCATGAGGGGACAGGTTTTGATCCCCAGTTGGGGAATGTAAGATCCCACATGCAGTGTGGTACAGCCAAAATAAATAAATAAAACAAAAATGTTACAGGATATGAAAAATATTACCTTTTCATGGGTGTGGGAAGCAATGATCACTAAAGGTAGTATGATAAAACACACTACACTCCTTCAGCTCTTGATTCCTCAATGCTTCAGTCAGTTCAGTCGCTCAGTCGTGTCCGACTCTTTGTGACCCCATGAATCACAGCATGCCAGGCCTCCCTGTCCATCACCAACTCCCGGAGTTTACTCAAACTCATGTCCATCGAGTCGGTAATGCCATCCAGCCATCTCATCCTCTGTCATCCCCTTCTCCTCCTGCCCCCTATCCCTCCCAGCATTAGAGTCTTTTCCAATGAGTCAACTCTTTGCATGAGGTGGCCAAAGTAATGGAGTTTCAGCTTTTGCATCAGTCCTTCCAATGAACACCCAGGACTGATCTCCTTCAGAATGGACTGGTTGGATCTCCTTGCAGTCCAAGGGACTCTCAAAAGTCTTCTCCAACACCACAGTTCAAAAGCATCCATTCTTCGGCACTCAGCTTTGTTCACAGTCCAACTCTCACATCCATACATGACTACTGGAAAAACCACAGCCTTGACTAGACAGACCTTTGTTGGCAAAGTAATGTCTCTGCTTTTGAATATGCTCTCTAGGTTGGTCATAACTTTTTCTTCCAAGGAGTAAGCATCTTTTTATTTCATGCCTGCAGTTACCATTTGCAGTGATTTGGGAGCCCAAAAAAATAAGAGTCTGCCACTGTTTCCACTGTTTCTCCATCTATTTGCATGAAGTGATAGGACCAGATGCCATGATCTTAGTTTTCTGAATGTTGAACTTTAAGCCAACTTTTTCATTCTCCTCTTTCACTTCCATCAAGAGGCTCTTTAGTTCTTCTTCACTTGCTGCCATAAGGGTGGTGTCATCTGCATATCTGAGGTTATTGATATTTCTCCCGGCAATCTTGATTTCAGCTTGTACTTCTTCCAGTCCAGCGTTTCTCATGATGTACTCTGCATAGAAGTTAAATATGCAGGGTGACAATATACAGCCTTGACGTACTCCTTTTCCTATTTGGAACCAGTCTGTTGTTCCATGTCCAGTTCGAACTGTTGCTTCCTGACCTGCATATAGGTTTCTCAAGAGGCAGGTCAGGTGGTCTGATATTCCCATCTCTTTCAGAATTTTCCACAGTTTATTGTGGTCCACACAGTCAAAGGCTTTGGCATAGTCAATAAAGCAGAAATAGATGTTTTTCTGGAACTCTCTTGCTTTTTCAATAATCCAGCGGATGATGGCAATTTGATCTCTGGTTCCTCTGCCTTTTCTAAAAGCAGCTTGAACATATGGAAGTTCACGGTTCACATATTGTTGAAGTCTGCCTTGGAGAATTTTGAGCATTACTTTACTAGCATGTGAGATGAGTGCAACCGTGTGGTAGTTTGAGCATTCTTTAGCATTGCCTTTCTTTGGGGTTGGAATGAAAACTGACCTTTTCCAGTCCTGTGGCCACTGCTGAGTTTTCCAAATTTGCTGGCATATTGAGTGCAGCACTTTCACAGCATCATCTTTCAGGATTTGAAATAGCTCAGCTGGAATTCCATCACCTCCACTAAGCTTTGTTCATACTGATGCTTCCTAAGACCCACTTGACTTCACATTCCAGGATGTCTGGCTCTAGGTCAGTGATCACACCATCTTCATTATCTGGGTCATGAAGATCTTTTTTGTACAGTTCTGTGTATTCTTGCCACCTCTTTTCAATATCTTCTGCTTCTGTTAGGTCCATACCATTTCTGTCCTTTATTGAGCCCAGCTTTGCATGAAACGTTCCCTTGGTATCTCTAATTTTCTTGAAGAGACCTCTAGTCTTTCCCATTCTATTATTTTCCTCTATTTCTTTGCACTGATCACTGAAGAAGGTTTTCTTATCTCTCCTTGCTATTCTTTGGAATTCTGCATTCAATTGGGCATATCTTTCCTTTTCTCCTTTGCTTTTCGCTTCTCTTCTTTTCACAGCTATTTGTAAGGCCTCCTCAAACAGCCATTTGTCCTTTTTGCATTTCTTTTTCTTGGGGATGATCTTGCTCCCTGTCTCCTGTACAACAATGTCACGAAACTCCATCCATAGTTCATCAGGCACTCTATCAGATCTAGGCCCTTAAATATATTTCTCACTTACACTGTATAATTGTTAGAGATTTGATTTAGGTCACACCTGAATGGTCTAATGGTTTTCCCTACTTTCTTCAATTTAAGTCTGAATTTGGCAATAAGGAATTCATGATCTGAGTCACAGTCAGCTCCAAATCTTGTTTTTGCTGACTGTATGAGAATATAATCAATCGGATTTCAGTGTTGGCCATCTGGTGATGTCCATGTGTAGAGTTGTTGGAAGAGAGTGTTTGCTATGACCAGTGTGTTCTCTTGGCAGAACTCTACTAGCCTTTGCCCTGTTTCATTCTGTACTCCAAGGCCAAATCTGCCTGTTACTCCAGGTGTCTCTTGACTTCCTACTTTTGCATTCCAGTCTCCTATAATGAAAAGGACATCTTTTTTGGGTGTTAATTCTAGAAGGTCTTGTAGGTCTTTAAAGAACCATTCAACTTCAGCTTCTTCAGCATTACTGGTCAGGGCATACACTTGGATTACCATGATATACCATGGTATATTGATACCATTCAATATCTCAAAATGAACAGAGATCATTCTGTTGTTTTTGAGACTGCATCCAAGTACTGAATTTCAGACTCTTCTATGATGGCTACTCCATTTTTTCTAAGGGATTCCTGCCCACAGTAGTAGATATAATGGTCATCTGAGTTAAATTCACCCATTCCAGTCCATTATAGTTCACTGATTCCTAAAATGTTGATGTTCACTCTTGCCATCTCCAGTTTGATCACTTCCAATTTGCCTTGATTCATTCATTCCAGGTTCCTATGCAATACTGCTCTTTACAGCATTGGACCTTGCTTCCATCACCAGTCACATCCACAACTGGGTGTTGTTTTTGCTTTGGCTCCCTTTCTTCATTCTTTCTGGAGTTATTTCTCCACTGATCTCTAGTAGCATATTAGGCACCTACCTACCTGAGGAGTTCATCTTTCAGTGTCCTATCTTTTTGCCTTTTCATACTGTTCATGGGGTTCTCAAGGCAAGAATACTGAAGTGGTTCACCATTCCCTTCTCCAGTGGACCACATTTTGTCAGAACTCCTCACCATGACCGATCCTTATCATAAGCCTCTTACGATTCTCCATCAGAGGGCAGACAGACTGAAAACCACAATCACAGTCATAGTTTAATACATGTAAATAACTTTTTACATGATTAATATGTAAATAGCTGTAAATACTATATAAGGAGTTTCAGGCATGTGGTAGATTCAAGTTTTGCTTTTTAGAAATTATGGAGTTTTTTTTTCTGAGTATTTTCGATCCACAGTTGGTTGAACTGGAGAATGCAGAACCGTTGACGTGGAGGGCCAACTACACTATACTAGAAAGTAAAACAGAACCCACTATACATAGGCTTTTGCAACTTGCTTTTTATGTAGCTTCTATATATACACTTTTCATTATGAAATATATACAGCATACAGAAAACTATAGGAACTCACCAACCAGCTTTATCTAATCTTAATGTTTTGCAATATTTGCTTTAGATTTTTAAAAACAGAACTGAAGCCCCTTGTGTAGCCTTCCATTCTCCTCCCCCGCCTTCACAGAGATAAACTGCATGCTGAATTGGCTATGTATTATTTCTTTTATATTTTTATTGTAAGTATGTTTCAGTAAAATACATTTACCTTATTTAATTCCAAAATGAAAGCCTTTTCATACTATAACATCCCTAAAATTGGAATGTCTTACAATCCATAACAAAGCATTACATCACAATTTAATCTGCAGATTTCCCTTTTTGTCAGTATACCTACAATAGGGGTATGTCTCAGCATCAATAGGGTTTTAGACTCTATGAAATGCGGTAGTATTTTTTTCCCATTTTAATGAAACGTGCTGCTGCTGCTGCTGCTGCTAAGTCGCTTCAGTCTTGTCCAAATCTGTGTGACCCCATAGACGGCAGCCCACCAGGTTTCCCCGTCCCTGGGATTCTCCTGGCAAGAACACTGGAGTGGGTTGCCATTTCCTTCTCCAATGCATGAAAGTGAAAAGTGAAAGTGAAGTCGCTCAGTCAATTCCGACTCCTAGCGACCCCATGGACTGCAGCCTACCAGGCTCCCCCGTCCATGGGATTTTCCAGGCAAGAGTACTGGAGTGGGGTGCCATTGCCTTCTCCGTTAATGAAACATAAATTATATCAAATGAAACATTCTACAACTTCATATTTTCATCCAGTACTACAAAGATTTCCTAATGTTGCAACATACATGCAGCATCTTTAAATGTTCTTAATTCATTGTTACACAACACAAAAGTAGCTAGTGGAAATGGCAACCGTTATCGTCAAATCTGTGTGCTTGGCTAAAAATCAGGGAGTGACAAGATGAAAATAAGAAAAAAAAAGGGAAGGAAAAAAGATAAACAGAAGGGGCTTGCTCGATGCATAAGTAGCTGGGGACAGCCGACGACTGCATAATCAAACATAATGATTCAGAAATAAAAATGATGACAGGAGGAACTATTCCCGGGAAACCTGTGCTGTTGCTACTTCAGAGCCCAGATGGAGAAGCAGCCTGCTCGTGTCAGCCAGGCAGCACGAAGACCCCAGACCCTGCCTGTACACAGCAAACTCTTCTCACTCCAGCATCAGGACAGGCCAGGCCACAGGGACAGAGACGAACAAGTGGCACTTACACAACAGGGACTGCAGCCTTAGTCTATTTCCTCTGCTTCTGCTCCTCCCTGCCCCTCCATCCCACCTCCTCCGCCCAACTTCCCTCCCCAGCTCATTTGTGCTCCTCCTCTCAATTACTTACTTGAGGAAGTGCACTTGAAGACCTATGTCCACTGACTGTCTGCTCTCCCACATACATACATACACACACACACACAATCACTCAGTGAAATGTCATAATAATCAATCAGGACTAAATCTTGCTGATGGGACATAAGAAAATTTCCATTACTAGGTCCTAAAGCCAAACTCCAGTTTTAACTTATTCTGAGTTTTAAAAGGTAAGGAAATAATAAACCTAGAGTTCCTAATAACTTTTTCTTTTCTCTTTCCGTATGACATAAAAATACCTTGATGGAGGCAGATTTTATTCCTAAGAAGAGCCTCAATGGCCAAATACACATACAGAGCCCTTACCCTTATCAGAAGACACACTGCCATGATTCTTATACAGATGTATTGTACTGCAAATTAACACTTACATGTGTGTTTTGCCCCTTTATTTCCATTTAGCCATGAGCTTATGACACTACCTGATCTAACAGGAGCTAACAAAGCCTGTATTTACACATATTTCTTAAATAAAAGTATTACTGAATTCATTAATAAATGGAGCTTTTAATGAAAAATAAAATATATTTTTTATCTTTAACAAAGGTTATATTTTAAACTCTAGTGTATTCTTTTTTCAGTTCAATCATGCTTTAATAAAATAAGACATAACAGAGAAATCACTGGGAATTACATGATAAGAGAATGGAGCCAAGCCTCTGTAATGACAGAAGGGACATTAGACGATTACCCCAAGCATTCACAAGCAAACCAACTGCTTCCTTCCCCCCATGAGATGCCTGAGAAAGCTTCATTTTGCCGTGAGTCCATCTTTGTTGGGAGTCCATCTCTGTCAGCCCGCTGACTGGGGGACAGTTTACAGTGAGCAACAAAGGCAAGCGGTTTGTCTCAAGTGGAAGGCGGCCATCATACGTCTCCATCCGGACACTGTGAACGTGTGTGTTATGCCTTCTCCAGACTCTCGACCTTTCTCTCCTCACTACTGGCTTCCCTTCCCCAAGATCTGTCCCCTCAGTAGACCCCAGGAGGGTCCACCTCGGGATAGGAGACTCAGAAGCAGGGAGGATGAGGGGACAGCTGGATGCAATGGATCAAAGCCCAGGCTTTGGAGAAAGACAATCCAGGAAGAAATCCCAGCTTCTTTCTGGGTCTTGAGCAAGGGGCTTCACCTTCGTGAGCCTCCCCTTCCTCATCTTAAAAACAGAGATATGACTATCTGCCTCACATGTGGGAGCTTTATTCTCTCAGTAAATACTTGTTGAAGAGAGAGACAGACTTAGAGAATGAACTTATGGTGGCCAGGGGGCAAGGGATAGTCAAGGAGTTTGGGGTGATCATGTACACACTGTTGTATTTAAAATGGATAACCAACAAAGACCTACTGTATAGCACAGGCAAGTCTGCTCAATGTCATATGGCAGCCTGCAGGGGACGGGGTTTTGGGGAGAATGGATACCTGTGTATGTTTGGCTGAGTCTCTTCTGTGTTCACCTGAAACTATCACAACATTGTTAATCGCCTATACCCCCCAAAAAATTAAAAGTTCAAAAAATAAATACTTGTTGAAGGCCAATCATGCAGGAGCAACAGAGCCAGAATGAGGGTAAGGCAAGCAAGGCATTTTCTCTGAGCACAAAATTTAAAGGGGCACCAAAACAGTCCTCAAGATAACTTCCTTTTTTATTAATTTATCTTTGGCTGTGCTGGGTCTTCATTGCTGCACTCAGGCTTTCTCTGGTTGTGACGAGCAGGGCCTGCTCTCTGGTCGAGGGACACAGGCTTCTTGTTGAGGCGGTTCCCCTTGTCACAGAGCTCTGGAGCTCAGGCTCAGCTTTCTAAGTTGTGGGCACATGGGCTCTGTGGCCCCTCAGCATGTGGAATCTTCCCAGGTCAGGGATCGAACCTGTGTCCTCTGCAATGGCCCTCGGATTCTTAACCACTGGACCAGCAGTAGGGTCCTCATAGTAACTTTTTTTTTAATTGGAATATTTTACTTTATTTATTTTTAATTAAAGGACAATTGCTTTACAGTATCATGTTGGTTTCTACCAAACATCAACATGAATCAGCCATAGGTTTACCCATTAAACTCTAGTGCATTTTATTTCATATAAGGTAATAGAACCAAACAGTCCCCAACCACTTTATTTCTTTCTCCAATACATTCTATCAGCCATAAAATCCACATGTATTCTGGTATTTTAGAGCATTCTGCAACTAAAGTTCCTGCTACTTGCTGACATATTTGAAGTGTGTTTGAACATAAATTATCGGAACATTCTTTCAACTTTGATTAACTCATTTTCTGTCAAGTTATCCTAATTAACCTACAGTCTTCAAGTTTTGGGATTACTGCTGCCAATTCTGTACAACCATTTGTTTAATGCATGGTCTGTTCCAATACCCTCCAAGGTGAAACTGCAAATATAAACCCTTTTTAATTTTTACTCATTAACTAGACATTGGAATGTGCCATGCCATGTAATCTGTATTAATGTGTGAATACAAGTTTTGCCTACTTCATATGAAGCATTCAGAAAGAACTTATTAAACAAACTGTCTCAGTGAAGAAGGCCTCTCATTTGTTCAAAAACTTCACTGAACGCCTAGTATGTGCTAAGAACTGTGCTGGGCAGCACAGATATAAGCGTAAACAAGGCAGACACAGATAGCTCCAGCTCTAGTAAAGAACACAAACATTAAACAATTACAGTCAAATAGTGAGAAAGCTACTGTCTCAACTGGTGCCTTGCATAGTACCTGCCAGGGTCAAGCTCAGGACATGCTGTTATCAACACCTCAATTACAAACAGTCTACCCAGTGAAGTTTCCCTGTGTTAAGTTCATACACCCAAGTGAAGGAGAGAGATGACAAAGTCCTGCTTCAGATTAAAACTGTGGTACAGAGCACTATGAGTGTACTTAATGCCATGATGTGTACACTTAAAAACGGATAAAGGACTTCCCTGGTGGACAAGTGGTTAAGAATCCGCCTGCCAATGCTCGGGACATGGATTTGATCCCTGGTCCAGGAAGATTCCACAGGCTGCGGAACAACTAAGCCCGTGTACCACAACTACTGAGTCCGTGAGCTCTAGAGCTCATGCTCCGTAACAAGAGAAGCCACCTCAAGAAGAAGCCTGCACATCACAACTAGAGAGCAGCCCCCCTCACTGCAACTAGACTAAGGCATGGGCAGCAACAAAGACCCAGCACAGCCAAAAATAAAATTAAAAAAAAATTTTAATGAATAAAATGGTAGCTTTTATGCTATATATATTTTACTACAATAAAAAAAACAGCACTTTAAAATCGTATTAGACTGATTAATCAGGTGAAGCTGATTCAACATTTAAAAAAGACTCAGAACACACGAGTACTCTGGCCTCTCAGAATGGTGCATAACAGGTAGAGAGAAGAGGAAGCCATACTGCACACAGCTGAAAGCCGACAGAAAATGTGAAACTGTTTGGCTTCGATTCTGTTCCAACTTTACTGAACTGCTCAGTTCACCTGCTCTCCTCACCCTGCCTGAAGAACACAGCTGAGGGGTGGGGCGGCGGGGAGCCAGAACCTTAGATACAGGTTTCACTACAAATTCACAATTTCTAATTTTGGTTCAGTTCTCAGAACTGTTCTCAATCCTTTTCCTTATCAGTAATTAGCTCCCCAATCTTTTTCAGTCTTAAATCTGCTGCTCAATCCCACAGGCCATAGTTAACACACGACTTCTCCTCAGAGGAAGCACAGGTCAGTGATTCTCACCAGCCCTACCTCCATCTGCTTCCGTTCTGACTTTCCTCTCTCCAGGCTCTCCAGGTCCTGAAGAGATGGCACCTCTGGCAAATGCACGGCGCAGCCCCACACCAGCTGTGCTCTGGATTCCCCCATCTGAGTCCTGCTAGTGAACTTATTCCATCAGTTAGCCACTTGGTAACTTGACCTTCTCCCTCTCTACAGGTTCTTTCTCCTCAAGCTACTCCATGTTTAAAAAATTGTTATCCCTGCAACTCCCAACCCTAATTCTCTTCCAGCCACCACCCTATTTCTCCCCTCCCTCCTTTCTTAGCCTGAACCCCACCCCTGCCTCCCATTCACTGCTCCACAAACTACAGTCAATCCCTGCTTCCTGCACACCCAGGCCAAGGAGTGTCTGCTAGCTGAAGTCATCAGTCATTTCCCACTGACTCATTTCAAAGGACCTCCTTTAAAAAGGGAAAGAAAATCTCAGCCATATTTGACTCACTTGATTGGCAGTAAACCCACTCACCCAAAATCACCCAAGTGGAAAACCTGCCTTTCCAAAGTCCCTGCATGCTATTTCACCTCCTCATTCAGTCACACGCAAATACATATAAACACACAAATACATAGTATTATCTTCCTGTTAAATTTAAAAATACAGATAAGCATATAAAATAAAATTAAATAAAATAAGGTGCACAAGAGGCAAAAACGTATGTCCATACAAAGACTTGCACACAAATGTTCATAGTAACTATTCAGAGCAGGCATAACGTGGAAACAACCCAAATGTCCACCAATACGTGAATGGATACAGGCAAACAATGGAATACTATTCAGCAATAAAAAGGACTGACCTGCTAGTACAGTCGTCTCTCAGTATGTGAGAGTTGACTCCAGGACCCCAGCAGATACCAAAATCTACAGATGCTCAAGTCCCTTATATAAATAAAAAAGCATCTACATATAACCTATGTACGTCGTCCTATATACATGCATTAAACCATCTCTAGGCTATGGCCCTGCAGGACTTTATGGGCCTTCCTGGGACAGACTCCTCCTGCACATCCTCTGCTTAGCTCCTCTCTGCAGTGCATTGATAACAGCATCTGATGCACATCTCCTGAGTTGTTTTACAGACCTAAAACCACTACCAAATGGAAGGAGTTAACTACTGGATGACCATAAGCACAAAGCCTCCAGATCTAACTGGAGCCTGAGGAATGAAAATATCAACCCCTATGACCCCACCCTGTTAACCTCACCATCACCCAATCAGAGAGCTGATCACACACCCTGGACCGTCCCCCTTTCACCTAGCCTTTAAGAATGCTTTGCTGAAACCCACAGGGAGTTCAGGTGCTTTGAGCACTAGCTCTCCTGGACTCCTTGCTCAGCAATAAATGCCCCACTTCCCTTCACTATAGCCTAGTATCAGTAGATTGGCTTCATGGCCTGAGGCGGGCAGACCCAATTTGGTCCAGTAACAGGTTATTTATAATACCTAATGTACATGCTATGAAAATAATTGCTGGCATGGGGTAAATTCCAGTTTTGTTTTTTGGAGCTTTCTGAAATTTTTTTTTCTGAATATTTTTTACATGTGGTTGGTTGAACCCAGGATACTAAAACCAGGGGTATGGAGGGCCAACTGCACACGCAACAATATGGTTGAATCTCAAGAGCATCAAGCTGAGGGAAAGCTAGGCACAAAAGAAAACACTGTGGGATTCCATTTATAGAAAATTTTAGAAAAAGCAGAACTACAGTGACAGAAAGCAGATCAATGGTCGTCAAGGGCAGAGGTGCAGGGGAAGACTGACAGAAAAGAGGCCTGCAGGAACATCGTGGGGTGATGGAAGGCTCTGTATCATGACTGCAATGATGGTCACCTTACTGTCAGAACTCAAACTGTAGACTTAACACTGGTGAATTTTACCACATGTAAAATAGAGCTGCCTTCTAAAAATTAAAGTGAGTCTTCTAAAATACACCCTAGTTAAAATCTCTGTGTCTACATTTATTTTCCATAGTCCTAATTAATATTTTCAGTTCTATAGTAATTCAGTCCTATATAGAGTACTTATAATAATGTGTTTCTTATAATAATACAAATCCTCTGACTGGAAACATACACAGAATTGTTTTATTTCCAGAAACCTTATTAAGGCAACAATTTGTTACAATGTGTGTGAACTTTGTTATTATTAAAATGGTAGTATCTTGATCACAGTAAATATGTAGTATGTCTCTGATTCCACTGGAATAGCAATTTCATGTACTCAGATAAAAAGGTTCTTTGGGAACCTCTTAAATGAAGACCGCAAACTCCAAAAGGTAAATACTGGCCTGCCTTTTAGACACTGTATGCTATGCTATGGTAAGTCACTTCAGTCGTGTCCGACTCTGTGTGACCCCATAGATGGCAGCCCACCAGGCTCCCCCGTCCCTGGGATTCTCCAGGCAAGAACACTGGAGTGGGCTGCCATTTCCTTCTCCAATGCATGAAAGTGAAAAGTGAAAGTGAAGTCACTCAGTCGTGTCTGACTCTCAGCGACCCCATGGACCGCAGCCTACCAGGCTCCTCCATCCATGGGGTTTTCCAGGCAAGAGTACTGGAGTGGGGTGCCATCGCCTTCTCCGTTCAGACACTGTACCCATGTGGAAAACACAAAACAAAGACTTCCTCCTTAACCTTACTCCTTTGGGATTGAAATATCTACTTTTCTTTATGCCCACCCCAACCTGAGTACCTAACATATATGATACTTTTATGTTGACTCCTTCAAAAAGTATTTAGTGCATAAATGGAATTACTGTCACCGAAAGACTCACTTCCTAAACAATCTATATTCAAACCAATTTTATGATGTTATCACAATTTCCCTAATCCTAGTAACCAGAAATATATACACAAGTTGCAAGCCTTAACCTGTTAAGGCAACCCTATTAATCCTTAGCTGGGGTAAACCTATGAACGTCTACTTGAAAACCACAAGATAGTGTATTATGTTCCCTGGTTCCACACAGTTTCCTGAGTTTCAAAAAGATCATGCTATAATGCAAGGGAGAAAAGGCTGAAGGCAACTAATTTCCATTCACTTATTATTAGTCTTAGAAAAGCTGATCAACTATGACAATTCTACTAACTCACCGACTTGCTTTCCAAAAAATTAAGGATATTTCCAGCTAAATACAGTAATTATCCAAAGATTAGTGGCCAGTGATTAATTTATCTTCTTAAGTGACCATAAATAATAGGGATTACTTTGCCTTGACATTTTCCATAACCCATTCTCAGTTGCCACCAGACACCCAAAGTCATCATGATGAATTGGAGGAAGAAGACAAATTAAATGGATTAAGCATTACTTTCATCCGGTTTTTTTTTCCCCAAAAAGAGTAACAGTCTGCCTTTTGCTTTAAGTGTCTCAATATTTGTTTCCTAATCAAAACTACAAAAAATAACTACCACTAATTATATACCAACTCATTATAATTTTGTTAGCATACACACAACAAATGAACACTCAGTTATAGAAACCAGTGTATTTTGAAGTCAATACCAAAAAACACACACTGTTCTTTTGCTATTCCTAACCTTTGCTATTAGCAAATCTCTCTGGTGTGTTGGCATGAGATTTAAAAGACTATATGGCTTCTGTTTCTCAAACTCTGAGGAAAAAACACTTGACTTGGGACTTCCCTGGTGGTACAGTCAGTAAGAATCCAGTTGCCAATGCAGAGGTCATGGGTTCAATCCCTGATCCAGGAAGATTCTACGTGCCACAAGCAACTAAAACCTCTGCACTATAACTACTGGAGCCTTCGCTCTAGGGCCCAAGAGCTGTGACTACTGAAGCCCATGCTCCTAGAGCCTGTGCTCACAATGAGAGAAACCACTGCGATGAGAAGTCCACACACAGCAAAGAAGAGAAAGCCCACATGCAGCAACGAAGAGCCAGCACAACCAAAACAAATAATTAATCTTTAAAAAAAATACTTGAGTTGGCCTCCCTTTTACCTACCCTCCCCACAATTACTGGATGTCAAACTGACTTGTCAGCAGACCAGTACACTTCAGTTCACGCCAGTAAGCACAACAGCAGGCAAGCAAGGTCAAAATACTGCCTTAAATGCTGACACGTGCTTTCATACAGACCTTGTAAGTGAAGTCAAAAGGTACTAAAGATGAAACAGTTACTGGAAGGAAGGAGAGGGGATAGGGGTGTCTTGGCTTATAAAACAGGCAGATACCATCTTCTTGCACAACCATCAATTAAATTCCCTTTCACCCACTCCCTGCTTTTATTGGCTCTTCCTCCAGGGTCACTGTACTTCCAGCACCTTCAGCTGGGCTTCCATCACAAGAGAGCAATTCAGGACCTGAATTCTGAGAGATTAGAGCGCAGCATGTGAATCCACAACACGCCCACACACAGGGACTGGACCAACCTACTCAGTAACCAGAGTGTCTGACCCATCTCAAGTGTGTTGTCCATCCAAAGCACTTTGACATTACCTTACGTGAGACTCACTGCTAGGCTGCGCGACAGGAAACCAACGTAAAAAGAAACCGGCGTGCAGCCAGGCACTCTTTTCCCTAAAAGCGAACTAACGCCATTTCTGGGCAGCAAGCACCACAAGACATATCCTCCTTGCAATCAAACCTCAGATGTCTGGTGTTAACATGCCACAGACAAGTCCTATTTCTTAAGAAACTGTATAATATATTCCACCCTAGTCCTAGTCAACAGAAAACTTAATTTCATTTATACTGCTTTTCTAGTTTTCCTAGATGAATTTTTGAAAGAGTGAGCCTACACTGTTTTCATTATGAACTGTAAGAGAGGTAGCTGACTCAGTTCCTAAGCTCAGAAGGCTGATCTACAAGATAACACCTTTCTGTTGAACAAGTTTTCCACCACTATCAATACTTTACAATTAGAATTATATAAACTAATGGAAATGATTCTAAGCTACTCTCACCACAGGCTCTTGGGTCTAGAACATCTGGAAAGTAAGATTTAGGGACCAGCTTAATTCACTGTATCGTTAATGTAGAAACAGCGAATGCCAATAGTCTCAGAAGTCATGGAAAACTGAATGCGGGGCAGAAACTAAGTCTTGGGACTAAGTTTTGAAAATACTTAAGATAATGATAATAAAAAATACAATCTAAACTTTCAAAAGTTGCAAGTCTTAGAGAAATCTAAATGCTGAAAAGATTTTAAGGATGAAGTTTTGTTACTTTTAAATAAGATGATTTCAATGGAAACCAACTAAGCTACCTAGGGGCAGCCTCTAAGGCTTCTTGAGACAGAATTTCTAAGTTTCTATTATTATATCACTTTCCTCTTAAAGACACAGGCTCTTTCCAAAGCTCTACCTCTGGCCTCAGCTTTGCTCTGATGCTCCAGGTTCACATTTCCAGTTACCTGCTTGACATCATCGCCTGATGTCCTCTGGCATTTCACAATCATGTCTAACAGCTTGAGTCAGCCTTTCCCTATCAACTCCTCCTCCACACGTTCCTGGTCCTGTCAGTGGCACCATCCAGCACTGTCTGCAGCATTTGTAGGGCCAAGTACAAAACAAAAACGTGGGGCTCCTAGTTCAAAATTAAGACACAGTCCCCAAGCGAAGGCATCATCCCAGTTTCCATGACGCTGTCCACACCCATCACTTGCCAGACTACTTGATCTGTCTTTTCAAGTGTCTCGCATCCACCCCTCCCTGCCCACTTCCATCACTGCGCTGGCTCTCAGCCAAGAGCTCTAAAATTGATGTTCCTCTTTCTTTCCCTCAGAAACCCAGTCATGATTCTCAAGGCATACTTTTCAGAAATCCTTAGAATCTCCCCATTGCCTATTAAATCACATCCAAACTTCTTAACTTGACAGTTAAATCTTCCCATCCCTATTCTTTCCAGGCCTGATCTTCTGGGGGCTTTCCTCTACAAATCCTGGGCTCCAGCCAAACCAAATTCTTTGTCATTTGTTTAAAGAGCCCAGTGTATTGCTGAGTATAATGAACCTGGATCCTGACCCCAGAGACTGAATTCAAATCCACCCTCAGTTGCCCATCTGAAACATGAGGCTCATAATAGCAATTATCCCACAGGATCAATAAAGCAATAAAAAACATACAGTAAGACATTTACTATTAGTGTGTACCCATCCCAGGGATGCCTATTCTGCTAAATCTGCTGAAGAAAATTACCAATCTTTTGAAGTCTTAACTCAAAAGCTACCTCCCAAATGCCTTCCCTGATCATCTCAGTCAGAAGCCATTTTGCCTTCCCCTAAAATCCAATACCACGTTTGCTGCTGCTGCTGCTGCTAAGTCACTTCAGTCGTGTCCGACTCTGTGCGACCCCATAGATGGCAGCCCACCAGGCTCCCCCATCCCTAGGATTCTCCAGGCAAGAACACTGGAGTGGGTTTCCATTTCCTTCTCCAATGCATGAAAGTGAAAAGTGAAAGTGAAGTTGTTCAGTCATGTCTCATTCTTAGTGACCCCATGGACCGCAAAGAGTCAGACACGACTGAGTGACTGAACTGAATTGAATGTGGACCACAGCCTACCAGGCTCCTCCATCCATGGGATTTTCCAGGCAAGAGTACTGGAGTGGGGTGCCATTGCCTTCTCCGAATACCATGTTTATGCCACATTTAACATGGGTGGCATACTCTCTCCAAGTTACTCATGTACACAGCATTTTGTCTTTCCTCATAACCTCCCAAGACTATGGAATATGCCAAAGTCCTTTCTGTTTCTTGCATGGCCCTAATACATAGTTTGTGCTCAAATGACTTTTACATCACTTTTAAAAATAAATCGTTTTAAACATACACCCAAATTAATGAATTAAAGCTAATTCCATAGAATTAGCTGGGTCTGGAAGAGACTGAGGCAAGGCCACAGCACAGATGGAGAATGAGACAGGGCTGCTCGTGCAGACTCGAGCCTCTCAAGGCCAACGTATCACCTAAAGAAGACACTAAGTCCTCACGGCCAAGCCTCCCAGATTGTTAATTTCCATCCTCACTCCCACCCTTACAAAAGGCCTTGATCAACACCTAGGCTGGGCTTAGAGCGCAGAGGAAAGGGAACAGGGGCCTGCCTCACCTGCCAAGGTGGGTCACCTGAGAATCTAAGGGCCAGGATAATCTCAGGCCTTTCTAGTGTTCCCACCGGTGGTTAAGAAAGCTTTACTCTAATATTTTCACTGGTAGGTGTCCTCTTGTATTTCCAGATGCCATTTACTGCTTCTAAAGGGCTCAAAAACTGGGAAAATACACTGCCCTAAAAGCAAGGAAATATGACTTCAACTAATTTTTAAAAATACCACTAGCAATTATCAAAGTAGCAAATATTAATAAAAATAAAACCTAACATTGGTAGAGTTTTCAGAAAGTCAGTATACCACTGGTGCACAGTAAACGGATTCAAGTTCTCTAAAAGACAGTTTGACAATGGGAGTGCATGACAATCTACTACAGTATTCTTGCCTGGAGAATCCCCATGGACAGAGTCAATGGAGTCGCAGAGAGTCAGACACTACTGAGCAACTAAGCCCAACAAACGTTATTATAAAGTTGTTCATGACCTTTGAACGAGTAATCTCACTTTGGGACATATATGCAATGAAAGCAATTCGAAAAAGGGGGAAAGAATTTGTTCAAAGATGTATATAGATATGCCATTTACATTTCATAACACAGCCTGCACTTCAAACACCCAGCAAAGGAGGCTCAGCTGAGTAATCTAGGGTAGAGCAGTATGATAGCCGAATGTCACATTTACTGAAAACATGAAGCAGGTTTCACTATCTGATAAAGAAAAATGTACCTTAAAAGGAATGTCCACTGAGAAACAGAAACAAAATATTCACATATAACTCTACAAATCCTTATTTCCAATTCTGAAATTACAAACCCAAAGTCTTCAAGATAGCATCAATACTCACTTGGAAGTAAAACAGGACCTGAACTGACATGAAGCTACTTATCGTCTCTATTTGTCCCAATTACTCTGAACAGGCATACGTTTTTTGCAAAAACATCTATTAGATTACAGGGTGCTGCCTCAGACTCCGGGAGTGGGGAGGAGTGTGTTTTAAAAAAAAAAAAAACACATGTGTATGAACCTGGTTTTTTTTTAAATCCAAAAAATTCTGACCCCAAAGCACATATGGCCCCAAGAGTTCCAGATAAGGGATTGTAGCTCTGTACCAATGACATCAGTTGTAAATTTAAAGAATTCAGGTTTGGTATTCCTTGACTTGGTTGAAAAAAGTGTTTGAAAGGAGTGCATTCTCTCAGGAAGATTCCTTATAGTGCTATATCTGCAGGAGTGTATGAAAAGACAAACCATATCCCTCTCCAAATAATTACAATTCCAAACCAATCAAACTGAACTTATCATAATTTCTTTTTGCTTGGATTCAAGAAGATTTCACATTTCTGGAAAAGGGTCAGTCTCCTGTTCTACTGAGCATCACTTACAGACACAAGTTTGTTGAAAGAAATGATAAACACATTTTATAAAGAACACTGAGCTAAAATTTAAGTCATTTAAAAGCATTACTTTAAAGCTTTTAATTTAAATGATCATTTAATATGTAACCATTTTTCCCAAGTTTTTTTTTTTTTTCTGATGGCAACACATGTGTCTCTGAGACTTTTTTTCTGGTGGCCAGCAACAAAATGTGGGGAAATGCTCTATTTGTCTTTGCCCCCATATAAGCAGCCTGTGTACCATATATACGTAAGAACCACCAAACAAGAGGATTTTAGATTAGTAATTATATAATATTCTGGATACAATTATGCATATAAACACAAACATTTATCTATTATTTCTTCTGACCCTCCTTAAGTCCCTCTACACACACCCCCCCCCAAAAAGAGATACATTAATAAGAATTCCATGTGCCATATCTGTGTGGGGCTTAGGTGTGATTAGCACTAGTCTTAGCAACTGTCCATCTGACATTAAATATCTCCATTTTGATCCAAAACAAAACGTGGTCAAATAATGTTGTTGTTGTTGAGTCACTCAGTTGTGTCCGACTCCTTGCAACCCCATGGACTGTAGCCCGCCAGGCTCCTCTGTCCATGGGATTTTCCAGGCAAGAAAAACTGGAGTGGACTGCCATTTCCTTGATGTGATTTAAAATCAGTTCTCTGGGACTCATCTGGTGGTCCAGTGGTTAAGACTCTGAGCTTCCAATGCAGGCGGCATGGGTTTGATTCCTGGTCAGGGAACTGAGATACCCCAGGCTGCAGGGTGTGGCCAAAAAAAAAAAAAAACAAACACCTTTCTTCCTAATCTGTTCATATATGATTAACAAAAGATTTTCATTATAAAAATAAAATCAGTTTCATTTATCAGTTCTAGACTATTTCATAATTAACATTTTTATCTTGAGAAAAAAGAGACAAAACCTAACAATTACAATGAAAACTCCATATATGTATCATTTATTCCTATAAAACCACTTAATCTTAGGGCAAGTTTACTGTTACAGTCATTAAAGTTAATATTCTAATGCTAATAGTTATTTTTAATATTAATATTTTTACTATTATAAAAGCAACACTGTTCAACAAAGCAAAACTAAGAGCTACAGATAAAACAGAAAGAAACCTAAAAGCCTGGCAGCGGGAGATAACTTCGGAGTTGAGGAATTGTTGCCAAGTTCAAGTGTTACAGTGCTATGCAACAACAAGGGCAACTTTCTGCCCCTATCTGCACTAAAACATCAATTAACTTTGTGGAATGCCCTTGTTTAAACAACCATTGACAAATGTGAATCCTCTGACATGCTGCCATTTGAAATTGGAACGTAAACTCAAAACTAATAAAAAGGATAATTAAACAAGATGAAAAGGTTTTCACTATTAAAACCAGTCACCAGACTAACCCACTTGATTCTGGCATTAATACCTATCTACCCAGAAAAGTCAATAAATACATCTGTTTAATGAGTAGTGGTTTTCTACTCTCATGAAACGTATTTCAGAATTGGTTTTTGGATCGCGTCTAAGTTGGTCACAAGACTAAATAAAGTTTTTACTTTCTGAACACATGCAGAGCACTGTTGATGCAATTTACTCCTCAGCCAAAAAAAATGGGTAACAGCTGAACCACAGATCAATGCACCTTTCCCTGAGTTTTATACACTAATTTAACCGCTGACCTTTCATTTGGATTTAACTAATGATAGAAAAGCATGCCTTGAACTCAATTCAAAACTCCAGTTACCGATTCTCAAGTTGGGTGGCTGTAGGAGGAAGGCAGGCTGGTTCCCCCTTACTAATAAGAGCAGATCTAAGAGGCACACTTAGTTTTGAAAAGCACATTCACTATTATAACTGTCTTTAAAAACAAACAAACAAAAAAGAGTCCTAGGGAATTCCCTGGGAGTCCAGTGGTTAGGACTGGGCACTTTCACAGAGCTGGCCCAGGAACTAAGAGCCTGTATGCCTCGAGGTGCAACTAAAAAAAAAAAAAAAAAAAGAATCCTAATTATAATAATGCCAGTAAAAGTAACGTGACAAAATCTCAGCTGGTGGAAAAACATAGAGAATGGCTTTATCTTCTGGGTATTGCTGCTAAGTCGCTTCAGTCGTGTCCGAATCTGTGCGACCCCATAGACGGCAGCCCACCAGGAGGCTCCCCCGTCCCTGGGATTCTCCAGGCAAGAATACTGGAGTGGGTTGCCATTTCCTTCTCCAATGCATGAAAGTGAAAAGTGAAAGTGAAGTCGCTCAGTGGTGCCCGACTCTTAGCGACCCCATGGGCTGCAGCCTACCAGGCTCCTCCGACCATGGGATTTTCCAGGCAAGAGTACTGGAGTGGGTTGCCATTGCCTTCTGCCTTCTGGGTATTAGGGAATCTCAAAAGGTAAATTACCCTTGGAGGGGAGTATCAGAATTTTCAAGGGCTATGAGAAGACTTTTATGTTTGGGAACAAAAGGGTTAGAAACACTGCTTTAGTCCACATACATTATTTCAAATATTTATTTCATGCATTTCCCCATAATTAAAAATTAGTGAAATGCAATAGCCAAGAAATGGAAACAATCTATCAATAAATACCCATTGACAGATAAATGCATAAAGGAGATGTGGTACATATATACAATGGAATACTACGGAATGATGCTGAAGCTGAAACTCCAGTACTTTGGCCACCTCATGGGAAGAGTTGACTCATTAGAAAAGACTCTGATGCTGGGAGGGATTGGGGGCAGGAGGAGAAGGGGATGACAGAGGATGAGATGGCTGGATGGCATCACTGACTCGATGGACGTGAGTCTGAGTGAACTCCGGGAGTTGGTGATGAACAGGGAGGCCTGGTGTGCTGCGATTCATGGGGTTGCAAAGAGTCAGACACAACTGAGCGACTGAACTGAACTCAACCATTAAAAAGAATGAAATAATGCCACTTGCAGCAACATGGACACAACTAGAGATTATCATACCAAGAGACATAAGTCAGAATGAGAAAGACAAATACCATGTGATATCACTCATATGTGGAATCTAAACTATGACACAAATGAACCTATCTATGCTGAAGCTCCAATACTTTGGCCACCTTATGTGAAGGTCTGACTCATTAGAAAAGACCCTGATGCTAGGAAAGGTTGAAGGCAGGAGAAGGGGACGATAGATGATGAGACGGCTGATGGCATCACCAACTCAACGGACATGAGTTTGAGCAGGCTCCAGCAGACAGTGAAGGACAGGGAGGTCTGGCGTGCTGCAGTCCATGGGGTCGCAAAGAGTCGGACACGACTGAGCGACTGAACGAAAACAACATGAAACAGACACAGGGACATAAAGAACAGACTGCTGGTTGCCAAGGGGGAAGGGGCTGAAGGAGCAGTGGAGTGAAAGGTTGAGGTTAGCAGATGGACGCTTTCATATACAGAATGAATAAACAACAAAGTCCTATGCAACACAGCAAACTACATTCAATATCCTATGAGAAACCATAATGAAAAAGAATACTTTAAATATATAATGGAATCACTTTGTTATACAGTAGCAATTAACAACATTGTAAATCAACTATACTTCCATTTATTTTTAATTAGTGAAATGAAAAAAAAAAGACTTCCAGCTGGGAATAAGGCAAGCCACCTCCTCAGTTCCCTGGTTCTAGTGCCTACAGGCAAGGTGGGATCCAGGCATTTTGCTGTTAATGAAGATGGCTTAGCTGAAAAGGTTTGCTCACACGCAGGTGGTACAGAGATGACTAACAGCACTGCTCTCCTCCATTAATCCAGTCCTGGGTGGTGCTGCTACCCAGTTCCCAGAAGGCTTGGAGTTGCTCCTTCTAAAACACTGCCAATAAAAACACCCACAGTTCCTGCCTGGGTGCCAACAGGCTAGGTGGGTGCTCAGAGCTGGGCTGAGCCAATTGTAGGAGCAACGTCTGGGGTTCAGCTTGTTTTTGTTAAGGTTTATTTATTTCACTTGAAAATGAGACCAGATCTCTAGCTGGGTTATGATAACTCTAAATGGGATGGATTGGACGACTTCACAGGATTTCTGGTAGCCTGGGTAGGAAAAACTACGTAGGTTCTAGAGAACATTTAGGTAAACACACAGAAAATAGTTTCAAGGGGATAAAAGGCCAGGACTCCACATCTCGAGACAAGTTTAACAGAAGGACAGATTTCTGTCCAACATTCAACTTAATGAATGTAAATACTGATATCACGTGGCCCAACCTTAAACTGTGCAAGTTGCGACTTTATTATCTATAAATGAGATAACGACACACTACAAGGCTACTCTAAAAAATAAAATCAAGTAATGTATATGAAAACCCTTCCTTTATGGTCTACACAAATTATCACTTGAGCAAATATGGGTTATCTTAAACAGAATGCTAGATCAGGATGGGTTGGAATTAGGTTCTCTGTCTTCCACTCTGAGCTGAATTCATAATTCATTTGAATTCATGCTACCCCCAAAACATCCCATGTGCATCAAAAACATAACAACAGTTGTAAAAAAGCATTTTTTATCCCACAGCGGTGATCAAAAAAATAAAACAGCCAGGCCATTTCACCAGAATCTTATAAGGACCAACAACCACACTAGAGAGAGGAAGTGGCACACACAGAGGCGAAGAAGCAAGGCAGATTCGGTAAAGTGCAAAACCTCCTCCGCCTACGCTGGAGTGTGAAGTCCAAGAACGGGGAGTGTCTTCCTTCCTTCACTGGTGGTCCAGTGGTTAGGACTCAGTGCTCCCATTGCAGGGGGTCTGGGATCGATCCCTAGTCAGGGAACTAAGATGCCACATGCTGTGCAAGAAGGGAGAGCGGTGAGCAAGGTTACAGGGTCAGGCAAGGGCCAGTGCTCAAACGACTCTGGTTTTCCCAGAATTAATGGGTATCACTGATGGCTTTTAAACAGAAAAATGATATGGTCTAATGTTCTGGAAAAATCACTCATGTGTCTAAACTGAGGACCAGCAGACCCGTTAATGGGTTTTGACAGTAATTGAGGCCAAAAGTAATAAAGGCACAAATTAATGCACGGCACTAAAGGATAAGATGGGGATTGACTTATGAGGCATTAAGGAGGTAAACACAAAAGGACCTTGTCTGATTTAACAAAATAGGAAAGAGAAGAAATAAGAAATTAGGATGGAGTCCATGTTTTTGACGTGAGCAACCAGAGGTGTTATACACTAAGAGAATTCAGAAGGAAGGCTACATCTACCCACAGGTGACCTGAGGTTTTTGATGGTAGGTGAAAACACTATGTGGGGTGGCTAAAAAATGAGTTCATTTTAGTTGAGTATGATACACTTGGGGCTTCCTGGTGGCTCAGTGGTAAAGAATCCACCTGCCAAGGCAAGAGACTTGGGGAACTTATGATTAAAGACTGTGAGTATATTTGTATATGGTTATACAAGGCTGTAGTAATATGAGAGTGGGCTTCTCAGGTGGTTCAGTGGTAAGGAATCTGCCTGCCAACAGGGGACACTCAGATTCAATTCCTGGGTCAGGAAGATCCCCTGGAGAAGGAAATGGCAACTCACTCCTGTATTCTTGCCTGGGAAATCCCATGGACAGAGAGCCTGGAAGGCTGCAGTCCACAGGGCTGCAAAACAGTTCGTCACAACTTAGCAACTAAACAACAATATACCTGTGCATCCAAATAGAATTTTCTAGAAACAGGTAACATGGGTCCTGAACACAAAGAAATTTGGAAATAACAACCCCAAGATAGTGGTTTGAGCCACAGGTCATACGAGACACCCAGGGGAGGCAGGAAGAGTGAAGCAGGCACATGGCCTGGGACTAAGTCTCAAGGAACTGCCACATGGATGCAATAAGAACCGATACAACAAACCACATCAAGAGTACAGGATACAATTCCTTATAAAACACACCTCAAAACCTCTCCCGAAATAATCCCTACACTATTTCTGGTTGAGTTGGTTCTTTTGGCAGTTAATTCTACTGATAAAAATCCCATGATAAAACACCACAGGAATACTCATATTGTTGTACTTAAGCAGAATTCACTATACACTCTTTATACTTTCCATGTTTTACACTTTTATGCTAAGGGCTTTATTTTGGTGGAAAAACCTGTTTGCATAACTAACCATTTCTGTGTTATAAGAAAGTTTCTAAATTCAGAAACATTCTGGAAATGGGAGTACGAAATGCTCATACCATGCTCATTTCTTTCCAAAATTCTGAACTATTTTTGTGGTCTAACAACTTATTTTAACAGGCAGTTTAGATTAATTCACGGAATATAAAGTTGAATGTTTTAAGATGGAAAAGAATGAAGCAAATTCAAGCCTCATAACATCTGCCATAAGAGAGTTTTCTTGGCTTTTCAACCTCTCTTTGAGTGCAAATAAGAGTCAGGCATTTTCCTTATAGTGGAAAATGTGTACAGTATGGGACCACGAATCAGATAATTTGTTCACTGTAACCATCTTAACAAAGCACCACAGGCGGGGCCCGATTCTTCCCGGCGTGCTGCGGAGGAACGGCTGTTGGCCTGTGGTTGATTCAAGCTCCCAGCTGGTCGGGGGCTCCAGTGAAAAAAAAAAAAAAAAAAAACAAAGCACCACTACTAAAACACTTTCCTGTAACACAGAAATGGTTAGTTATGCAGACTGGTTTTTCCACCAAAAACAAAGTCCTTCAGCATAAAAACCAGACATAGAAGTTCAGTTCTGAACCATAGCCAAAACCTCCTGTAAGTTCAGGTCTAGCACACAACTGCAGTATGTATTTAAGTATCAGCGTAATATCAGTACGTAAATGCAAAAACTTTAAAAAAAAAAGAAAAAGAAACCTTTAGGAAAAACTGACTGACTTAAAAATTTCAGAGGTGCCAGAAAGAGGATGTTGAGGACTTCCCTGGTGGCACAGTGAATTAAAATCTGCCTGCCAATGCAGGGCACACAGGTGTGATCCCTTGTCCAGGAGGATTCCCCATGCTGCGGAACAACTAAGCCCGATCGCCACAACTACTGAGCCCGTGCTCTAGAGCCACAAGTAAAGAGCCCGTGTGCTGCAACTCTTGAAGCCCGTGAGCCCTAGAGCCTGTGCTCTGTAGCAAGAGAAGCCCCCACAATGAGAAGACCTCGGACCGCAACAAAGAGTAGCCCCCGCTTGCCGCAACTAGAAAAAGCCTACACCAGAGCCGCACCAAAGCAACAGAGACCCAGGGCAGTCAAAAACAAATAAATGAATAAAGACCAAAAAAAAAAGGCTATGTTGAGAGGTGCTGCAAGATGCATCCATCCCTCAATGCTACTAAAAATCCTACTTTGTGATTATGACTATCTAAAGAGCAATCTCCTTCCATATGGGAAAGGTAGAGTTGTATTAAAGATGATAACCAAAGACCTTTTTGATAGCCCATTTTCCTTTAAAACTACTGAATATTTTTAATACCTTGATTTGTACTTGGAATATCCAAAAGAAGATGATAATGTGCACTGTTTCCCAAACTTATTTAACCACAAGCCTCTATGTTAAAGAAAGGCTATTAAAGAACACATTCTCGGAATTACTGGAAATAGTAGGGGTCTTCTTGACTCAGCCTCTGTACCAGAGTGACATAATTTCTTCAAAAGAATATCATTAGTGATCTTAAATACTGATTCTGAAAACATACTTGTTTTAAATAGATGTTTCTAAATATCAACATACCACTAAAGTATTTTTACTTTTTCCAAGAAAGCAGATAAGTAAACTAGACTAATACCCTAGTAAGATCCCAGAGAGTGTTCTTTTAGAGCACTAAAAGAACCCTAGAATCTTTTTCAGTTTCATGAAAAAACTAAAAATAGGTTTTCCAATAATTATAATTTCTAAATTATAATTTTAAGTTGTAATTTCTAAGGGAAAACAATGTTCCAGTTAACTGTAGTTACCTGTTTTAGTTTTCCCAAAAGTGTCTGATCTCCCCCCACCTGGGCAAGAAGCAGGCACATATGAACAGATAAATCTTAGATGAACAGAGACAACTCAAGCTCATCTTGCTCCCTCTGATGGACCTTTCTAACACAGCAGTAAGTGCAAGGCATATCTCTGAATGCCATGTCTTCAGCAGCCAGGATAACATGATGGGGCTGTGATGTACTCCACCGGAGTTCAGCTTTCTTCCCCTTTCCAAAGTCTTAATTTCACAAAATGAGATCTACTGCCACAGGGAAAGAGGCCATCAAACGTTTTTCCCAGCCTCCACCATTCGTGGGAATTTCCTTAGACTTTCAGCCTCTTAATCTCCCCAAGCCTGTGTCCTGGTATATTGCAAAGAGAAATATTCTATTTACTTTTGTATCCCACAGCAGATCAAAAGCTCCTTGGGGACAGCTGATCTTGTCTCTCTCAATTACCTCCTTCTATGCCCAGCACAGAGGGTGTCAAATACTGGGTAAACATTTGTAGTATGAATGAGAAGTAACATTAAGATGTGTAAACTCACTTATATCTTAGTGTGAATGAATTTCTCCATGCCTGTTCCTGAGAAATTGTGGGAGGATCATCAGTGGCGCAGAAAGAGATAAGAGAGCCTTGAAGAGAAAAAGTAAAGCCTGAGGAAGTCTCTTCTTCACTTAACATCTGGAAATACTGTTCTGCTATGGATCAGTCTAAAGGAGTCTGGTTCTTCAAAGCAAACTCCAGAGTCTGGCTTGAATGCCATAAGAAATTATCTTGCTTTCCAATGAACATCTCCCTATACTTCAAAAATCTTTTTTTTTTTTTATTTTGGCTGCACCACTCGGCTTGCAGGATCTCAGTTCCCCAACCAGGGATTGAACTTGGAGCCACCACAGTGAAAGTGCTGAATCCTAATCACTAGATCACCAGGGAACTCCCAAAAATCTATTTCAATGAGACATTAACAACTGGCAATTGCTTACTGACAGCCAAGTGAGATCAAGAAACAGAGATCCTGATCTTTCACACTTCTTTTCTAACTCCAGAATTCCTATATAGTTATCCATTTCTAAAGCTTGAATTAATCAAGCATAAAGAATGATGCATTACCAGAATGTTATCCAACCCATGTAATATGATCAGTCGTTAAAAACCTAGCTTCTGGAGTCAGATAAACCTGAGGTTGAACCCTGGTGTCCACTGCTTACTTAATCTCCATAAGCCTAAGTTTCCACATCTGAAAAGAAAGATTAAATCGAGCCTATCTCATGCAGTCACACTAAGGTTTAAAATAGGAACGTGCTTAGCACTGGGCCTGACACATGGGAGGTTCTCAAGCATCGTTGATGGTTACGAACCATCGTTTGGAAACCTAGGTTCCCATTCCACCACCCTGTGCACCTCCCTGTGTAGCCTTGAGCTTCTAACTATGAAGAAGCTAATGAGCACGTGGAGACAGAATGAACTGACCTCTAATGCTGGAATTATCAATCATGAACAAGGTAATAGAAAATGGACCAAAACTTTGAAAAATTAAGTCTTAAATAATTCCACATCTGTTTTATGTTGTACCTGAAGCTAGCACACATTTGATCACAGATGATTCAGCATTAGAATATCAAAATAAAAAACCTGAAGAGTCAAACTTCAAAGCAAGCATTCTCAAACCCTTCAGTACCTGTTGTTGATAGACTTTATATGCAACACCTGTACGTACGTGTCTGCAAGAGAGTGCATGAGCAGAGGGAGATGGAGATGGACGGGGGAAGAAGGGAGGGAGGAGGGAAGCAAGAGAGACACTAAATGAGGGACGAGACAGAGAAAGGGAAGAAGGGAAGGCGAGGCAGAAAGTGGGGGGAGAAAGAGAAAGAAAGAGAAAGAAGGGAGAGCTGGCAGAAGGGAGGGAAAAATGGAGGGAAAGACAGAAAGGTGGGGGGGCAGGAATTTAAACATTAATTGGCGTAAAGGCTATCCAGTCTCCATTTTTTCACCAATGAGGTGACCTCAGACCTTAAAGTTTATCTGCTGTACATGTTTCACGCATCAACCAAGTACAAGTACAGGCTGTTGTGCCATCTGGCTGGGGTGTTACACAGGGCCACAAGGGCACGGGCCCCTCTGCAGGAGTTAGATCAACAGCACCCAGAGCACAGGCTGGTTCTCAGTCAGCACTGACCCTGGGCCGCGCACCTGTGTGCAAGGGCACAACCAACCACGTACGGCAGTCAGGCAGACCAAGTCTTCACTATTTAACGTGCACACCTGCATACCTGTTTGTGCAGTACACACCCACACATACACAGCCAAGACTGGAAAGCCATCAAGGCTGAGTAAATGAAGATATTCATCAAAACTGAAAATACAGAGTTTCAAAAAGTTGAAGAGAATGGGTCCCTGTGGCCTCCCTACCCTTCAGCTACCCAGAATTGGGCTATCGTTGTCACTGGGAATCTTTGGGACCAAAGAGAGAGAGGCTTCGACATCACAAAACTCTTGATTTCTGATGAAGCTACGGTCTCTCCAGCAACTGCTTGCTTGCTCACTCGCTCTCTCTCAAAAAAATGAGTTAGGAAGGAGAAAAAAAATAAGACTTTCCACAAACAACAATGGATCTACTCACCTGAGTTTGCAAAACCTGTGGTAGACAAATGAGTATTTTGTTTTGGTGTTCTGACTGCAATAAAAGTGTAATCCCAGGCAAGAATTTACTAAATGCTGAAAGAACTAGTCTTAAAATGTGGACTCTGAATTCTGCCTCAGTGCCCTTTTCTCTCCCAGATGCTGGCTACTCAGAGAGAAAATACACAAAGTTATTTTTGTTTACTACTGCATATGCATATCTATCCTGCCAAGCAAGTACATGATATTATATTTTGAACACTTTTGTACCTAGCTCTGTGACCTGAAGAACACAACAGCTTTAAAAGCTATTTAAGGAACAGAAATTCCAGGTTAAATATGGTACCTGATTCACATGTGCAAGGAGACAATGTACAAGAATATGCATGGCAGCACTGTCTATGGTAATTTTGAAAGTAACCTAAATGTTTATTAAAGAAAGAATGCATATAAAGTATAATATATTCATACAATGGAAAACTAGACATTAAAATGTAAAGAATTTAAGCTACCAGCTCATACTGTTATGGGGATAAACTGCAAACACAACGCAAAGTAGAAGAAAAGATGCAGAACCACAGTATAATACTCTCTAATACAAGTCTTTAAAACTCCCAACATTACCGCTCCTTTAGAATTTGTTATAACAGACTAGCATATTTTTTTGTATGCACACTAAAGAGCTAAGGAAAACACACTAAAAATAATTGAAAATTAAAGTTAAAAAAAAAAAGGACCATATGTCACTGTTGTTTAGTCACTAAGTCATGTTTGACTCCTGTGGACTGTAGCCCACCAGGCTTCTCTGCCCACAGGATTTCCCAGGCAAGAATACTGGAGTGGGTTGAGATTCCTTCTCCAGCGGATCTTCCCAACCCAGGGATGGAACCCGGGTGGGTCTCCTGCATTGGCATGTGGGTTCTTTACCACTAAGCCACCTGGGAAGCCCTCATTAACCACAGAGAGTTGCCCAAATGGCAAGGAGGGAGCATGTTTTAGTAATGAAAATCGCCTGGCCCTTTAAATAAGATATGTTTCATCACCATTGTGGACTCATTAAAACACTTTATTTCAACAAGCTTCACTTTTCTCCCCTAAAAGGGGTTGATAACGCCTGCCTCGCAGGATGACATGAAATAATGCATGTAAAAGACTTGGTAGATCAGGTAATAATCATTTAAAGGGAAAAAATGTTGAGTCTGCACCTTTTTCATCTAATTTGGTATATGATTAAAAATGACAAAGAACACAACAGGAAAAGGGCAACCCTTCACCTTCCTCTTCCCAGTCCCTGATCTGGCTGCCTCCTATGCTTTCTATATTTAGCAGAGTGACACCCCCCTTCCCCCACCCACCCCCCAAAAAAAACCCAGCACGAAACCGTGTTTCCTTCAGAACTCCCGAGTCCTTGCAATACAGATCTTTCATCTCGCCAACTCCGCCTCCCCCCACCACACAAAGTCCTCTGCAGCGCCGGGGGCAGCAGAACAAAAACCCAACCGTCACGGTCACGAAAGAGATTGTAAAAATAACGGAGCGGTGTAACTAACTGGCTTTGGAAGGGTCTGTTTGTTTTCAAAAATTAAGAGAAAGTCTACCAGAGACTCAGCCTCTATCCTGCAGAAAGGGGAAGCAGGAAGATCTAAGCAAATAAGTTTTGTGACTTGTATCCAAATGAAGTCTCTACATCTGGATTCAACACAAAGAGAGGCGCACGGAGGCCCCGGGAGCGGCAGGGCTGCTTTTGCAATTGGACAGACCCACCCCTCACACCCTTTACACACACGGACCCGCAGGGGCGCACCAGGAGGCGCAGAAGCTCGCTCCACATGCGGGATGCATCCCGCGCCCATCCCCCGGGGCTGGCCGCGGCGGGCGCTGTGCCTCACCTGTCTTGAAGACCATCTTGTCATCGTCCTTGGACCCGAAGGTCTTCAGCATGGACACGAAGAGCACCCCGCAGGCGTTCTGGATGCCGAACACCGACCCGTTGCACCACATGGCTGCTAGCATCACCAGCCAACCCCAGCCGCCCTCAGGGGGCTCAAGGGGCTCGGCGCCCACCGACCCACCCAGCTCTACTTCCACCTTCTCGGCCGCCGCCGCCTCCGGGCCGTCTAAGGGTCCCGCGCAGGGCAGCGGAGCGGCCCCCGGAGGCGCGGAGCCGGGCGGCTGCGCCTCGCTTGTCCCCCGCGCGGCGGCGGGCTCCTCCTGGGAGGGCACCATGGCCGGGGGCGGCCCCCTCGGGCGCCGGGGAGCGCGAGGGGCGCGAGTTCCCGGCGGGCTCGCGGAGGAGCCGCCGAGTTGGGCTGGCGGGCTAGCGAGGCCGAGGCGAAGGCGGTGGAGCCCACCGTGGGCGGGCGGCGGCGGGCTTACACTGGAACCTCCGGGTCCACAGCCCCACGCCCGGACTCAGCAGGAGGCCGGACCGCCAGCTCTTAAAGACGCCCCCCCGCCCCACCCCCCTGGGGGCGTGGTCGACGGCGGGACCTGCCCCGGAATCTCCTGATGATTGGGCTTCGGGAGAACGCGGGGGGCCCACCCCCTCCCGCGGCGCGCGACCCAGGTGCCTGCGGGTGGCTATATCTGCGCGCGCGCCTGCCGCCGGGCCTCCTCCTCTCCAGCGGGGGTCACAGATGTGTAGGTCACCCCGCCAGAAAGTGTTAACGGAAGGGGCACGTCTCCTCCTAGGTGCAGGCTGCATTGGGTCATCGGGACCACAGAATGGGACCTTCTTTAGTCTCAGTCCGCTGACAGCCTGACCAGCAAACATTGTCCCTTTGTTTTCTTTTTGTTGTTGTTTTCTGGCGTTCACCTCTAATTACTAATTATAATACATAAGATATGTTATGCCAACTGCGGACTTAAAAAGGGAGTCAGGAAGATCAGAGGCCCTATTTAATTTCTCCTACATTCACATGTGATTTCCTATGAATACTTTGCATATTGAACAGGCTCATTTTGGAAGACACAGACTCATATCAAAGTCTTCAAGAAACAAACGTTTTTGACAGACATCTAGAAAACATTACTTTTAAACTACAGCACAGTTGTTTGCACTTCAGACAAAAACTAGTACCTATATTCAACTTCTCTTGTCTCCTTAAAGCATGGAACAACCATGTATGTAAAAGAAATGAAGATTAACTAGTTGTATAATATTGGGCACAATTCTTAATTTCTCAGTCACTCAAATTCTTAACTTCAAAGTCAAAATATGCTAATTACTTGATGATGGAGTCCCTAAATGAGTGTGATTGATCACATTTCTGCCCCTACGGGTTAAAAAACTAGTAGGAAGAAGTCCTAGGATAGAACAGGAGTGTCACATAATAAGTGTTACAATACATATACAACAAAGAGAAGTGGAATGGAGCCATTAAATTATCTTCAAAACATTAGAGAAAAGCTTCCACAGCAAACAGCCTTTGAGCTGAGCCCTGAATCATACTAGGAGCTTTCCTGGGCAAAGATAGAGGAAGAGTGTTCTAGGTAGAGAAGATAGCAGAAGCTAAGGGGAAGCAGGGTATGCTTGAGGAGCAGGGAACAAAAATCAAGCATAATATGTCTTAAGGATGGGATTAGAATGGTAAACTAAAGAATAGTCACACAAGTGCACAAAAATGAATGTACAAGGATGTTATTCCACACTATTGGAAATAAAAAGTGGAAGCAAAAACATGCATCTGTACTACATAACCACTAAAAGTTTTTAAAATTCACCTCTGTTGACTTTGAAAGTTATAACATTTTATTGGGCAAAGAAAGCACATCCACACACACACACACACACACAAAGGTATGGGTTATAGCACAAAATATAAATATCCATGATCTATATTGATACAAGTAAATGATTAAGTACATAAGTAAAAGGGGGAATAAATACCTCCATGCCTGATTGTCTTTCACCTTTTTGGAATGGTGAATTCTCACTCTATCTTCAAGGCTTAACTCTAAAATGAAGTTACCTTTATCAGTTCTTCCTCCAGACTTCCATATTTTATTTAAACAGTTTTTGCAATCAGCTGCAGGGTGGTTTTCAGTCTCCTTAACTAGAGTAAGAATTTTTAGACAGGTCAGATGATGTCGCATGGAGCTTTGACCAGAGCACAACGCACAGTGTTGGGGCACAACAAATAATTGTCGAACCAAATTGAATTGAATTTTTTTAAAAAATTAAAGAATCACAAAGCATTCAGTTGAGCACACCAACTTGGTCCCATATTTTCAGGTGGAATATTTTCAATATTTTTTAAACAACATGAATTTGTTTTCCAGTTGTAAAAGTAAACATGCTGGCTTTAGCAGTTACCATAAAAAATAATAAAATTTTTAAAATGTATTATTGTATCACTCAAATAACCTCTTTAACATTTAATAGTTTTTAATTCTTTACATATTTATGGAAGATAGAGCATCCATTTTATAACTACCATTATCACATATTTCCCCTATAAAATATGGTATAGCTCATCCAAAAAATTATGAGTCTTTTTGCCCTTAATGAAAATTGCTTCATCCAAGATAATGAACAAAACATAAAGAAGCCCAACGAGATGAGACTTTGCCATAGGCCATCTTCAAAGGTCCATTCGACTTAGATTTGTACATCTGCAAAGTAATTTACCAGTTACTATATATTATGAATCTTCAGGATTTGCTCACAAAGCCACAAATCTACTGTTTCCTTATAGTCTTTTTGTTGTTGTTTTCATTTTTACAAATTATTTTTTTACTTTCTTTTTGGATGCATAGGTCTTGGTTGCTGCACGGGGGCTTTCTCTAGTCTCAGTAAGCAGGGGCTACTCTTCATAGAGGTGCATAGGCTTCTCATTGTAGTGGCTTCCCTTATTGCAGAGCACAGACTCGAGTTATGGCTCCCAGGCCCCAGAGCACTCGGGCTTCAGTAGTTTTGGCTCAAGAGCTCTATAGCGCAGGCTCAGTAGTTGTGGTTCACGGGCTTAGTTGCTCCGAGTCATATGGGATCTTCCAGGACAGGAATGGAACCCATGTCCAACGGGTTCTTATCCAACTTTACCACCAGGGAAGTGTCCTGTACTTTTAAATAAAATCAGAATTACAATGTTGTGGACTGACTCTTTACCTCCCTGCCAAAAAAAATCATATTGAAGCCCTAATCCCCAGTACCTGGGAACATGACTATATTTGGAGATGTGGCCTATAATAAAGGTAATTAAGTTAGAATGAGGCCGTTTGAGTGGACCCTAAACCAATCTGACTGATGTCCTTATAAGAAGAAGAGATTAGGACACAGAAAGACACCAGTGAACGGCCATGTGAGGTCACAGGAGGAAGACAGCCATCTGCAAGTCAAGGAGAGAGGCCTCAGAAGAAACAAACACATAAAAAAGCGCTGCTGACACCGTGACCTTAGACTTCTAGCCTCCAGAACCGTGAGAGATAAATTTCTATTATTTGAGCCACCCAGTCTGAAATATTTTGTTATGGCAGCCCCAGTAAACTAACATACATTGTTTTTGCTGATCTAGTTACTAAGGCATGCCTAGCTCTTTGCAACCCCATGGACTACAGCCTTCCAGGCCCTTATGTCCCCAGGATTTCCCAGGCAAGAACACTGAAGTAGGTTGTCATTTCCTTGTTCAGGGGAGCAACACAAGGGATGGAACCCATGTGTTCTGCTTTGGCAGGCAGATTCTTTACCTGGGACCCCAGGGAAGCCCCAACTAAGAGACATAACTAAGAACAATTTTGTAACCTGCAATTTTTTACTTAAACCATCATATCATAAATAACTCCCTGTGTCATTACATATTCTTCAAAAATATATTTAGTGGCTAAATAGGATTCAACTATAGAAATGGACCATAATTTATTTAATCATTTCCTATCATACCTATACATATATAATGTATTTCAGGTTTTTCATCATTAAAAATAGCACTGCAATAAACATCCTTACACACAAATCTTTACCAGCATCTGTGATCATTTTTTAGAATACATTTCTAGATGTAAGAAGCATATGAATATTTTAAGACACTAAACATGTTGATAAATTTGAAAGCAACGTTGTCAATTTATACTCTCACGAGCACTGTATAAGAATGCCATATTAGTGCCCCTCAGGAAACGGGGAATAATAGGATTATTTCCATTTTTTTAGCTTTTTATAATTATTTTTAAAACCTGCCCATTTAAAATTAAAATGAAATCTCTTTATTAGTTTATTTTTCAAATCTTTGGTTATAAGTGACAAATATCATATTTACTAATCATCTGTATATCCTTTTTTATAAATACTGTCGTGATAGTCAATCTCCACATTTTCCAACAGGAAGATTGATGTTTTTCCTTATTCATGTTTACTAATGTTTCCTATATAGGTCCCATGCCTGTCTCATTAGAATTATTTTCGGGCATTTCATGTTCATGTTTTTGTTGCTGGTGATGTTGTTGTCACTGATTTTGTGAATGGACTTTTTTCATGAGAACTTCTAACTGGTTGTTGCTAATACAGTTCACTTCAGTTCAGTTCAGTCACTCAGTTGTGTCTGACTCTTTGTGACCCCATGGACTGCAGCACACTAGGCTTCCCTGTCCATCACCAATTGCTAATACAGTAAAAAGCGATTAAGTTTTTATTTTCACTCTGATCTAAATTTGACAACAAAGCATTATCTACTGGATTAAGATAATGCATACCAGCCTAATTAAAAAACATCCTTATCATTTTATACTAATGTAGATGCAGTCCTACATCTTAAATGGACACACTTTAATTGTGTGTACACATTTACCCACTTTAGATTCCTAATTGAAAGTAACTTCATTTCCTTTTTTCTAATGCAATGACTTCTTTCTTCAAGTATTTTATTTTTATATAAAATGTCTTTAAAAACAAAACACTGTGCATCAGTGTTTATGCTGTTGATTGTTCCATAAGCCTTCTCAAGCCCCTATTAGGGAATCCAAAACCAGGTTAAGAAGGCTGAATAATCTTCAGAGAAGATGTCTCTAAACTACTCTATGCTGATCTCCTCCAAAAGAAGACACAGGCTATCTTGGAATATCTTGGAATCAGAAGATGAATTTCTGTCACTTCACCATCAGTGTGACCTTGGCCCAGTCACTTGCCTATCTGCAGGTCAATGTTTGAGACCTAAACACAATTCCTCAGGGTCTAACCCAATCCACCCACCCCACACTCCATTTTTCCATCATGACAGCACTACCTTAGTCATACCGCAGTTCATCTCAGATATGTTTTAGTATCACTAAAGAGGTTTGGGGAAACCCATTCTTTAGCAGCAATGTCTTTGCAAATATTTTGGAATGAGAATTGTGGATTTGATACTTAATCAGCTTCTTTCGCAGAGGATAACATTGTCCAACTCTACCCCAAATTGTAGGAGTGTGTCCTCTTGGTGGCCTCTGGTTCTGCATGCTTTGTCCATCTACACCAAGTGTCCCCAAAGCATGACTGCCCAACACAGATCTGTTGACTTCAGCATCCCGCCATTCACACCCTGCTGATGTTGAAGCATACTAAAAATGAAATTTACTGTCATGAGAAGGAAAAACATATTGATAATTTAAATTTGGTAACGGTAGTTCTTCTCCCTGTGGTACAATGGAATTTAAGAAGGTTTCTGAGGAAGGAGATTTGAAATCCAGCCCTGACTCCACCCTTCACAAACTGCCAACCCATGGTCCCAAGACTGTTGAGATGAAGTGGGAAAATGACCAGGAGCTGTCTGTGACCTGTGCCTCCCTGTGAAGGGGCTGTGGCATTCTTGTTGCTGAAAGAATGTCCTTAGTTGTAAATGTTTCTTGAAATTTTGTATTCTTGGAATTATACTATATTTCTTCTAGAGAAGGGATCTTATTCTTTTGTTTAACTGTCTGCTTAAAGCAAGACTCTCTTCTGAAGCATCATAGCAGAAACAAAGAGTATACGGCCTGTGAGACACTGTGTCCACATATAGAAAAGCCCATATGATGTCATGGAGTCCTCTGTGTAACAACGGGGCTCACGGTCACACCTCAGCCCCTCCTCTCACTCTCAGTGGCTGTGCTCAGCATGGGCTCAGTACAAAGACTGGCTGCTTGGGTTGAGGGTGTAGGATGGTGTCATGGAAACTGGTCCTCCGAAATCACCATGGAGGTAAATCCCTATGGAGTGCCTTCTGCAGACACAGGGAAACCTAAAACACCAGGCAGAAGGAACCGCAGGAATCATGATATTTTCTAACCGTAATCCATAGTTAGAAACACATTCGATGTCATAACCCAATACATACGCTCACAGACACACACACACACATTGGAACAAAAATTTAACAAAGCAGTTTCTTACAATAGTAAGTACAGCCCTTCATTCTGATCTATTTTGTTTCATTGAAATAATCTACTGACAATCTACTGACAAAAACTCTAAACTGATTTTACAACCCACTAATGACTTTTGATTTGAGGTTTGAAAAACACTGATCCTGTCCAATGCTCCCATCTTACAAATGAAGAAATCTGAGTCTCAGAAAAAGGAAATGACTGACTATTCCAGAAAGACATACGTTTCCAACATGACAGTGACAAGGCACCAGGTCTCCTGATCGTGGTCTTCCCTCAGAACCTCCTATTACTGCTCCTGGCTTCATGGATAGAGATATAATGTCGCCTAACTCTATTTTAGAAACAAGAAAATAGTCCTCTATCAGACAAGGGATGAAGGGTCCTCCTTTCCCTCCCATCTGCCCTGGATGTCCCCCAGTGTTTTGGCTGCAGCAGGGGCCCCTGCAAGCTCTTTTCCCAAAGACCTAACACACCAGTGGCCCAGAAGAGAGATCCTTCCAAGGTCTCTGTGTCCCTCTAGTCTTATGCTTGTGGGGACTTTTTCTTTGAATTAGTTAGCTAACACCTGGAAAGAGTCATCTGAGAGCCTGTCCTTAGAAAGTTAAAATAAAGGATAGTTCCTTTCCTTGGGAAAAGATGGAATGTGGGGAGAATCCTTCAGAGAACCGGTCCGTAACTAACTCCGATTGATCAAAAGTTGTTTGGGGCAATTTGGCACTGTTTATGGAGAATCCATACCCCAAAGCACTTAGAGAAGAAAGACTGCACTGATTTGCCCTTGAGCAATAGCTTCCTCTGCCCTCTTGCCTTAAAGCCATTCTGTCTTCTTCTCTACTCCCCTTTGCCTAACCTGCCAGAGCCGCCTTTAAAGGGGATATATTTTTCAACCAGTAATTCCTGATAAGATGCACACTATCTTGTCCCTGTGTGTGTTAGTTGCTCAGTCGTGTCCGACTCTTTGCAACCCCATGGACTGTAGACCACCAGGCTCCTCTGTGCATGGGATTTCCCAGGCAAGAATACTGGAGTGGGTTGCCATTTCCTTCTCCAGGGGGAAATCTCCCCGACCCAGGGATCAAACCCAGGTATCCCACATTGCAGGCAGATTCTTTACCATGTGAGCCACCAGGGAAGCCTGAACACTATCTTAAATATGACTATTTAAAGGAATCAAGAAAACAGAAACAAAATCCAGAGCCTCTTTCTGTTATATTGGATTTTCCATAGGCAATACTTTTGAACATGAGGAACAAGACTGTGGAGATATAAAGAGGGAGGAGATGGTTAAAGACAGACAAATTGACTACTGGTCATGAAAAGCTTTTTTTTGGCCAAGCCCCATGGCATGTGGAATCTTCCCCAAGCAGGGATCAAACCCCTGTAGTGGAAGGGTAAAGTCTTAACCACTGGACCACCAGGGAAGTCCATGAAAAGTTTATGATTGGGAGGTTTTTACTTATCTTTTCCTAGCAAAAGATTGTGCAAACTCTTTTTGATGTGGTTTTGTGTTTGTTTTTTTTTTCCCCCTAGAGTTTCAAAACACTTCTCTTAGTTCTTTCTTCTCCCCAACCATCATCCCAGCCCATCTCCATCCCACTTTCAAACAATAATAACAAGATACAGTTTGAGATAAGAAGTCAGTGACAGAAAGCAAACTGCAGACTTGGCAGATCAGAGCTGGAGACCAGTTAATGCTGTAGAAAGTACTGTCTCTTGCTGCACAGAACCAATGCAGCTCCTGCCTGGCTCTCCGTAGGTGTTTTGTACATGCTGATAGAACAACTAATTAACACATACTGTATGAGAAAAACATCTATTTCTGCTTTATTGACTATACCAAAGCCTTTGACTGTGTGGATCACAATAAACTGTGGAAAATTCTGAAAGAGATGGGAATACCAGACCACCTGACCTGCCTCTTGAGAAATCTGTATGCAGGTCAGGAAGCAACAGTTAGAACTGGACATGGAACAACAGATTGGTTCCAGATAGGAAAAGGAATACGTCAAGGCTGTATATTGTCACCCTGCTTATTTAACTTCTATGCAGAGTACATCATGAGAAATGCTGGACTGGAAGAAGCACAAGCTGGAATCAAGATTGCTGGGAGAAATATCAATAATCTCAGATATGCAGATGACACCACCCTTATGGCAGAAAGTGAAGAGGAACTAAAAAGCCTCTTGATGAAAGTGAAAGTGGAGAGTGAAAAAGTTGGCTTAAAGCTCAACATTCAGAAAACGAAAATCATGGCATCCGGTCCCATCACTTCTTGGGAAATAGATGGGGAAACAGTGGAAACAGTGTCAGACTTTATTTTGGGGGGTTCTAAAATCACTGCAGATGGTGACTGCAGCCATGAAATTAAAAGATGTTTACTCCTTGGAAGGAAAGTTATGACCAACCTTGATAGCATATTGAAAAGCAGAGACATTACTTTGCCAACAAAGGTTCGTCTAGTCAAGGCTATGGTTTTTCCAGTGGTCATGTATGGATGTGAGAGTTGGACTGTGAAGAAGGCTGAGCGCCGAAGGATTGATGCTTTTGAACTGTGGTGTTGGAGAAGACTCTTGAGAGCCCCTGGACTGCAAGGAGATCCAACCAGTCCATTCTGAAGGAGATCAGTCCTGGGATTTCTTTGGAAGGAGTGATGCCAAAGCTGAAACTCCAGTACTTTGGTCACCTCATGCGAAGAGTTGACTCATTAGAAAAGACTCTGATGCTGGGAGGGATTGGGGGCAGGAGGAGAAGGGGACGACAGAGGATGAGATGGCTGGATGGCATCACTGACTCGATGGACGTGAGTCTGAGTGAACTCCGGGGGCTGGTGATGGACAGGGAGGCCTGGCGTGCTGCGATTCATGGGGTCGCAAACAGTTGGACACGACTGAGCCACTCGACTGAACTGAACTGTATGAGAACAAGCAGAAGGTCTAAGGAAGATCAGCTCGGAAACTGGATTCCAGACTCCAGGAATGCAGTCAGGAGACCAGGAAGTACCATCAGCAGAGAAGACTGAGCTAGACTCGAAATTTATAGTCATGAGTCAGAATCAAGACTGGCAAAGAGCAGGCTTCCCTGTTAACATAAAATGAATTTCTCCCATTATATGGCAAGTGTACTTATTTGACCAATGACAATGGATTGGCTCAGCCTAAGCTGGGGAATAGTTCAAAGAACTAGAGATATTGACTACAGAGAAGAGGAAAACCCAGAGGAAATAAGAAAATTATCTTCAAATATTGAAGAACTGTCATATTGTACCATGTGACTTAAGGGATAGAATTAAGCCCATGAGTTAGAAAAGATTCTAGCTCAAGAGAAGGAAAAACTTCTCCCTCAGAGCTATCCAGAGGCGGAATGGACTGACTCATTAAAGAATGAGCTGTCCATCTGGTGGGTGTTCAAACAAAGGCTGAGCACATGCCTTAAACACAGACATTAAAAAGCAAAAGAAAGAGGAAGAAAGGAGGATTCTTATTGTGAAAGAAAGGAGGTTATTTGTCAAATATATCAGGAAGGAGATATGAATTCAAATATGAATGAGCTGTTAGACATGATGATCTTTGAAACCCCTTGAAATTTGAAGAATCTCTAACTCCTCGGATTGGTTTTCAGCCACTGGGTGAGAAATTCAGAAGAGTATGGGGAATAGGGAAAGTGTACTATTTTGAGCAAGATCAGGTGGGAACTCATGAAGTGACATGGTGAGAGACTGCTCCAGGGAAAAAATGAGGAAGCAAGTGGATGATTAAGCAATTTAACTGGAATTTAATGGAGCAGAGGCACAGGGGAAAAAGGTGCAGGAGGAAAGGGGAATCTTAAGAAAAAGAAAGTCAAAGAGAAGAAAGAATTGGTTTGGGGAGAAAAAATGATATATACATGGGAGGTTTGTGATAAAAGGTACAAATAGAAGCCTCAATTTTTATTCTCCCTAACTCAACGAATGACCTAATAAGCACTTTTTAAGACAAGTCTGCTTAAATAGGAGTAGAAAAATGGAAATTGGGTATGTAACTAGGAGCTTGATAAAAGGAGAGACAAAAACAGATGAATGTGATGAATACAAAACATTACAAAGTTTTTTTAATTAATTTATTTTTTAATTGAAGGATAATTGCTTTACAGAATTTTGTTTTCTGTCAAACCTCAACATGAATCAGCCATAGGTATACATATATCCCCTCCCTTTTGAACCTTCCTCCCCATCCCTTCCATCCTTTATTACAAAACTTTTGAAAGAGCAAAGCAGGAACTATTTGACCACCCACAGAGCAAAAAGTGTTTCTTCTTCTATCACCTATTCAACCTCCACCCTTCAATAGTCTAACAAAAATAACAGAACTATTTTGAAATAAAGATTGTATTATTCTCCTCTTAGCTGCTTTAACAAGTTACCACAAATTTACTGATCTAAAACAACACAGTAGTTCTCATACAATTTTGGAGGTTGAAGGTCTGAAAGGAGTCTTCTGGGCTAAAAGCAAGATGATGTCAGAACTGATTCCTTCTGGA
This sequence comes from Bos indicus, assembly GCF_029378745.1. NCBI lineage: Eukaryota > Metazoa > Chordata > Mammalia > Artiodactyla > Bovidae > Bos > Bos indicus. The sequence continues at coordinate 39,559,334 of NC_091768.1, forward strand.
GGCTCCAAGGGAAAATGCGTTCTCTGTCTCTTTCAGCTTCTAGAAACTGCTGGCATTCCTTGGGTCACAGCTACTGCTGCTAAGTTGCTTCAGTCGTGCCGACTCTGTGCGACCCCATAGACGGCAGCCCACCAGGCTCCCCCATCCCTGGGATTCTCCAGGCAAGATCACTGGAGTGGGTTGCCATGGCCTTCTCCAATGCATGAAAGTGAAAAGGGAAAGGGAAGTTGCTCAGTCGTGTTTGTGTTCGAACACTTCATCACTTCATCACTTCAATTTTTGGCTTGTATAATCATCTCTCCTTTTCTGGAGAAATACAAAACATTACAGATTCCTCTCATAAGGACCCTTGTGATTATTTTGGGCCCATTCAGGTAACCCAGGATAATCTCACATTTTCAAAGTCCGTTGTACTATTTATGATAACGTATTCATGAGGACTTCTCTGGGAATCCATTGTCTACCATAAGGATGGTAAGCATCTGGTTTTCACAGTTAGAAACGTCATGAGAGCTTCTGAAACTGAGACCCCTGATCCGGCATTTTTAGGGCATGCTATTATTAGGGAGCCTGGTGGTAGAAAAAGCAATAATTAGGATTCCAGAAGACTGGGTCCTAGTTCTATCACTGCCATTAGCTTAGTTGTATGACCTTGAACAAGTCACTACCTCGTCTCTGGAATTCTCCTTGTCTATGAAATAAACTCTATCATTCTCCAGTGGGAAATTGCTGAACCAATGTCCTTGGCCCATTCTTTCTTCCTTGTGATAAAGGGCATACATCTTCCCTAAAAGTTAATAGTTCATTCACTGTTGCTAGGAAGCAAACCTTGCTCTTAGTAGCCGAGTGGTAAGGTTTCCAGACTAACTCTGGGGCACTTTGCGAAGCATGTCATGTCACCTAGTCTTTGTGATAGTATCAGTCTACACCTTGTGCATGTCAGTCAAGTCTCTTAAGAAAACAATGTTCTGAAGTTTGTTAAGATAAGACCTCTGAACTCATGTGAATACAACATCCTGGGCTTGTGCTCTCACATAATATCTAAAACTATGACCTAAATACATATATTCATTTATTCAACGAACATTCATGGAGAACCTACCAGGTGTAAAGCACTGTACTAGGCTGATTCCTAGCCAACTCAGTTCTTGAGTATAATAAAGACTATTCTACCTAATAGATTAAGTGGAACACTTGAACATTACCAGTCAGCAAACCATTCGATAATGTCTGTGAGAACTAAACACAGGAAATAAGAACTCAAGTGCTCTGACCTGAAGTAATACCATATAAATATAATACATATGAACATGCCTTAAGATCAGGTTGCTTTTTTTTTTTTGAGTTTTCATTTTCCTTTGTATTTATAATTTCTAAAAGAAGTGTCAGCCTCTACCCCTCTGCCTTTCCAGCTGCTGCTTTTTCTAGTAAAGCAATATAAAAGTAGAAATTTTTATCTTAGATTCTGAGTATGTTTTCTGTTATAAATAGTATAATCTTACTTTTAATTTTAAAAGTATATGTGTGATTTTCCCTCATAAGATGGGATTTTGTGTTTTTTCTCTTTTTCGAGTATCTACATTTTCTAAATTTTCAATAATAAGCATTTATTTATCATATAAGGAAATATGTCAAACTGTTTTGATGCGAAATAAATAGATCCTGGCCACTTGTGATACATTGACCTTCAATGTAATTTTTCTGTTGGAAAACTTGGAGGTATATTATTTGGTGTTCACAGTGGTAGTACATGTCTGTACAATTTGATAGCTTTGAGTAATAATTACAGTCACAAAGCATTTATGAGATTGTAAGATTAAGTTTTGACTTCTCTCCAGCTCAATCTGGAACTTGGGGAATTGTTAAACTTCTCTGTACTGTGGTTTCTGGCCACATTTCACTCTGGGATTTTTTTTTCCCTGACCTGGCACAAATTAAGAGGCATATGAGCTTTGATGGTCAAATAGCCTTTGAAAACTTTCTATTTATTGCATTTATATCTACTAATGGTCACTTTATGATATGTAAAAAAATTGAGGGACTTAATTTGAGGCAATTATTGTAAATCTCTTGAAACTAGCAAGTTACAAAACCTGACGAACTAATTGATTCCCAAATTAGATACTAAATTCTCGCTGCAGCTTCCTGAAGGTCAACCAGGAAAGACAGAACTAACGTAAGCACCCGCGTAAGGTTATAATTTAACCAGTGGTTCCCATTTGAGATGACTGCATTCTTACACAGAAAAGGAAATGTTTGTTCAACAGTTTTATCTGTTTTCTTTCATGGGATTTGAAGGAATTTACAATGTATTATTTTAACTTCAGCTACTTTCTTGAACAAACTTGAGGATAAGCCCAATTCACAAAGCATATCAAAGGTAGTAGTTTGAGGATAGGGTTGTACTCCTTTACTCAATCCCAAAGAGATCACGTCACTCGAAATCACATGGTTATAAGAAAAGGACACTTGAGAACAAGAAGTTCCCAGTATCTGGAATAATCAAGAGGCCCTGTTTGACTGAAACACACAGATCTCCTCTTTAGTTTTCAGCCCCGACAGTCTCCTGTTCCCACTTGTTCAGCCCCCCTCCTTATTTTTTCATTCCACAGCCGTTTTTGAGCACCTGCCCATGCCAGTCACTGTATTAAATGTTGGAAGAATAACCAACACATTGCTGTGGGGGCCATTCACAAGCCCCTTTTACCATCATTGTATCATTTGGCCACTTAATGTGAGCTATTCACAATGTGTGCCGAGACTCAGTCATCTTACATCATCTCAGACTTAGTTTGGTGCCTGCTCAGTACACCTAATGTTTGTTTAATGGATGCATAAATGTACACAAGGATGAGGAGTGAATATATAAAACCTTTTTTATATATATAAACCTATTTTATATATATAATATATAAAATGCATTTTTTTCATTGGCTATCAAGCATTCATTCACATCTCTCCTTAACTCTTTTTTCCCTTGGAAACGTTTTCTGATCCTTCTCATTCCCTTCTCCCTTGTACAGCATCTCCTAATGGTGCTCAGAAGCAACACCTCAACTCCCCAGAAATCCTTCAACCTTCTGTCCCTTGGCTGGGATCTTTGTTATCCTAACAAGCCCTGGGTGAGAGGACCCTGTGGGTCAGTCCCACTCTGGCCTCTTTTTGAAACAGATCACCTCTTCTTGTGTGGGGGATGCTGCACCATATGACTTGCGAGACCTTAGTTCTCTGACCAGGGATTAAACCCAGGCCCTGGCAGTGGAAGTTCTGAGTCCTAACCACTGGACTGTTAGGGGAGTTCCCAGAACCAACCAACTCTTTATGAAGGTTTGGCAATTGGACTAAGATGCAAATTTTGTATTCTTATTACTGTTGTAGAATAATTTTAGTTGGGATAAAAATCTGTATAGATTTTCCTTGTTAGATTAGAAATCAAGATAGTAACATGTAAGAAATTTAGAAAACTGTGGTGGAAACCATAAGCTAAGCTCATGTACATTTAGCACTCAGGGTGAGGGCAACAGGCAAAATCAGGAAATAGATGGTGTTTAGAGATAGCTAAAAATATTTTAAGCAGTTAGCTACTAGCCTCACAAACAGAAGGGGGTGTGTATGTGTGTTTAAGTACCTTTTATATCCACCTTACCTGCCTCCTGAGAAACCTGTATGCAGGTCAAGAAACAATGGTTAAAACTGGACATGTAACAACGGACTGGTTCCAAATTGGGAAAGTAGTATGTCAAGGCTGTATATTGTCACTCAAGTTTATTTAATTTACATGCAGAGTACATCATGTGAAATGCCGGGCTGGATGAAGCACAAGCTGGAGTCAAGGTTGCTGGGAGAAATATCTATAACCTCAGATATGCAGATGATACCACCTTTATGGCAAAAAGCAAAGAGGAACTAAAAAGTCTCTTGATGAAGATGAAAGAGGAGAGTGAAAAAGTTGGCCTAAAATCCAACATTCGAAAAATGAAGATCATGGCATCTGGTCCCATCACTTTATGGGAAATAGATGGGGAAACAATGGAAACAGTGAAAGACTTTATTTTCTTGGGCTCCAAAATCATTCCAGATGGTGACTGCAGTCATGAAATTAAAAGACGCTTGCTCCTCAGAAGAAAAGCTATGTCAAACCTAGACAGCATATTAAAAAGCAGAGACATTACTTTGCCTGCAAAGGTCCATGGAGGTCTTTATTCCCCCTTTTACTTATGTGCTTAATCATTTATTTATATCAATATAGATCATGGATATTTATATTTTGTGCTATAACCCATACCTTTGTGTGTGTGTGTGTGTGTGTGTGTGTGCTTTCTTTGCTCAATAAAATGTTATAACTTTCAAAGTCAACAGAGGTGAATTTCAAAACTTTTAGTAGTTATGTAGTACAGATGCATGTTTTTGCTTCCACTTTTTATTTCCAATAGTGTGGAATAACATCCTTGTACATTCATTTTTGTGCACTTGTGTGACTATTCTTTCGTTTACCATTCTAATCCCATCCTTAAGACATATTATGCTTGATTTTTGTTCCCTGCTCCTCAAGCTTCCCTGCTTCCCCTTAGCTTCTGCTATCTTCTCTACCTAGAACACTCTTCCTCTTGTCTTTGCTCAGAAAGACAAAGACACAACAGGGCAATCAGGGAAGGAGATGCACTTTAATTGCTCCCCCAGCCAAGAGACCGGAGAGGGAGAGGGTGTGAGGTGAGATCCCAGAAGCAGGAGGAAGAGAGAGAAAGGCCCAAAGTCAGAGGAGGCAGTGGGGTTTATCCTAAGGATGAAGGAGAGCCATAAGAGCAGTGGAATGGCAGGCATGCCACATACCAGGACTGGAACAAAGCTAAGGTGAAACAGCCATCTCAAGAGGCACTGGAGTTACTAGCCACCCCCTTTGCCTCATTTATCTAGACACTACTGTAGAGGATTAGCTTTGTCATCTCATGTTTTGTTATTAATACTTTACTAGCCACTTTCCTGCAGAAGGCAATGGCACCCCACTCCAGTACTCTTGCCTGGAAAATCCCATGGACAGAGGAGCCTGGTAGGCTGCAGTCCACGGGGTCGCTAAGAGTCGGGCACGACTGAGGGACTTCACTTTCACTTTTCATTTTAATACATTGGAGAAGGACGTGGCAACCCACTCCAGTATTCTTAGCCTGGAGAATCCCAGGGACGGGGGAGCCTGGTGGACTGCTGTCTATGGGGTCGCACAGAGTCGGACACGACTGAAGCAACTTAGCAGCAGCAGCAGCAGCAGCCACTTTCCTGTTGGTAAAGATTGTGCCAGGTTTTCCCTAAATTACCACATTAAATCATGGTGAAAACTGAACCATCTGCAAGACTTCAAAGGCCTGCCTCCCTCAGCTCATCTACAGGATTGTGTCTTGTTGAGCTGACACTCCCATAATGGGTCAGGAAGAGGGTCAAGTTGAGGGTCTTCCACAACAGATTCCACCACGAGGCAAACAAATGTGCCTGTAGATTTCGGTCAGGAGGAACCACGTATTCCTTCTCTCAGCATGTATTTACGGGCATTAGAGATGTGAAAACTAGTAGAATGCAGTCCCAGTCCTTGTGCTTAGTCACACGGGAGGGGATCTAATATATCAGATTCCAGTTCATATCTGCTGCCCCCTATTTAATCCCTCATCTCCATCCACAACCTTTATGCATTTCTATGATAGAGAATGGAAGAGAGAGCTGGGACACAGGGAAGGGGGAGAACTGCTCACGCCTCGTAAACACACCCCAGCACCATTGTGCATGAAATCAGGTGCAAATTGACATCCAGGTTGACCTATGGAGATGAGACGGCAGGCCGGGACAGTGGCTACAAGCGTGGGCTCTGGCATCACCCCGGCCAGGGTCTCCACTGGCCCACAGTGTGACTCCGGGCAAAGGACTCACCCTCTTTTAAGTCTTAATGTCTCATCTTAAAATGGGGGAAAATAGTACCTTCCTTACTGGACTGCTGTAAAGCAGTGGTATGTAAAGCATCTGTCTCGAAGCCTGACTACAATGTTTAATAATTGGTGGCTTTTCTCACCCCAGAGAATAAGAGAGGAGACCTGGATGTGGAGGCACGAAGAGGTGGTTACCCTGGAGGTGTGGGAAAGGGAGTGGGCTGGCAAAGAGTGGGCCAGCCACGGTGTGCATGAACTGAAAATTCAGGCTTCCTCTGCCATCCTGTGCACATGTAAAGCCTCAGGTCAGAAGGGAGGTAAGCAGGGCATTGGCACCAGGGAGAAGCCACCCTTCCTGTCCCGTCCCACCTCTTCCTGCCCACACTGCCACTAGCTGCTGCTCACTGAAGGCGGTGGCGGCACAGCTTCCACAGGGAGGAGAGCCTGGGAGACGGATCTGTTCACTTGTCCTGTTAAGTTGCTCTCTTGTCTCCTTCAGCAGTTGTGGCCCACTTCATTCAACCAGTCGCACCGAGGAAAACAGACACCTTAAGTGGGCCAGAGGAACAGTATGGCCCAGAACCTGCTGACTTTGCAGTCTTTACGTGCACCACAGTTATCAAATGTCTGCAAGTGAACATTTGGAAGATACAACGACACTTAACAGGACATGTAAGAAGGAGCATTGGTGATTAGAGAAAGGGGCGGCGGAGAGACGTGACCACATCCCATGGGTAGGCTGCGTGGAGCAAGTGACTTCTGAGTCAATGGAAAGGGAAGATGTGTTTACCACAGGGTCTGTTTTGTCAAGCAGCTCTTACTGAGAGAGACTGAGAATTAGCCAGAAGAAAACAGGGTCAGAGATAGATGTGTTTTAACACCAGAGTGACTTGGGCATGGGTATGGACTAAGAGACAGAGCAAAAGTGGCTGAACTAGTAAGTTCTCCTGGGCACTGTGGGGGAGCTGGGTGGGACTCAGCAGAGGAGCAGTGCGCCCGAGATGGGGAGAGGAGGTGAGGTCAGCTGTAAATGTAGCTAAAATGGAGGGGGAGCAGGTTTTTCATACTTTTGAAGGTTCTTGGCTTAATTTTCTCAGTGAAGCAGGGAGTCAACTCCTGAGACTGAATGAAGGAGAGTCCGTTGGCTGGGGCCTGGAGAGAGAGGTGAAGCTATGCAAGAATCCCTGAAGACTGTTGCCTGGGATGGAGGACCCAGCTGCTGCGTTGGAAGCAGAGGTTTTGTTAGGGTCCTAGACCTCAGGGGTGTGAAGTTTCTTCTAGCAAATGACAGTCTGTGCATCCCATAGAGAGAGGCAGACCATACAGTAAGATGGTAAGGGGTGGTAAGTTTCAGGCCATCCACTGTGTGTCAAGGCTGGACGGGAAAGTTGGAGGACATCCGAAGACTGGCACACTCAGACAAAGCCAGGAGCCAGTGCGACTGGAGGGCCCCCTGAGGGGAAAGAAGAAATAATGGGAGGGGAAGGACTGTGCTGAAAACAGGAGTCGGAGGAACTCTGTGCTGGTTTGAATAGTGTCCTCCAAAAGTCCATGCCCACCCAGAACTTCAGAATGTCACCTAACTTGGACATGAGGGTCTTTGCAGACATAATTAGTCAAGATCAAGTCGTAATGCATTAGGATGGATCCTAAATTCAACGACTGGTGTCTTCATAAGAAAACAGAGTCACGGTAATACACACAGAGAGAGGAGAAAGTCTTATAAAGACAGAGGCAGAGGCTGAAGTGACGTGGGTCTAGGACTCAAGGAATGGCAAGGATCGTCAGCAACTACCAGAATCGAGGAGAGACATGAAACAAATTCTCCTTCAGGGCCTCTGGAAGGAACCCATCTGCCACACCTTGATTTTGGACTTACTTATTCTCCAGAACTATGAGAGAATAAAAATTTTTGTTGTGATATTTGTCACGGTAGCCCTAGGAAAAGACTACAAAGAGGAAGAAGGTCATGGCTATAGAGTTGGGGTTCACGGTGGCGACATCCCCTCTCCCACTTCTGTGCTTTGCCATGACAGTGAGGAGAAAAAGGGTTGGCAGACATTAGAGAGAGCCAGTGAGGTGGACTCGGTGGGACCTGGGAACTCATTAGGTGATGGCTGGGGAGGGGAAGGAGACATGGACAAAAGGGGCAAAGAGGACTTGAAGGTGTCACAGCCAGTAAATGAGTGACCACTGACCTCCGTGTCCTGTGACTGGAACAGCCCTTCTCCCCTGGAAGGAGAGCATGTGATCTGAGAAGATTCAGGAGGCTGGGTGGAGGCTTAGGAAAGAAGTGGAGAAGGGGCCGTGCTGCCAGGTGACGAGTGAGTTTGTGGCGAGGAAGTGGAGATAATCAGAAGAGAGGACGTCATCCACAGCTGAGGAATGAACGAGAGGAAGGTCAGGCAGAAAAGCTGTGCTCTTTGGACATCAGTGTGGTTTGTCTACTAAAGGGTTACCTTGGACTCAAGAAAAATGACAGTATCACTGTCATTTTTTTCTCTCCCACCCCATATATGTATATTACATAAATATTAAATTGAACCACGTCTCTGCATCATAATCCTGGCTATTCTAACCTCCTACCTGAGTTGGTCACAGTGAAACAGAATTGGAAGAAAGCTCAAAGGAAAGAGCACATGGCTGTGCCCATGTGTGTGCGTGCACACGCATGTATGCATGTGGTGTGTGGTGAGGAGACAGGAAGTACTTAGAAACTGAGTGTCTCATCCCAACAATGTCTTTTGGTACACCGGTGTGGCTGATTTCTGGGAGGGTGGCTCCCACCTCTATCTGCCCCGACTCTGCCCACATGATGACCTCTCTCTCTGGAGGAGTGGCCATAGCACCCAGGAAGTCCTGGGTCTGGGTCTCCTCTTAGCAGGGGCTCAAGTTCCCTTGGAGGGGATCACCTCCTCCTCTGTGTTGTAGATCATGGCCAAGGCTGCGCCCGCTTCTTGTCTCTGCTGGATAAGGACTCATCCCTAATGTTGTGTTTTGTCTTACTCTAGCAGCAATTTGTTGTTCATCTTCATTATTTCTAAGTACTACCCCTTGGTCTACATTCCTGGCATAGAAACAAAGAACTGGTTAAAGCTAATACCTTGTTCTAATGGAACCTGGAGAGCAAACTCAGAGGATCAGTGTAGGCAACTCTTCCAAGAGCCTGAAAGCCATTTTCCTTCCAGCACAATCTTGATGCTCTCCTTGCCTCTGTTTGCTTAGACGGTTCTTAGATGTAATAGAATCCTCTTACTCCACTTGCAGCCTGATGCCAAGAAAGGATTTATGCTTATTTATCAAACCTTCACAAAGAATAGTTAAGTAGGATGAAAATTAAGCACAGAAGCAAATCAAAGCTTAGGTGTTTTATTATGCATACCGCCACCCACAGAGCCCAGGTCTGCTGATCAAGAGATAAAGCAGAAAAGGCTGGAGGGAAGAACCAGGTAAACCAATGAAAGGGAAGTTTCCTTTGCTCCTGTTGTCAACAGCTCTGTGTTGCCTAGTAAATTTCACAACATTTGAAGGCCAGTATAACACAGGAGGGATTCCCTGGTGGTTCAGCAGTAAAGAACCCGTCTGCAATGCAGGAGATGCGGGTTTGATCTCCAGGTTGGGAAAATCCCCTGGAGAATGAAATGTCAACTCACTCCAGTATTCTTGCCTGGGAAATCCCATGGACAGAGAAGCCTGGAGGGCTACAGTCAATGGGGTCACAAGGACTCCAACATAACTCGGCAATTAAACAACAGCAACAACATAATACAGGAGGAATACTGAAGAAGTGCAAACTTTTTATTAATTCATTCAATATTTTGAGCATCTATTGTGCACTGGGCATTGAGCAAGGAGAACGTTGGGAATATAAAAAAGAACACAATCTCTGTCTTGTGGTAGGGATTAGCGTCTATACAAAGCACATAGGAGGGAGCTACAGTTACTGTCTGGGGAAGTTGGGAAGGCTTCGGGGAGGAGGTGATAATTCAGGTAATTCTGCAAGATGAATAGGAGACTGCTAAGTATTAGAAATAGCATGCACTAAAGTACAGAGCTGTAAAGAACATCTGTTGTTCACGGAACATTAAGTTGAAAGCTGTAATAATTTAGGTAGTGATAGGGGATGTGGCCAGAGACGGGCAGGCCTTCTACCAAACAAGAAATTTGGATTTTATCCTATGAAGGGAGCTCTGCTGGGAGTCTTTTAAGTCGGAGAGCTGCTTGGTGATAGATTGGACTAAACACTGGAAGGCTAAAGATGAAGGGTGACGGGTGAGGGTATGGAGGGAAAAGAAGAACTGGCAAAACAAAGGGAAAGAAAAGAGTCAAGTCAAACTGCCAAGATTCCTGGCTGGGCAGCTGGGTGGGTGGTAATGATATTAACAGAGCCGGGGAGTACAAGACAGCCAGCAGGTTTGGCAGGGAATCATCACGTTCACTCCAAACCTGTTTAATGCACCTTGGAGCATTCTGCAAAAACTCAGAGGGAGTGGACAGTACAAGACTACAGAGTGGGAGGTTGGGACTTGCAGTGCAGGCAAGGATACACCTACAAAGAGGAGGTCCACCCGCAAGTTGAGAATCAAGACAGGCACTACTGGGGACTTCCGGGGTGGTCCGGTGGTAAGGATTCTGCCCTTGCAGTGCAGGAGGCATCGGTTCAATCCCTGGTCAGGGAACTGAGATCCCTGCATGCCACACAGTGAGGAAAAAAGCAATCAAACCAACAAACATGGGCACAGTATAGGAATTAAGTATGACATCCTGAGCTACAAACTAGAAAGAACCTAGAACAGTTGGTGATCCAGGAGGCTGGAGCACAGTAGATGGAAACCGCTTTAGGGAGCAGCGATATCCAGCCAGGAACACCTGACTCCCACACGCCCACTCAAGTCTGTGATGAAGTGAAGAAAATCCACCAGGTAGAAGGCACCTGACATCCTTCCTTTGTCTTTCTTTCTGACTGTGCCCAGTGCCCCTCGGGGCTCATCTCTGGTTCAAATTTACCTTTGTAGCCAGAAAGGGCATCAAGACCACAAGTCATGGGGAATGGACAGGTGAGTCCTTTCCTGGATAGCTCAGTTGCAACATGGAAAGGGACAGCAGTTTACTCTCTTTGTTAAAAGATTTTTTTTTTACTATTATGCAATAAAAGATATAATAAAGGAAAATTTGGAAATAATGGGGGGAAAAAGGAGAGAATACTTAGTTTCAGAAATCACCATTACCCTTGTGGAACGTTTCCTTCCAATCTTTTTCTATATACATAAAGTGAAGAAGAACTAAAGAGCCTCTTGATGAAAGTTAAAGAGGAGAGTGAAAAAGTTGGCTTAAAGCTCAACATTCAGAAAACTAAGATCATGGCATCTGGTCCCATCACTTCATGGCAAATAGACAGGGAAACAGTGGAAACAGTGTCAGACTTAATTTGGGGGGGCTCCAAAATCACTGCAGATGGTGATTGCAGCCATGAAATTAAAAGACTCTTACTCCTTGGAAGAAAAGTTATGACCAACCTAGATAGCATATTAAAAAGCAGAGACATTACTTTGCCAACAAAGGTCCATCCAGTCAAGGCTATGGTTTTTCCAGTAGCATGTGGATGTGAGAGTTGGACTGAAGAAAGCTGAGTGCCGAAGAATTGATGCTTTTGAACTGTGGTGTTGGAGAAGACTCTTGAGAGTCCCTTGGACTGCAAGGAGATCCAACCAGTCCATCCTAAAGGAGATCAGTCCTGAGTGTTCATTGGAAGGACAGATGTTGAAGCTAAAATTCCAATACTTTGGCCACCTGATGGGAAGAGAAAATGGGACTCATTTGAAAAGACCCTGATGCTGGGAAAGATTGAAGGCAGGAGGAGAAGGGGACGACAGAGGATGAAATGGTTGGATGGCATCACCAACTCAATGGACATGAGTTTGGGTAAACTCTGGGGGTTGGTGATGGACGGGGAGGCCTGGCGTGCTGCAGTCCATGGGGTCGCAAAGAGTTGGACACGACTGAGTAACTGAACTGAACTGAAGAGTTTTGCTTATTTTTTGGTTATTGCCAGCATATCTACTCTTGCCTGGAAAATCCCATGGATGGAGGAGCCTGGAAGGCTGCAGTCCATGGGTCGCTAAGAGTCGGACATGACTGAATGACTTCACTTTCACTTTTCACTTTCATGCATTGGAGAAGGAAATGGCAACCCACTCCAGTGTTCTTGCTTGGAGAATCCCAGGGACGGGGGAGTCTGGTGGACTGCCGTCTATGGGGTCACACAGAGTCGGACACGACTGAAGCGACTTAGCAGCAGCAGCAGCAGCAGCAGATAATAAGGTTGTTAGATTTAATTTAGTGTTAGCATACATATATAATAGTTCATTTAAAATAGTATAAGCTATGTTTTGCACATATTTCATAAATACCACTTTTAATGATTGCATAAATTCCTTTGATTGAAACAATAATCTATTTGAGTCTTATATACATAGTAAAAATTCAAAATGCAGTAAAGGTATACATGAAAAATAAGTCTCTCCCATCCCTATCTCCCAGCCCTTCAGTTCTCCTTAAACATAAAACTAGTTCCACTCTGTTGTGTGTTCTTCCAGGGATATTCTACATATATCCAAATATGCATTTATAAATAAATGTAAATAATATTCTTCTTTCTTCTCTCCCTAATGGCAGCATATTATATACAATGTCTGCAATTTGCTTTTTTCACTTATCAGTGTATCTTGGAGTCTGTTCCAAATTGCCAAATTAAAGCTGCCTTGTTCTTTTTATTAGAAAAGCAATTTCTTAGTAGGCAACAAAGGGTGGCTCTCCTAGGAGCAGCGGGACCCTCCCTTGGGCCAAGGTGCCTGTCAGCCAGGTCTGCTCCTACGAGCCAGGAATGTCAAGTCTGATATTTCCATCTCCAATCCACAGGATAGGGTGACCCAGAAGCCAGGAGGCAGGAATGTTTCTCGTTAATGAATGGAGGCTGACTGGAAGACTGAACCTTGCTCCAGAAATGAGGCTGTTTTCTATTTCATGTTCATTGGCTTGTGAAAGCCCACATGCTCCAGGAAACCTCCCCGGGCCTCTCTAGCCATCAGTCTCTCCAGTAGATCAAAGGCAGATCTCTCCAGTAGATCTCCAGGGATGGCGTGACAACCTTGCCACAGACATCCCTCCATCTCCTGGCCACGGCTCTTTTCTCATAGTTTTCTTGAAATTCCCAGTTAGAGGGCCAGCCTTCAGCACTAGATCTATCCTGCTAGTATTTTAAGGAGTCTTACTTTACTAACTCAATTAGTTCATGCATTTAATATTCAGAAAGATAACCAAAAATCTGAGAGGTTTGATAAAATAATAATGTTAAAGGTCCTAAAAAAGAGGGAGATTATTGAAGAGAAATATGGACAGTGAGCTAAAGTATTTGTTGGAAACAAGATTTTCCTGTTTTCCTGAACTTCTAAGACCTCCCCCTACTCAGCCCCAGATAAACAGGAAGGGTGGATTTCTCATGTTCATAGTGCCGAGGGGACCCAAAGGGTCACACTGTGCAGCTCTTGATCTCAAGGAACCTATAATCCACTGTGTGCCAGGCACAGTGCCAGCACTATGAATAGATACAGTGAGGTGAGGAGGGGTTCATGGTCCAGATGGTAAGACAGATATCAGTCCAACAGATATCACTAGTGAGTAAAGAGTGGAGGCCCAAAGAATGATAGAGTTTGAGTTTTCAAACTGTGGTCCTTGACTCATTGGTGGATCATGAAAGCAAACTTAGCAAACGATGGATGTGATCGGTATCTTTTTTTTTTTTTTTTTTGGCTGAGCATGTCTTTGTTGAGACATGCAGGATTTTTAGTTGCCGAATGTGGGATCTAGTTGTCTGATAAGGGATTGAACCTAGGCCTCCTGCATTGGGAGCATGGAGTCTCAGCTACCTGAACCACCAGGTAAGTCCCCCAGGATCTTTTTTAAAAAATAGTAGAATAGAATGAAAAATCCTAAAGCTTGAGGTACATATTTTGAACTCCACTTTGTGAAACTTTTCTTTTCCAGATGCATATCAAGTTACACGTGTTTCAGTCATCCTTAAAAACGTATTTATTACTGTGGATTATGGGCATAAAGTTGAAAACAACTAACTTCACAGGAAAGAATGATTTATGTACTTGTGAGTAGCGAGGGGAAAATACCTCAAAAGTACAGGACCCAGCACTGAGTATGTGCTCAAAAATGTTTATTGAAGCTGTGCATGCTACAGGACTTTAAGGGAAGGCCAAATAAAGCAGAGTGGGCTCAATGACCCTAATCCTTGGGATCAAATGTAGGGGCTGCTGCTGCTGCTGCTGCTAAGTCACGTCAGTCGTGTCCAACTCTGTGCGACCCCATAGACGGCAGCCCCCCAGGCTTCCCCGCCCCTGGGATTCTCCAGGCAAGAACACTGGAGTGGGTTGCCATTTCCTTCTCCAATGCATGAAAGCGAAAAGTGAAAGTGAAGTGGCTCAGTCGTGTCCAACTCTAGCGACCCCATGGACTGCAGCCAACCAGGCTCCTCCATCCATGGGATTTTCTAGGCAAGAGTACTGGAGTGGGATGCCATTGCCTTCTCCGAATGTAGGGGCTACTCAGGCAATATTTCTTATTTCTTACATCTGGGATCCTTCCAATTTGTTCCAAGACCATTGCTGCCATTCTAATGCAAGTCCTCATCATCTCTGGGCTAGACTCTGGCAAAGGCTCTAAACTGGTGCTCCTTCTCCCCCAGCCCTCTGTGCCAGACAGTAGTGTATTCAGCTCTAACAGGAATCCCTACCTCAGTGGTTTAAACAAGTAGGGATTTATTATTCACATGTAACAAAAAGTCTGGATATAGACTAACTAGAGCTTATATAAATAGTAGCTCAAGGGTGTGATCTGAAAACCAAGCTCCTTCTATCCGCCTGCTCTATATATCTTTAGCGTGAAACCTTCATCCTCATGGTTGCAAGATGTCTGCTGTACCTCCTGGCATTATATCCTTTTCCCAGATAGAAAAAAAAAATGTAGAATAAAGAAACATACCTTTTCATCAGTAAAACAACAGCCTTCCCTGAGACTACTGATGTCCACTCAGTAGACTTCCAAATTACATCTCATTATAACCACTTATACTGTAACATATCCTCCCATGGGCTTCCCTGTGCCAAGGGAACCAGTGAGTTTGTGTTTTTGACTGAATACATTGAAGCCTTCAAAGAAAATACAGGGTTTTGTTAGTAAAAAAATAAAAATGACGTCTAAAATCATCAGCTACATCCTTTTTAACATAATCCTTGCTTCTAATCTTTCAATGGTTTTCCACTGCTCTAAAGAGCAAATCTGAAAGCCTTAATATTGCTGTTATGGACTGATCATGTCCCACCAAGCCCCCAAATTCATGTGCTCATATGACTAAAAGATAAACTAAGGCATATTAAAAATTTTAAGCGTTTATTTGAGTAAAACTCAGTTCGAATTGGGCAGCAGCCAATCTAGCAGACCGAAAGGAGCTCTAAGAAGCTGTACAAAATGAGAGACTTTTATAGCCCGAAGGGAGTAGGACCAAGGAAATTATACTAGGCAAAAAAGTGTGTTGGTTATTTAAGGTTACTTTACTTTAGGGGATGACAGGGGTCTCTCATGTAGACTATCTAACTAGTGCTGATCGGGCAATTTCTGACTGGTTTAAGATTCCATTTCTAGGAGAGATGAAACTGTAATTAAGTCTCAGTTTGACGACATGGGGTTTAGTACAAGCAACTCCACTTGGGGCCTGTTATTTTTTAATATCCCAGTAGACAGGGGCTTCCCAGGTGGCTCAGTGGCAAAAAATCCACCTGCCAATGCAGGAGACAAAGGAGACTTGGGTTCAATCCCTGGGTCGGGAAGATCCCCTGGAGAAGGGATGGCAACTCACTCCAGTATTCTCGTCTGGAAACTCCCATGGACAGAGGAGCCTGGTGGGTTACAGTCCATAGGGTTTCAAAGAGTTGGACACAACTTAGTGATTGAACAACAACAGTGTCCTTAGTAGAAGAGATTAATACATACAGAGACACCAGGGATGCATGGACACAGAGGAAAAGCCACGTGAGGACACAGTGAGAAGGCAGCCACCTGCAAACCAAGGAGAGAGGCTGCAGGAGAAACCAAACTGCCAACAACTCGATCTTGGAGGTGTTCCAGCTTCCATTTCTCCACTGTGACAAAATAAATTCCTGCTGTTTAAGCCACCTAGTTTGTGCTATTTTGTTATGGTAGCCTGTGATGTTGTGATTTATAATAAGAAATATATATTTGGTTTTCCTCCCCTTAATGGCACAGAGCTCCTAAAACCCTTGGAATTTTCAAAGTGATGAGTGCAATAAAGGTGTCTTTTGTTACGTTAATTAGGTGATTTGGGGAAGGCTCCTAGGTAACCTAAGGATCTGGGCTAGTTGCCAGGGGAACCAATCAAGGGATTAGAGGATCGGAAACTTGAGCCCTCTAAAGAGGAGAGAGGGGTTGGAGATTGAGCTCCATCACCAAAGGCCGATGATTTAATCAATCTTGCCTTTGTAATGAAGCCTCCATTAAAACCCAAAAGAACCGAGTCCAGAGAGCTTCGAAATTGGTCAACATGTGGAGATGCAGTGACTGTTTCTCTCACAGAGCTTGGAAGCTCCTCACCCCTTCCCACACACCTTGATCTAAGCATCTCTTCCATCTGAGTGTTCTTGAGTTATATCCTTTCATGCTGCTGCTGCTGCTAAGTCGCTTCAGTCGTGTCCGACTCTGTGCGACCCCATAGACGGCAGCCCACCAGGCTCCCCCGTCCCTGGGATTCTCCAGGCAAGAACACTGGAGTGGGTTGCCATTTCCTTCTTCAATGCGTGAAAGTGAAAAGTGAAAGTGAAATCGCTCAGTTGTGTCCGACCCTCAGCGACCCCATGGACTGCAGCCTTCCAGGCTCCTCCATCCATGGGATTTTCCAGGCAAGAGTACTGGAATGGGTTGCCATTGCCTTCTCCACATCCTTTCATAGTAAGCCAGTAATCCAGTAAGTAAAATATTTCTCAGTGTTTTGTGATTGATTCTAGCAAATTAATCAAACCCAAGAGTGGTGTGTATGGGGGGTTGCACCTTGTAGGACTAAGCTCTTAACCTGTGGGATCTGAGCCTATCTCCAGGCAGATGGTGTCAGCATTGAGCTAATTGTTTCACGGTACAGAAAACAAAACAAAACAAAACCCACAAATCTTTAGAGAATGGAATGGCAACCCACTCCAGTATTCCTGCCTGGGAAATCCCACAGACAGAGGAGCCTGTCAGGCTGAGTCGGACATGAGTTAGCGACTAAACGACAACAGCAGAAAAAAACAAAGCAAAACTCACAAATCCTAGGCCTTAACAAACTAATATAGTTGCTTAAAAGGCTGAGCATGATCTGGATCCCCACTAACCTTGGGCTCCCTTACTGTCTACCTTCCAGGCGAGCTGGCTTTCTGTAGTTACTAGAACAGGTGAGCCCTGCTCCAGGCTCTGGACCTTTGCACGCACTGTTCCTTCTCCCTAGACCTCTGTTCCCCTGCTTTTTACATGACCAACCTCTTGTCCCACAGGTCTCTGCTAACATTTCACTTCCCTGAACAGCCCGGGTGACAGAGGTGGCTTCCTGATGTTCTCCATCCCAGGCCATGATGTGTTTCGTAAATCTTATGAAAAGTATTATTACGATTTATAATAATTTTTTTGGTTTAGTTTTGCATGTTCTTTAAGTAGAGGATCTCAAGCTCCATCAGGGTGGGAAGATGTCTAGTTCCTACTTGTGTCCCTGTGGCCTAGTACATCCTATATCTTCCATAAATAATTTCTGAAAGAGTGAATAGGATGTAAGTTATCTGGAATTATCCGGTTGGTTAAATTTATTTTTAACCATGTGTGGAATGACAGGAGGAAGAGCAAGCCTGGCCTTCCTGGATGGAGGATGGGTAGCAGTTGTATACAATCACCACCCACAAATAT
The DNA here is from genome assembly GCF_029378745.1 of Bos indicus. NCBI lineage: Eukaryota > Metazoa > Chordata > Mammalia > Artiodactyla > Bovidae > Bos > Bos indicus. Next base: position 39,577,252 of record NC_091768.1, read on the forward strand.
GCTCTTGGGGTTTTGAAGGGAGTGGCATTCTCTTGCTTCCTTTAAGTCATTTAACACCTTTCACTGACCTTGCTGGCATGGAATGAAGATGATCTTCCAAGCAGGTTGTTTGTTAGTGGTTCTAGTAACAGCTTGGTAAAGGAAGTTAGAGGTAATTCCATGGCCTAAATTGGTAAGAATCTCATCAACAGCAGTGCATCCTCTTTCAACTCTGTGTCAAACTCAATCTAGTTCATTAAATGAAGACATACAAGCGTGTTCCCTTTCAAACAATTAGGCAACAAAAAACAAAACCCAAGCTATTTTAAAAGCTTTGTAGAAGGGAAGGTTATTCCAATCATCCCATATCACAAAGGCTGAACATCACAAAGGACTGTCAAATGGAAATTGGAACCTACTCCAAGTCTCTAAAACTGGGCCAGAAGTAAAAAGAGTCTGTTACAGTCTCTGCATCTAAGGTGAAATCTTAAGATGCAGAGCAGCAATTACCTTGACACACCTGGACATAAATCTCCTTGTCTGAAAAATTCATACCTAAAAGATTGTTGGAACAATGCAATATTATTTCAAAACATCCAAGGTTATGCAAAAGCAGTGAGACTAGCTAATCAAAAACAAAGATATAATAAGAGTTCCTGGAGTTCCATTAATAAAATTTACCTCAAAAGGTATTCTGTACCAAAGGTTTCTGGGCCTCTGAACATGCTGAAAAGGAGCAAAAATATTATGCTTGCATGTTTTTGCTAAATGAATAAAATGTGGACTAATCCACATTAGAGTTGGCTAATCCTCTCAATAATTAGATCAGGACTTTACCTCTAAAGGACTTCCCTGGTGGCACAGATAGTAAAGAATCTGACTGCAATGCAGGAGACTTGGGTTTGATTCCTGGGTCAGGATGACCTGCTGGTCAAAAAGAATGGAAACTCACTCCAGTATTCCTGTCTGGAGAATTCCATGGACAGAGGAGCCTGGCAGGTTATAGTCCATGTGATCACAGAGAGTCAGACATGACTGAGCAACTAACATTTTACCTTTAAAAGAAATCCAACATTAGCTTTCCCCTTTTCTCATTATATAAACACAGGTGAACCTTATTTTAAAATACATGGTGCTCCTGGAAGAATGTATGCAAACAATATTTTTGGAACTAGAACCATATAATATCTAAAGATTCCAATTATTTTTAGGGCTCCTTATTCTGAATTTTTAAAAAAAATTAGTAAATGTGTTTGTAATGAAAATACTCACTTTCTAATTCTTCCATCTTTGTAAAAGCAGATTTTAGAGGCTCACATTGGTATGTCTTGTAGAGTAAAAATAGGATTATATACTATGATCAAATAGGATTTATCCTAGGAATGCAAGATTGGCTTAACCTTCAAAAGTCAATTAATGTAATATGTCACATTAATAGAATAAAGGCCAAACCCTACAAGATCATCATAACAGATGCAGAAAAAGCATTTAACAAAATTCAAGACCACTTGATAAAAACACTCAACAAACTAGGAATAGAAGGAAATGTCTACAACCTGATATAAAACATTTATTAAAAAACAAAACAAAACCCACAGTTAACATCAAATCAGTGGTGAAAGACTGGCTATTTCCCCCTAAGATGAGAAGCAGGACGAAGATGTCTGGTGTCCTCATTTCTATTTAACATTGAGCAGGACATTCTAGCCAGGCAATTAGACAACAATAAGAAATAGAAGGCATTCAGATTGGAACACAGAAAATGAAATAAAGAAAAGAATTCCATTTATAATAGTGTCAGAAAGAATAAATACTTGGTACTAATTTTAATAAAAAAAGTAAAAGGCTTTTACACTAAAAAAGAAAGAAAGAAATAAAGAAACTACAAAGCAGCATTGAAAGAAATTAAAGACCTACATAAATGGAAAGATATCTCATGTTCATGGTTTGCAAAAATCCCTGTCAAAATCACAGCTGACTTCTTTGCAGAAATTAACAACTGATTCTAAAATTCATGTGAAAATTTAAGAGACCAGAAAAGCCAAAACAATCTTGAAAAAGAACAAAGTTTGAAGACACATTTCTCCATTTCAAAACTCACTACAAGGCAACAGTGTTCAAGACAGCATGGACTGGCATTATGACAAGCATATGGGTCAACAGAATAAAACTGAGAGTCCAGAAATAAACTCTTATATTTACTGCAAACTGATCTTTGACTAGGATGCAGAACTATTCAGTTGGGAAAGAACAGTCTTTTCAACAAATGGTGCAAGGCCGCCGGATATCCATATGTCAAAGAATGAATTTGAGTTCCCCATCTCACACAATACAAAAATTAACTCAAAATCAAAGACCTAAATGTAAGAGCCAAAACTCTAAAACCCTTCAGAGAAAACATAGGAATCTTTGTGACATTGGAATAGGCAATGGTTTCTCAGATATGACACCAAAACACAATCAACAAAAGAAAAAATTAATAAATGGGACTTAATCAAAATTCAAAATTTTCATGCTTCAAAGGACATCATCAAGAAAACAAAAAGAAAACTCACAAGATAGGAGAAAATATTTATAAGTCATGTATCTAACAGGGGACTTGATTCTAGAATGTATGAAGAGCCCATGCATGTATGCATGCTAAGTTGCTTCAGTCATCTCTCTTTGTGACCCTATGGACTGTAGCCTGCCAGGCTCCTCTGTCCATGCAATTCTCCAGGAAAGAATATTGGAGTGGGTTGCCATGCCCTCCTCCAGGGGATCTTCCCGACCCAGTGATTAAACCCACAGCCCCTGCAGCTCCTGCATTGCAGGCAGATTCTTTACTGCTGAGCCACTGGGGAAGCCCATAAAGAGCTCACTGCTGTTGTTGTTCAGTCACCCAGTCATGTCCCACTCTTTGCAGCCCCACAAACTGCAACACACAAGACCTCCTTGTCCCTCACCATCTCCTGGAGTTTACCCAAGTTCATGCTCATTGCATCGGTGATGCTGTCCAGCCATCTCATCCTCTGACGCCCACTTCTCCTTCTGCCCTCAATCTTTCCCAGCAGCAGACTTTTCCAATGAGTTGTCTGCTCACATCAGATGACCAAAATACTGAAACTTCAGCTTCAGTATCAGTCTTCCCAGTGAATATTCAGGGTTCATCTCCCTTAAGATTGACTGGTTTGATCTTGCAGTCCAAGGGACTTTCAGGAGTCTTCTCTAGCACCACAGTTCGAAGGCATCAATTCTTTGGCATTCTGCTTTCTTTATGGTCCAGCTCTCACAACCGTAAGTAACCACTGAGAAGACTATAGCCTTGATTATACAGACCTTTGTCGGCAGAGTTCATATCTCTGCTTTCAACACACTGTCCGGTTTTGTCATCATTTTAATGTCTGTGGGCTAAGAAGCAACAGTTAGAACCCTGTATGGAATAACTGACTGGTTCAAGATGAAGAAAGGAGTAGGACAGGGCTGTCTGCTGTCACCCTGCTGTTTAAACTATATTCTGAGCACCTCATGAGAAATGCTGAGCTGGATGAGTTACAAGCTGGAATCAAGATACACGGGAGAAACATCAACAACCTCAGATACCTGGATGATGCCACTCTAATGGCAGAAAGCGAAGAGGAACTAAAGAGCCTCTTGATGGGGTGAAGGAGGAGAGTGAAAGAGCCGGCTTAAGACTAAATATTGAAAAAAACAACTAAGATCATGGCATCTGGCCCCATTACTGCAGGGCAAATAGAAGGAGAAAAGGTGGAAGTAAGGACAGATTTCCTTTTCTTAGGCTCCGGAATCACTGTGGACAGTGACTGCAGCCATGAAATCAAATGAGGATTGCTTCTTGGCAGGAAAACGATGACAAAGAGCCCATACAACTTAGTAATTAAAAGACAAACAGAAAGCGGAAGCGTTAGTCGCTCTTAGTTGCATCTGACTCTGTGTGACCCCATGGACTGTAGCCTGCCAGGCCCCTCTGTTCATGGAGTTCTCCAGGCAAGAATACTGGAGTGGGTAGCCAGTCCCTTCTCCAGGGGATCTTCCCGACCCAGGGATCCAACCCAGATCTCCCACATTACAAGCAGATTCCTTACCATCTGAGCCACCAGGGAAGCCCCCAAAGACAAATAACCCTATTGTTATATGAGGAAAGGATCTAACAGACATTTCTCCAAGGAAGATTTACCAACAGCCAATAAGTACATAAAAAGATATTTAACATCACTGGTCATCAGGGTAATGCAAATCAAAACCACAATGCAAAGTAACTGTCTGAAAACAGCTTATGGTAACCTGTTATTTACTGGCAAAGAAGTATCTCCTTTTGTGGACAAATTAAATAAATTAAATAGCACGGAAAAATCAGAAATGCAAAAGACTAAATGAGACAACATTTAGTGTCCATTAGAAAAACAAAAACTACAAGTTTTGGTAAGAATGTGGAGAAATTAGAACATAGGATTAACACATAATTCACTTATATCATCCCTAGTAATATATCTAAGAGAATTAAAAACAGGTATTCATGCAAATACATGTACACAAACATTCACAGCAGCATTGTTTACAATAGCTAAATGGTGAAAATGATCCAAATGGCCATCAACAGAAGAATGAATAAATAGAAAGGGGCACATCCATACAGTGAAATACTACTTGACAATAAAAAATCGATGAAGTACTGATACAATGTACAAAATGGACGAGCCTTGAAAACATCATGCTCAGGGAAAAAGGCAGTCACAAAGGATCCCATTTCATATGGTTCCAATTAAATGAAATGTCCAAATTAGGTAAATCCATAGAGCAAATAGATTAGTAGTTATCTTGGCCTGGGGAAGAAGAGAGGAAATGTAGGCTAAGGAGTAGAAGGTTTCTTTTGGGATAATGAAAATGTTATAAAATTAACTGTAATGATAGTTATGCCACTCTCCAAATAGTTTAAAAGCCATTGAATCATACATTTTATGACTGAATCATACATTTGAATCATACATTTTAAATGGATGAATTGTACAGCCTATGAGTTGTATCTCCATGTATCTATTTGAAAAATTAACACTAAGAACTTTTTTGAAAAAGCAAACTACTTCCTTGGAAGAAGCATTACTATTTCTAGTACTAAGACTGAAGAGACTAAGACAGGTGTTCAGAGAATGTCCTACAAGATGTGGTAAATGACAGTCCCAGCGATATCTTTCAATGCAACAACATAAGGATGTTCTTAGAATCCTCTTTAATATAGGATAGGGCACTAAAGAAAATGCAATTCAGTGCTCTCGGGCTTAATAATCCAATGATATACTCTGGAAAAACAAACAGCCTGTGCATCTTTCAGGAGAACTTCTATAACTATTTTTTTCAGCCTTTTTTCCCCCTTCTTTCCCATATTATCAATATTTACAAATATAATGATGCTCACTGAGAAAACTAGAGACAAGTGAAAAGAGAAAATAAAAATCACCCATAAGTTTACCACCTAGAAATGATCACTGTTAGCTTTTGAAGTTGGAGATAACCGATATTGGAAAATAGTTGTTTAAAAGAAATTCATTTAAAACAAGAGACATTTCACAGTAAATTGTGTGTGGGATGGGGAAGAAAAGGTCTGATAAGAATATTATCTTAAAAAAAAACCCAAAAGCTGATAAAGATTTATGCAATTTATATTGCTTCTGCAAGTATGAGTGAATCAAATTTCCATTTTGGAGATGTGTAATTTTATGAACATATTTGTTTAGTAACTTGATTAGACAATCTTCATTTCATCATTTGACATTTACAGCACAATTCCATACAGAGCATTGCTGTTCATATATATATTTGAGGACTTTACTCATTTTTCCAACAGCCTAACTGTTGAATACTGAGTGACAGTGAGTTCAAGCTAGTATATCATGCAGTGGAACCCTATTCAGTCACAAATGGACTGGAGTATTTATACATGCTACAACACGGGTGAACTTTGAAAACATTATGCTAAGTGAAAGTTAATCACAAAAAAACACATATTGTACCATTCCATTTACATGAAATGTCCAGAATAGGCAAATCCGTGGAGATAGAAAGTGGATTACTCAGAGGAGGGAAGAATGAAGAGTGACTGCTAATGGATACGGGACTTCTTGAGGTGATAAAAATGTTCTGAAGGTAGTAGTGATTGTTGTACAACTCTGTGAATATCCTAAAACTACTGATGTGTACATTTTAAAAGGGCTAATCTTATAATACATGCTGCTGCTGCTGCTAAGTCGCTTCAGTCGTGTTCGACCCTGTGCGACCCCATAGACAGCAGTCCATCAGGATCCTCTGTCCCTGGGATTCTCCAGGCAAGAATCCTGGAGTAGGTTACCATTTCCTTCTCCAACGCATGAGAGTGAAAAACGAAAGTGAAGTCACTCAGTTGTGTCTGACTCTTCACAACCCCATGGGCTGTAGCCTACCAGGCTCCTCTGTCCATGAGATTTTCCAGGCTAGAGTACTGGAGTGCGTGGCCATTTCTTTCTCCATTCAATACATGAATATATCCCCCAAAAGATTATACTCTCTGGCAAGTTCTTGGAGAACAACTGTCCTCTGCTACTGGTAAATGAGTTGCCTTCTTGCACAAATTGAGGACCCTGAGGATGACCAGGGTTGGAAAAGTAGGCTATACCACATTCCCTAAAAGTGATAGGACCACAGCTTGAGGAGCCTGCTTGGAGAATTTTATCTTACTTCTATTCTTTATGCACTCTTCCCACAGCAAAGAAACTGCCAAGGAATTCTGCTGATGACCCTAAATATACTGCTCATTCAATAAGGAATTGATAATTGATGGTATGCTTTATTGAATTAATATGACACAAAGCCATATAGCACTAAAAACGTGCCTCACTCTTACCTGATTATTATAGAAACATCTAGACAAGGACTCAGGATGTGGTGGAAGGACGGAAGCAGCAAGTTTCTTATGGTGAGATGGTTTTCTCTTCCTCCCTGTCTTCCTCTTCTTTCTTTCCCTTCTTTCTCCTCGTTTTTCCTGTTCCTTTATTGTTCTTAAGTTAGCACTGCTGCTGCTACTGCTAAGTCACTTCAGTCATGTCTGACTCTGTGCGACCCCACAGACGGCAGCTCACCAGGCTCCCCCGTCCCTGGGATTCTCCAGGCAAGAACACTGGAGTGGGTTGCCATTTCCTTCTCCAATGCATGAAAGTGAAAGTGAAGTTGCTCAGTCGTATCCGACTCTTAGTGACCCCATGGACTGCAGCCTACCAGGCTCCTACATCCGTGGGATTTTCCAGGCAAGAATACTACAGTGGGCTGCCATTTCCTTCTCCAGTGGATTTTCCCAACCCAGGGATCGAACCCGGTCTCCTGCATTGCAGACAGACACTTTACCGTCTGAGCCACCAGGGAAACCCGAAGTGAAGAACTGACTAATTTGAAAAGACCCTGATACTTGGAAAGATTGAAGGCAGGAGAAAGGGATGACAGACGATGAAATGGTTGGATGGCATCACTGAGTTGGACATCGATGGACATGAGTTCAAGCAAGCTTCAGGAGCTGGGGATGGACAAGGAAGCCTGGTGTACTGCAGTCTCTGGGGTCGCAGAGTAGGACACAACTGAGCGACTGAAGTGGACTGACAGAAAGCAGATCAATGGTTGCCTGGGCTTAAGGTAGAAGGAGAATGGACTGCAGAGAAGCATAAGGAATTTTTTGGAGTAATGAAAATGTTCCCATCTTTATTGTGCTAGTGTTTTCATGGGTTTATACAAATACCAAAACTCACCAAATCATACACTTTAAAGGGATATACTTTATTGTACAAAAATTATATTCCAATTAAGTTGATAAGAAAAAATTTGTTTAGTGACTACCTTTTTTTCTCCCTGGCAAATCTCCACCTGATCTGGCAAGGTTTGGAGATTTTTCATTGCTCTTGTCACCATCTTCTGAACACAGTCCAGGTAGCTCAAGTTCCTCCAAGGGTGTGCCCAGAATTGGAACCAATGCTGCAAATGTGTTTGAGCAGATTAGAGTACAATGGGTCTCTGTTCTTCCACTTTTTATTACTGTATACTCATATCAGGCTTTGCTGTTTTCAGACTTTCTTGTCTATTTCAGGTATTCTATTTCAGTCAACCTGAATGTTGTACTTCTGTCAGTGCAGCTTAAATTTCTGTGGATCTTTCTGGAAGTCTGCTCACACTGATGACTGACATAGGATTTGTCCCCTGGGTCATTTCCCAACTGTCGAACCACATCTCTCTTATCCTAAAAATGTTCATATATATTTCCCCTCTGGGTACTGAACTTTTCATTTATCAAACTAAATTTGTCTTTTTGGCTTCAGGCCATATTCCAAGCCTGCCAAGATATTTTACATTTATGTCTTCTAATAGTCTCACTGCTTTGTCATCCACAAATGTGCCCTATCTTCATTCAAGTGGAAGATAAACTTGTTTAAGGAGCAAAAGTCAACAACAGAGCCCCGAGACTTGCCGACAAAGATTTCCTTTGTAGATATCACAGATTATTCATCATTCATCAATAGTCTTTGGGTACTAGTCCTTCAAATTGCTTTGAATCAGCCTAAATGCTTTTTCAGTTATATCACATTTCAAAAAAAATTAATGACAGGAAAACACAATTTGATACTGATTTTTCTTTTTAAAAATATGGAACGCTTCACGAATTTGCGTGTCATTCTTGTGCAGGGGCCATGCTAATCTTCTCTGTATCGTTCCAATTTTAGTATATGTGCTGCCGAAGCGAGCACTGATACTGATTTTAAGAGCAAGGTACCAGTAGTTAACCTTACTACTACTGGCTCATGACTGAAGTGGCTATAAAGGGCTTCTAAAGGGCTTGACAATATTTCTATTTCTTGATCTGGATAATGGTTATAACAGTACATTCATTTTGTAAAAATTCATTGCATTTACTTATCTGAATAATGCCCCATTTCCATTTGTGGTATCAATGGGAAATTAATGTGGTATTAATTTAAAATTTTTAACTTTAAAAAGTTTGTTTTTTTTTAAAAGCAGAACTCCAAATAATATAGAAGATCATGTTCTTATTTTAAGAATCTACATTTTAAAAGTGATAAGATGCAGCAAAATGTTAATAGTATTCTGGGTGGTGAGATTACATGACTTTTCTTTTCTTCTCTGCAAGTTTCTCTTCAATAATCAGAAAAATGATGTTTCTTATAATCAAGAAAAAAAAGTTTTATTTTATTATTATTGATTGATTTCTGGGCTTGTGGGAGCCTAGTTCTTCAACCAAGGATCAAACCCAGACCCCCGCAGTGGAAACTTAGAATCCTAACCACTGGACCACCAGGGAATTCCCAAAATTGTATTTTAAAGAAAAAGCTTTCTAAATTGAAAACATATACAGTGTAAGGTATTGTTCTAGCATGATGCCTGAAACATAAAGTTGCTGTTTAGTATGTTCAACTCTTTTGCTACCCCACGGACTGCAGCCTGCCAGGTTCCTCTGTCCATGGCATTTCCCAGACAAGAATACTAGAATGGGCTGCCATTTCCTTCTCCAGGGAATCTTTTGGACCCAGGGATCAACCCCTTGTCTCCTGTATTGGCAGGCGAGTTCTTTACCACTGAGCCACCAGAGAAGCCCCTGCAACATAATAATGCTTGATAAATGAGTGAATGACCACTTCTCTATCTACCAGGCAAGGACTCTTTTCAAAAAAGCAATGTGATCAGTTAACACTCTCAGCTCCCAGGGAATTCATGCTGGCTTCTAGCAATGACTACCTTCTTGTCTGAGTAAGAGCTCACAAGCCACCTGTGTAATAATTCTTCCCAAAATGTTGCCAGGACCAAATCTGCCTCACTCTGCTTCCTCATAATTCCTTCAACATTAGCTAATGGTCCTTTTCTGGGATCAAGACTCCAGGTTCTTTCGATCAGCCTGGTGCTTTCCATATTACATCTCATCTACCTTGAGGTGAGGACTATGGAACCCCACTTTGCAACCATGATGGCTCTGTTCCTCTCACTTCCTAAGCATGGAAATCACTTAAGAATTCTGCCAGCTAGTACTGTACCACTTGCCTTATGGGGGCTTCTTTAAAAATATTACTTGTCTTTCTACTGCTATGAGCACAAAACAAAGCCTCATTTATTTTATTTGCATTTCTTGAAAAACTAACACTTCTAACATTACTTAGGGAACCATACCAATAATTGGTATTGCCAACGGTTTTGACTGTCTTTAATTGGGTCCTTGTCTTTTTAAATCTTAGCTGAGGGCTCAGAGAGCATCAGGAGATGATGTCACTTTCTTTTAAGGTCACAACTCTTGTCCCTAACACTGCTCTGCCTGCAGTGTTAGGCACTGCCTCCCACATATTCCACTCTTGAGGAGCTCCTTGCCATGTTAGCATTCTTTTTATTGATTTTTTCATCTTTTACTTATTTAATTTTTGGTTGCATTGGGTCTTCACTGGTGCACACACGCTTTCTCTAGTTGCAGAGTAGCAGCTACTCTTCGTCAGGGTGCTCAGGCTTCTCATTTCGTTGGCTTCTCTGTTGCGGAGCAGGGGCTCTAGGCACGTGGATTCAGTAGTTGTGGCTTGTAGGCTCTAGAAAGCAGGCTCAGAAGCCGTGGTGCATGGGCTTAATTGCTCTGCAGTATGTGGGATCTTCCCGGACCAGCGATTGGATTCAGGTCCCCCACCTTAGCAGGCAGTTCTTACCCCCTGTACCACCAGGGAAGTCCATGACTGATTTTTCAAAATTCAGCTTAATCTTTCCCCAAGGTCTCCCCATGCAGAGGAAGGTGCTGGGCATAAAACTCAAACTTGTGACTAGACTATGAGTCAAATGGATGGAAAGAGGCCTAAGAGGACAGCAATGGATTCTCATGCTCTTTTCTCCAGTGCCATAAACCCTAGGATTGCCTCTTAGCTCCGAGCCAGAGTCAATCAGATTGTTTTCTAAAGTGATGTCTCAATTCAGGTCTCTTTGCCACCTGCTTTGTCAGCTGACTCTGAGGAACTAGCTTCTAGCTAAGGGGTTGGGAAAATAAATTTCTCAAGTTGATGTATGTGAATCTTCCAAGTCCATTTTAAATGCACCTGCTAACACTAAACAGGTAGTGCTTTGCCCTCCAGAAACCTCTTTCTGAGCTTGCCTGCAGTGTTTCAGAGGGACAGAGGGGATCCCTGAACATAGCCTCTGCTTAAGCTCAACTCTGGCTCTGGTTGCAGGTCCTTTCCCCTGATCTGGCATCCAGAGACAGGGCCTCTGCAGCCCTGGGTTCCAGCTTAATGGGAAGGCATGCCTCATAGAGCCAACACTTGCCACTCTGCTTCTGTGAGCCTGTCTGAGCTTGAGGAATCAATTCCAATCCAGTAAAAGACTTAAAGCTCAGGGGCCTTGCTCCTTGCTTGGCAAAAGCCTTAACTGTTGAGTTCTAGAAGCTTTCCCATCACCACCACCCCTTTTTTGTTTTAATCTTCTTTAATACAGACTCCAGCCCCACTAACCAGCAGGGGCCTGTGGTCTCAGACCTTTCTTCCTGTGTTTAGAACCTACTTTCTGGTGCTCAGAGTGTGACAAGTCAGGTTGGGAGGTGAGAATGGATTGGGGGAGGAACAGAAGTTGTTTCAAGGAAGCACCAAATCAAGAAAATTAAATATGCTGAAAGGCTTACCTTATGTTTATGCCTTATTCTAAAACTTTTTCCCTAAGAATTTTGAACTGGAAAAGATGCAAAATGACTTCAAGAAAGGTAGTCAAAATTTTCAAACATGGCATAATATGGTCCACTCTGGGTGGTATAGAAAAAAGTGTTATCTTTGCTGTTATTAAACTTGAACCATTCAAGTTGTTGGTATGAGAGGAAAACAATATACATATAAAAGCAAGTTGACTTTCTTCTCACAGCTGGCATAAACCTTGAGCCAACAAATCCAATTTAACTTTTTGTTCAAAGCTTCTTTTTTTTTAGTAGGTTATGTATTTTTGTAAAATTTGGCTGTGCCAGATCTTTGTTGCAGCATGTGGGAACCAGTTCCCCAACCAGGGATCAAAGACAGGTCCCCTGCACTGGGAACGCAGAGTCTCAGCCTCTGGATTACCAAGGAAGACCCAACAGAAGCATATTTAAATGGATGTGAATAATATTCTACACAATTTCATAATGTGTAATGAATGTAATGTGTAATTTCATAATGAAATTGTGTATTCTATACAATTTCATAATTTCTAGTATATATATATATATATATATACACACACACACACTAGAATATATATATATATATATACACTAGAATATATCTGCCTTTCATGCAGTTATGAGATGTTTTGATGATTTCTATGATCCATTAAAAGTTCATTAGGATAATAATAAATATTGTGTATTTTTGTAGGCTCTTAATTTCATAATGGACAAAGTACTGATATTGAAATTTCATTAAAAAACAAACCTTCTCTTCTTGGTCAAATTTAGCAGTGGTTTGTGATTTTAACTTCTTCCGTTTTAAAACTTTTGTGAATCCTTTCCTGGCCTCACCTTTGGGTGGGGGAGAGGAGAAATGGGTAAAAATATAAATGAAAGGAAGAAGAGATCAGAAGAAGCTAGATAACTGAAAACTGACTTGGGCTAAGTTAGCCTCCACCTGCTTCCTTTATTGATTTGGGTAATAACACCTCTACTTTGGATCATGTTCAATACCAAGAAAATAAATAGCATTTAAGTTATAAAAAGGAATCAAACTTCATGAAATTGTATATACCTTGGTATTAATATCCTAGAAAATATACAAGTTTTGTATTAAAAAAATAATAATATTCTGCTTTCCTCATCTATCAAAAACCAAATTTAAGTAAAACTTAGGACAGGCAACTTACCACCTTTACTGAAATGGATACATTTTCTCCAATTAGTGTATATTGTGTTCTAAAGTTCAAGGACAAATGGAAATTAAAATGCACTTCCCACAAAAACCATATAAATGGTGAATCAAGAGTTTCAGATAGTTGACAACTACAACAAAAAGTCTTTGAGTTAGATTTCAGTAATACTACGTAATATTCTCTTATGAAGAAGATTCAAAGACTAAAAAACTGCACAGGAAACAAAAGCTTGTAGTTTGTTGCTGTTCAGTAGCTAAATTGTATCCAACTCTTTACAACCCCATGGACTGCAGCATGACAGGCTTCCCTGTCCTTCACTACCTCTGAAGGTTACTGATTAAAACAACAAAACACTTAAAGACGTCACATCTGCAGAAAATGTGGTGATCTTTACACTGATTGGTTGAAATGCTGAGGTAGGTCTTCCTGATGGAGAGGGGTCAAGGTGTTATTGGACAGAAGGAACAAAACATGCCCACCAAACTGAGAAAATATCTTGAGACCAAAAAATGAGGCAGGACACTTCATACAACCAAGCGATCAGATTATAGGGTAGTTTACTTAGAGGGTAGGATGGGATGGATGACATCCGGAAACATTTGCAGCTGCCACTGGAGATTTTTATAGTTAACCTAGGGTACGAGGGTATGTGCTTGGAAAACAGGAAGTGCGTTCCAAAGTCAAGATTTATGAACGGGTAACTAGTCTCTTGGGTACTGGGAATACGTCAGCCAAGGTCTTCATTATTGTTTGGAGCCTAACAATAATAAAGAGTGCAGAGGCCACCTGGACCTAATGATCACTAAACAGTATCTATTCACTACAAAGCCCTTGACAACAGAGATTTACTACACAGTACAGCCCTAGGTAGGGTCAGTTGAAGGACAGGAGGCGCTGATGGCATCAGTTATACTAACAGCCATTCAATATGGCAGAGGGTCCTTCTTGTAAGTGACAGGTGTAAAGGGCCCATTGCTTTGCCTCCTGAATCACTATCTTCATCAGTGTTAGTTGGACCTGTCAGGCAGGGTCAAGCGCTGGGCAAGGACTATATGCCTATCATTACTGATGCTCCTTTCATGACTCCCTTTCTCCCCAACTATTGTCCATCTACCTGCAGATGGCAGGACATGAATCGTTTTAATTTAACCCTCTCTCTCCATTTAGACATAATCTGCCTACCTCAGGTCTAGATCTCCTGGAGAAGGGAAAGGCTACTCACTCCAGTATTCTGACCTGGAGAATTCCATGGACTGTACAGTCCATGGGGTCGCAAAGTCGGACACAACTGAGTGACTTTCACTTTCACTTTTCTTTTTTCAGGTCTAAAATTATGTAGTCTTGGTTAAATTTATAATCAAGGACTTCCCTGATGGCGCAGTGGCTAAGAATCCACCTGCCAATGTAGGGGACACAGGTTTGATCCCTGGTCTGGGAAGATTCCACGTGCTTTGGAGCAACCAAGCTCATGTGCCACAACTATTAAGCCTGAGTGCTGCAACTACTGAAGCCTGTGTGCCTAGAACCTGTGTTCTGCAACGAGAAGCCAAAAAAAAAGAAAAACAATGTATAATCAAGCAACAAGTGCACCTAAGTGATACTAACGCCCTCCTTTTTAAGAGGAGAGTATCAGCCATCTGGAAAGCGATGGGGAGAGAGAAGGCTAAGGAATGGGTTTACAAAAGAGAAAGGATAAAGAAAGTAAAATTGAGATTCCAGCTTTTGCTTAGTGTCAGCAAACTCACATAAATGCATGCACACATAAAGACATGGAGGAGCTCCTTGACATGGAATTGAAAACAAAAGCATTTCCACTTCATATAACACACCATGGTTTATGTACGTTTCTTCTTGTACAGCATAATTGGGTTGTGTAAAGGAGCCTCTTTGCCAGGGACTCAATCAAGGAAACTAAAATTTACATTTAGGGAAAACAAGTTTGCAATACTAAGAATAGGAAGTAGAAAGCCTTTTGCCATTTTTCTAGGCACAGGGCCAGTCTTCAAGAAAATTTCAAAACAAGCTGTTTGGCTTTGACTTATTCCTACTCAGTATGTAAACACCCAGGGCCTCCGTGTGCCCTTTACCTAGGGCTACCTGGTACCCTCAAATGTCCTGTGCCTTAACTTACCATTCCCTCTTTTCTCACTTCTACCCTTAGCAAAACTTCTTTTCTCTCTGAGAAGATGGATAAGGCTCCATTTAGTAGCAGAATCTCTTGAAATTAATCAAAATAAGGTAATATGTCAGGTAGTGGACATCTCAGAGATTTATGTTCTAAGACATAAAACTTAAAATCTCAAAATGAATCTCTGGTAGAATTTGAGGCAGAACAGGAAAGTCAGGTTGTAGGTATATGCTGGGAGATGGGGTCAAAGTTTCCAGGCAGCTCACACTGAGCATGTATACAGTTACTTTGGAACATTTATACTTTCCATGACTTCCTCCCTTTATCTAGGGCTTAACTCAAAATTCTCTAAAATACCACTGGTTGTTCTAGAGATCCTTCCTCACTTATCTACCCAATGAGACATGGGACATTGTAGGGGGTGGGCAGAGGGTAATGTCACATCATAGAAAGAAAAAGGCATACCTGGGTATAATATCTACAGTAAGATTGTAACTTTCAACCTAATACTAGTATGTTACTGTTCATAATGTATATAATATATATAGTTTAGGTAAATTATCAAGTTATAAAAATATACAATAAAATCTTATAAGAAACTCTGAAACAATGGATGCTTCATAATTCTCTTAAGACTACAATAAAAATGCAGTTATTGGCTAAATTCCATCAATTCTTTTTAATTCTCTTTGATTTGTTCTCCTCATCTTCTGCTTTCCTTTCTGCAGGTCGCTTCTTCAGCCCCTTCATTTTCCTGGTTTGCAGTTTGCTTAGGTCTTGCTTTTGCATATGAATTCTTCCATAAGTTGTACCAAAAGTATCATGAGAGATATTTTTCTTCTTCTTTGGCTAAGAAACAGTAATATATGAAAAAACAATTGAGTCTACTATTATGAACTGATAAAAATCTAGTGTATAACAACTATCATTTAACAACTTCCATTAGTGAGCACCTTTCAATGATATGGAATCTATAGTCCTATAGGTCCTTTCTTCTCAAACTTAGGTATATGCAGATCACTTGGAGATCTTGTTAAAAATGCAAATTATAATTCAGTAGGACTAGGGTAGAATCTGAGATTCTGCATTTCTACAATTCCCCCGTAAATTATCAGGTCACACTGAGAAGCAACCTAAGAGACTATTCTAATAATCATTGTCATGCACAGAGAGAAGTTGTTTCGTTTAGCTTAAGGATTGTGACTATCATTTCAAATCTTTACTGGAATTCCAGAGATGCCATTTCTACTTGCTTTTTAAAACCATTCAAAAGTCAAAACACATTTTATGTAAGTATGGGTTATACATCTATGCTTGAAATTACATTTTCACAATGCCCAAAATGAGACCTATTTTTGCTGAAAACTGGCAGTCTTGGCTACCAGGAAGCGCTTGGCAACACTTGATGCTTGGTTTCTACAATTTTATTATCCTTTATGATTGGCTTATTTGCTTCTTCCTTCTTTTCTTTGGCTCTGAAAGTCTAATTTTATCTATTATATTGATCTGTTTATATACGTCCTTTAATATAATATGCTACAAACCCTTTTTGGAAAGAAGAGAGGAATATACAATTAAACATGGCACCAATCTGCAAGTCATGTACCTTCAGGGCTTTGGGCATTTTCATAGATAATTTATAAAGGTCATCTGATGCCAGGTGTGTCCGCCTCAGAACCAAATCCAACGAGGGTCCCATCTCTTCCAATTCAATCCGTGGTGTTCTACAGCCAGATTTCTTTAACAGCAACCTTTATGAAATAGCAAAAAGAAATGTTGCTTTGACTTTGATAATCAAAGTCCCACTCCTCCAAATATTTTTGTTCTAGAGAATTATGGTTCCATAAAATAACAAAATGTTTGGAAAGTCTAATTTTAATACTTTATATACAGATAGTCCTCCTAAGAAGTGGAATCTTTTATTTGATTTCTTTATTTAAGGTTTATATAATTATATAAAAAATTTTAAGTGGATCTTTAAGACATTATATTTACATAATTAACAAATTCTTATTTCTCTAAGACCCATTCAGAATCAACTTTTCTCCAAAGCACAGACACTGATCTCTATAGGTTGGGATGAACGTAACAAAACCATGACTTTCTGGATACCACATGTATAAATAACCTTGGATCCGAAAGCATAAGAGGAATACAGTGGGGGGAAGAAGGAAGATTCATTTAATCCTTTTTTTGGGGAGTGACATTGTAAGAACTGCTCAAAGACTTGAAGGTTATTTGTGCTGAAAGACTCAAATTCGTTACGGTGACCAGATCTCCACACAGAAAAGGACTAAATAATAATGTTCAGAAAAGGTGAGCCTTTTCACATAAAAGCCAGAATGAGAAAGAAGTAACAAGTGACACAGAGAAAAGAAAGGACAGAAGAGGAAAGCAGAGTAAGTAATACCCAGGAACAAGCAAATATCAGGAAGCAGGAGTGAAATGGGTAAAACCTTATTAAAAGTCCTGCGTCACATGAAAACAACCAACCAATACAGTCCACTTACAGGAAGTGCTTTTACTGGCTTCTGGAAGAGTCACAGTGATAGGTACGCTATATCAGACACGGCAGTTCACACTCAATTAAACACGGCAAAAAGGAAAAACGAAACAAAAAACCCCAGAGCCTAGGATATGTAAAGAGCAGAAATGTTAAACAAACAAAAACATACAAACATTAAAAGATAAAAGAAATGTTAGTATGGGGTTTGAAGGGAGCAAGCACAGGGGAAAAAAGAGCTTAAACAAGGGCCCTTAAGCCACTCTCCTCACGGGGGCTCTGGGAGAAGAGACCTGAGAGAAGGCCTGTCTCTGGCCTGCGTAGGGGAAAACATTTTTAGGAGCTGAAGATGGCTGACATCATGCCATTGTCCTTAATATTTCACTCAAAGCATACAGGGGCAGTGACCATGTGATTCTTTTATATCACAGGTTTTGATCTTTTATTCTGCAATCGCCTCTACATCTTTCATACCTCAAATAAACTGTATTTATCAGGCTGAACTCATATCAAGACTAAATCTTGGGAATTCCCTGGTGGACCAGTGGTTAGCACTCCTCTGGATGGGGAACTAAGATCCCTGCACGCCAAGCAGAGCAGCCAACAACAAAAGACATGAAAAAAAAAAAAAAAAAGACTAAATCTTGATTAATATTTTGTGTTCAGTAGATTAACCTAAGAAATCAAGGAAGTCACATACATAAAATTTAAATGAAAAGAATTTCTGCCACTTAAAACGCTGCTGCTGCTGCTAAGTCGCTTCAGTAGTGTCCGATTCTGTGCGACCCCATAGACGGCAGCCCACCAGGCTCCTCTGTCCCTGGGATTCTCCAGGCAAGAATACTGAAGTGGATTGCCATTTCTTTCTCCAGTGCATGCATGCATGCTAAGTCGCTTCAGTCGTGTCTGACTCTGTGCGACCCTATGGACAGCAGCCCACTAGGCTCTTCTGTCCACGGGATTTTCCAGGCAAGAATACTGGAGTGGGTTGCCATTTCCTTCTCCATTTAAAATGCTAATTTCAGGTAAATGGAAAACCTGTCAATCCAGAACAGTGCATGGCATGCCTGATGGAGTCAGATTACCCAAGGACCTTTTTATTTATGCAAGTGTCCTCCCAACAGAGTAATCTTTTGAGCAGTATAGAAAGTTAATAAGATTGTTTCCATGTAACTACATATAACTATATATGTTGCTACTTACTGATGAATTAATTATAGTGCCATACTAGACAGTATGTGTGGATGATCTTAATCACTTCATTGAGTATGCTTATTATTCTATTTCTACTTGATAGAAATAGAAGGAAACTTACTCCAGCTTTCAGTTCTCTGCATATGGTTTCTCGTGATAGAGCTATCATCTTTTCTTTTTATGAACAGAATTTAATCATGAAATCTAGAATCTAAAATCATTAAATGTTAATCTTTAAAAAAAAACAAACAACCATCTATTTACACTTTCTCAGAGGAAATATATTAAGAGATTTATAAAGGATTTTTGTGATCATACTAAAGAAAATACATGAAGACTCTATTAAATATCAACTCTTAAAAAATAAAATTAAAACCATTTCCTTTACCCTCAATGCCATCATAAACAATACACTTGTTTTTAAAGCAGACATTCTGATTCCAGGCTTTTGTATCTCCAGTCAAATACCTACTACTGCCCAGAATATTTACACCCCATGTAAATCTCCATCTCAGATCCTAACCTCAAGCTCTGCTTTTTGTTTCCCTATAAGCTCTAAATCAAACGTGACATTCAGTTCTGGGAGACTACATGGTACACGAAGCAGGGACACAAAGACAAACAGAACCCAGTTCCTTCCCTCTCGGATGGGTTTAGGCTATTAGACATGTGAATCGGTAATTTCTATATATATTTATGCATGATGTGCCTATTTCTTGAGAAAGACTGGCATTACCCTCTTGTTTAAATTGTAATTTCCTTATTTTCCTCCCTTTCACATCCCTCTCTTCTGTTGACATTCTGTTTTCAGTACTTAAACTCCCTGCCCAGAATGTTGTTTGCTTTTTAAGGTATGCTAATACTTCCTGTTCTGCATATTTCTCCCCATAAAACCTACCCGATGCCATGGCAAAGGCATACATGGCAGTTATTAAAGATCTTCTGTTTCATACTAACAGTTCTGGCCCTACAGTGAACAAAATTCTCCAAGGAATTAATTATTATAGGATATACAGGAAGATGCCAGTAACACTATGATTTATTTCCCCAAAAGGTCAGGTCAAAATGTCTATTAATGTAATTTCATACTCACAGTTCTTTTCATCCAAAAAGCACAAAACCATTTTATAATCCTTACTCATCTTCACAAATTAATAAGTGTCAATATTAACTATTGGGGCTCCCCCCATGGTGCAGTGGTAAAAAATCCGCCTGCTAACACAGGAGACTCAGGTTTGATCCCAGGGTCAGGAAGTCCCCTGGGGTAGGAAATGGCAACCCACTGAAGTATTCCTATCTGGAAAATTCCATGGGCAGAGGAGCCTGGTGAGCTACAGTCAATGGGGTCGCAGAGTGGGATACGACCGAGTGACTGCATACACACATTAACTATCACCTTAACTCTGCCTAAGGGCTGGCTGGAAGAGGGCAGGACACCCAAGAGCAGCCTGTGAGAATCCTGAGAAGTCACACGAGGATAGAAACTCTTTTCTGGCACATTCCTACCTCTGTCTGCACCTCTCTCTTTCTGAAAAAAGAATTATCCATCCCAGAGGTACCTCAGAATTACCTAAATGGTATCACTACACTTTGCAAAGAAAAAACAGAAGCCCTGAGAGGTGACCTGACCATGTTCTGTGGTGAAGGCTGGCACAGAGCTAGGTCACTAGGCTCAGAGTTGATGCTCATTCCAGGGACCACCTCTTCCTCTCCTAAGCAGAGCACAGCCCTAGGAAGCTAAGCTAATCCACATAGAGGGATTCTCCCACTAGCAGCTTGCTCTCAATCACACTGTCCATTTTCTATTTCAAGTCAATAGCTAATAGGTATTAGGGGATATAGATATGAAAACCTGGGATTAAAATTTTACAGCAGGGTTTCTAATTTTTAAAATTCAAATTTTTTTTTTATTTTAATGGGAGATGTCATACTAACAGTGATTTCAACAATAATAAAATACTTCTTAAAGTAAGTGGATGGATGGTTATTTATAGTTACACTGTCAATTTATTCTTGTTCTTAAGTCTGATTTGCTAATTTTCTGTCCATTTTGCTTTGTTTTCTTTATATTTCTTTCTTTTTTTTTTAACAAATTAATCTTTCCTTTCACTAAACACAATTTAAAATAAAAAACCAAAGACTTTTGGTTGTGCCATGCAGCGTGTGAGATCTTATTTCCCCAACCAGGGCTTGAACCTACATACCCCAGAGTCTTAACCACTGAACCACCAGGAAAATCTCACTAAATGTAAGTTCTGACATAAGAGAATACTTTCTTTGAAACTGTTCACCATGAAAGAGTTTTAGATTATTGTTACTATCCATTTCTCTTTCTCAAAGATTTTTATCTTTACATTTTAGTTCCACTGTATTCCCAGGGTCTCCTTGTTTAACATAAGTTTTCAAAAAGATTTTATGTTAGTGATTTTTCATCTTTTATTTCTTGCTCTATAAATAGGAGTCACCTATTTTATATACATTTTTTTCTTAATATATGAAAGTGAAGTTGCTCAGTCGTGTCCAGCTCTTTGCGACCCCATGGACTGTAGCCTACAGGCTCCTCTGTCCATGGGATTTTCCAGGCAAGAATACTTGAGTGGGTTGCCATTTCCTTCTCCAGGAGATCTTCCCGACCCAGGGATTGAACCCGGGTCTCCCACATTGTAGGCAGACGTTTTACCATCTGAGCCACCAGGGAAATATATATATATAGATTTTATTGAAGTACAGTTGACTTACAATGTTTCAGGTACACAGCAAGGTGATTCAGTTATACATACACACATATATTATCTTTGAAATTATTTTCTATTATAGGTTATCACAAGATATTGACTATAGTTTTCTGTGCTATACAGTAAACCTTCATTGCTTGTTGCATATCTATTCTTTTTACTTAAAATCTAGCATTCTATTTACACTAGAATAAGTGGAGTCAAAATATCATAAATAGTTTAGTTAGGCTTTTAGTTCTTAAAAGTCCCAAAAGCAAGTTTGGAAGTTCAAACAACAGACTAAAAGGGTTTTCAATCTCAACTAATTATAAGAAAAAAAAAAAAAGAAAACCAGAAATAGGGGTACCATTCATGGGGTGAAAAGAACTGAATATCTCTGACTCCATACACACTTGAAAAAAAGACGGAAATTACTGACCAAAAACAAAACCAGGTGAACATTTAGTTCATTTAGATGTTCATTGGACACAAGCTGGTCAATCAGGTATTCCATTATGACAAAAACAAAATTAAAACCATGGATGAAATGCTGAAGTCCACAGATAGTTGCACAAATAGCACATTTGCACAGAAGACACTGCCAACCCTGGGCTGTTAGCACTCAGGCTGCACTGCCACGGCACAGTGTAAAACAGACAACACTCTGATGTCAGTGTACAGGCAGTCTGTGGGAGTCAATGTATTCTTTAGGAAAGTGTGGGCTCCATCATCAGCACTAGAACTTTATTTTAAATACGGGGGGGAAAAAGTCATGCTTATCTCAAAAGACTCAGTTGTAATATGTCATTAGATTTTTAATGAAAACTAAATCAGCTTGTTCAGATTTATATTTATATTGTGTTGGGGGTAAGGTAGAAGGCCTGGGCTGGAGAATGAAGGTAAAATGAATCTAGTCATTAAATGTTCTTATTCCCATCAGACTCCATTTTTTAGACTCAGGGTTTTGAGATTTGCTTTAGCCGGCTTAAGACCTGTAGCTTGGTGCTCTAAGTCCAGTCAAGAAAAATAAGGAAATACTGCACAAAAGTAGGGCAAGTCAAGACTGAATACATGTTTTGAGCTCAGACAAAGTGTCCGAGGCTCCAGAGTCCTGGAAAAGCAGGGTTTCCGAGAGGCAGAAGTTAGCAGGGGAGTGACAGACCTGAGGACCAGCACAGAATTTGTCACTGCTATTTTGCAAACTCTCCAAATTTGCAAACTCTCCAAACTTCTGGTCAGACACCAATTCTCAGTTTGAGCTCTATTAAATAGTCACACTAAAATGCTAACCTTGATGATTAATAACAACATGTAAATGCACTTACTTATAGCTTCGAAAGTAAATCTTCCCATTCAGTGCAGTGAAGTGTAGAACATACTCTAAACCAGCCAGGCGGATATTTGATACCGTGGGGCCTCTGAAGAAATCTAAAAGCACACATTAGGTCGTTAAAAAAAATTTTTTTAAAGACCAACATACCTTTAAAATTCAGTTACAAATTAGCTGCATTCTAAATAAATGGAACTCTTTAATGTCTTATCTAAAAAAGGTAAGTAGCACAAAACTGATCCCTGAAAAATGTGATGGTCCCATCCTTCTATCATTTAATCTCATGACTATATTTCTGTGTTTAGTTCACTGAGCCATGCATTAGGTTGGTGCCAAAATAACCGCAGTTTTTGCATTGTTGAAACTTGATGTTTGATATTGGAATACATTCTAAATAAATGTGGTTATACTATATATAATTTTAATGTGAATTTCCTGCTTTATGGTTTTCTGCTTATGATTTACTATTGCTGTTTATTTTATATTTATCCTAGACTATGGAGATGATGTTAGACAAAAAGCAAATTTGAGGGACTTTCTTATCCGAGTTCAAAAGGGGTCATAAAGCAGCGGAGACAGCTCACAACATCAACAATGTATTTGGCCCAGGAACTGCTAACCAACGTACAGTGCAGTGGTGGTTCAAGAAGTTTTGCAAAGGAGACAATAACCTTGAAGGTGAGGAGCATAGTGGTTGGCCATTGGAAGTTGACAATGACCAGTTGAGAGCATCATCGAAGCTGATCCTCTTACAACTATACGAGAAGTTGCCAAAAAGCTCAACATCAACCATTCTATGGTCATTCAGCATTTGGAGCAAATTGGAAAGGTGAAAAAGCTCTGTAGGTGTGTGCCTTGTGAACTGACCGGAAATCAAAAAAATTGTCATTTTGAAGTGTCATTTTCTCTTACTCTATGCAACAACTGAAACATTTCTCAATCAGATTGTGACCTGCAAAAAAAGTGGATTTTACATGACAATTGGTGACAACCAGCTCAACGGTTGGACAAGAAACTCTAAAGCACTTCCCAAAGCCAAACTGGCACCAAAAAAGGTCATGGTCACTGTTTGGTGCTGCCTGTCTGCTCCACTACAGCTTTTCTGAGTTCTGGTGAAACCATTACATCTGAGAAGTATGTCAGCAAATCAATGAGGTACACTGAAAACTGCAATGCCTGCAGCTGGCATGGGTCAACAGAAAGGGCCCAATTCTTCTGCAGACAACACCTAACTACACGTCGCCAATCAATGTTTCAAAAGTTGCACACACTGCACTACAAAGTTCTGCCTCATCCAGCATATTCATGACCTCTCACCAACCGAATACTACTTCTTCAAGCATCTTGACAACTTTTTGCAGGGAAAATGCTTCCACAACCAGCAGAACAATGCAAAAAATGCTTTCCAAGAAGTTGACTCCTGAAGCACAGATTTTTATGCTACAAAAATAAACAAACTTTATTTTTGATAGCAAAAATGTATTGATTTTAATGGTTCTTATTTTGATTAACACAGATGTATTTGAGCTACTTATAATGATTTAAAATTCACAGTCTGAAACCACAATTTTGTACCAACCTAATAATTTTTCAGTTTTGAAGTTCTTCTAAACCAATGCTCAGCACAAGAGTATATCATGTTTACTATGATTATTAATTTTTTAGAAAATGTAAAACAAGATATAAAATTTTAATCTACTAAGATAGATGGGTTAATATAGCAAAGGTCTATAAATATGGCTGTTCAAACTTTGACTATTAAATTGAACTAGTGTTTTTTATATGGTGGAGGCCACCAAGAAAACGTCAACAAAGAATCTCAACTATATGAGCAAAGAAAAGCAACCTAAAGTGTTCAAGACAGAAAAGAACCACCAAGATAAGAGAGTAGGTTGTTTTCTCAGAGTGGTAGTAACACTCAAGTGGCACATGAGACAATTTTAAATGATATACAGGCAGATATAATCTATAATGCATTATTTATGTTATTATATACCATTTAACATATAGAGTAGGAACATACAATTTCTTTTTAAAAAGAGAAATCAATATAAAGAAAAATCTCCAGTGAACAACACTATGGATACTACATGGACATGACTAAAGTTATAAAGATGACACATGAATGAAAAAAGTTTGGAAAATACATTAGTGAAGTTTGGTCACCTCATTCTACACATAAGAAGACCGAACCTGAAGGAAGCTAAATGGAAATATACGAATAACATTCAGCTGAGGCAAGGTTATGCATAAAAAGTCATCCAACTTAATTACTTAGGAAGAGCTGCCACAAGACAGATGATGTCATGAACAGGAAATATCTCATATTCTGTCCCAATTGGAGCTACCCAGCACTTTTCTTCCATCTTCCCATTAGCTCATAAGATGGGAATAATCTCCATGTGCATGGACATACATATCTTTTGTAGTTTGCCTTTTCCTTCTTATGGATAACTAAGAGAAAATCACATTGCTAATGTATATAAAACAGACATAAGCATGCCAACACATGTACATAACACCTTTCCTTACTACCCCAAACAAATATTCCTCAGGGATACTTTTATAAACCAAATATACTTTTTAAATTCTGATCTAAAATTTGATCAGAATAATGACAAACTTTCTCATAATTTTACCAAACCCTGACTCTTTCAGTGGCCAAGTTAATAAAGCCCCACTCACTGTTGTGGCAGCATTACTGAAGTCAGAGTCATTCTGGAGAACAACATATGTAAATTCCAGTCTCCCCTGAAACAGCTTTTGCAATGCAAACCATACAGGCATGTGTTCATCCATAAGATTTTAAGAAAGAAATAAAAAATGAAATGAGGTAGCAAGTTTTAAGAACATTACCCTTAGCTCACATCATACACAAAAATTAACTCAAAATGGATCATAACTCTAAATGTAAGATATGACTTCAATAATATATATAATATAAATTATAACAAATTATATATATGCATATATATATGAAAAAAGTCTTTGCAACCTTGAGATAAGCAAAGGTTTCTTAAACAAAACACTGCATAAACATACCATTAAAGGAAAAAATGGATAAAGTAGATATTACAAAAATTTAAAACTTCTGCTCTTTAAAAGAAATCACTGTTTGCAGATGACAGGATACTATACAAAGAAAATCATAAAGATGCCACCAAATATCTACTAGATCTTATCAATGAATATACACAGAAATCTGTTGCATTTCTATACACTTAACAGCACACTAGCAGAGAAATTAAGGAAACAACCCCATTAACAATCATGTCAAAAAGAATAAAATACCTAGGAAAAAACCTACTTAGGAAGGTAAAAGACCTATACTTGGAAAACTGTAAGACAACGGATGAAAGAAACTGAAGATGACACAAACACATGGACAGACACACTGTGTTCACGAGCTGGAAGAATCACGTTAAGACGACCATAATGCCCTATAGATTCCAATGCAATTGGATTCCTATCAAATTACCAATGGCAGAGAACTAAAACAAACAATTTTTAAATGTGTATGGAAACGCAAAAGACCCAAATAGTCAAACAGTTGTTTCATGTCCGGTTCTAACTGTTGCTTCTTGACATGCATACAGGTTTCTCAGACCAATAAGGTAGTTTGGTAGTCCCATTTCTTTTAAGAATTTCCACAGTGTGTTGTGATCCACACAAAGGCTTTCACCATAGTCAACGAAGCAGAAGTAGATGTTTTTCTGGAATTCCCTTGCTTTCTCTATGGTCCAACAAATGTTGGCAATTTGATCTTTGCCTTTTCTAAACCCAGCATGTACATCTGGAAGTTCTCAGTTTATGGACTGCTGAAGCCTACCTAGCTTGAAGGATTTTGAGCATAACCTTGCTAGGATGTGAAATGAGCCAACTGTACAGTAGTTTGAAAAATCTGAGAGTGGAATGAAAGCTGACCTTTTCCAGTCCCGTGGCCCCTGCTGAGTTTCCTAAAGTGAAAGAAGGTGTTACTTACTCAGTCGTGTCCGACTCTTTGTGACCACACGCACAGTAGCCCACCAGGCTCCTTTGTCCATGGAATCCCCCAGTAAAGAATACTGGAATGGGTTGTCACTTCCTTCTCCAGGGATCAAACCTAGGTCTCCTGCATTGCAGGCAAATTCTTTACCGTCCGAGCCACCAATTTGTCTTCTAACACCTTAGTTCTGTTTAACCAGGATAAAAACTTGCTTAAACAGAAGTAAGGGGGTTGGAGACAAATCAGTTAAGAGTCAGAAGGAAAGCCCCAGTTTGAAAATTTTTTCAATGGATCAATTCTAAGCAAAAGTAACACCTTAAGTGTGACTGTGTCCATGAGTAAAAACACTGGAAAAGGGCACAGTAGGTTGACCACAGTGTTGATGAGAAATACCAGGAGATTTGCAGTCAGAGATCAGATCAGATCCTGATTCTGCCACTTATTACCTCTTCACTCTGCACAAAAGTAAACTGGTCTCAATTTCTTCATCCACAACATGGGAATAATATTACCATTATGAATCAAGTATTTGCTTAATTTCTAGTGTGGTTACATTTGGAAATGAGGCCTCTATGGAAACAATTCAGGTGAAATGAGATATGTCATAAGGATGGGTCTGATCCCATAGGGTTAGTGTTTTGAAGAGGAGACACTAGAAAACTTCAACCTTTCTTTCCTCTTCTCCCTCCTTCCCTTCCTCCCCAAGGAAAAGCCTTGTGAGCACATAGCAAAAAGCCAGCAAGAGAGTCCTCAGCAGAAACCTGGACTCTTAGAACTGTGAGAAAATAAATTTCTATTGTTTATAAGCTACCCAGTCAGTCTATGGTATTTTGTTATGGCAGCCTGAGCAGACTCATAGAATTACCTTTGTAAAAGGTGTAGAAAGGATTACATTTAATAAAGTATCTGACCTAATCTATGGTAGTTATTTTCATTATTATATGCTCAAACTACCGCACAATTGCACTCATCTCACAAGCTAGTAAAGTAATGCTCAAAATTCTCCAAGCCAGGCTTCAGCAATACGTGAACCGTGAACTTCCTGATGTTCAAGCTGGTTTTAGAAAAGGCAGAGGAACCAGAGATCAAATTGCCAACATCTGCTGGATCATAGAAAAAGCAAGAGAGTTCCAGAAAAAACATCTATTTCTGCTTTACTGACTATGCCAAAGCCTTTGACTGTATGGATCACAATAAACTGTGGAAAATTCTGAACGAGATGGGAATACCAGACCACCTGATCTGCCTCTTGAGAAATTTGTATGCAGGTCAGGAAGCAACAGTTAGAACTGGACATGGAACAACAGACTGGTTCCAAATAGGAAAAGGAGTTCGTCAAGGCTGTATATTGTCACCCTGCTTATTTAACTTCTATGCAGAGTACATCATGAGAAACGCTGGACTGGAAGAAACACAAGCTGGAATCAAGATTGCCGGGAGAAATATCAATATCCTCAGCTATGCAGATGACACCACCCTTATGGCAGAAAGTGAAGAGGAACTAAAAAGCCTCTTGATGAAAGTGAAAGTGGAGAGTGAAAAAGTTGGCTTAAAGCTCAACATTCAGAAAACGAAGATCATGGCATCCGGTCCCATCACTTCATGGGAAATAGATGGGGAAACAGTGGAAACAGTGTCAGACTTTATTTTTCTGTGCTCCAAAATCACTGCAGATGGTGACTGCAGCCATGAAATTAAAAGATGCTTACTCCTTGGAAGGAAAGTTATGATCAACCTAGAGAGCATATTCAAAAGCAGAGACATTACTTTGCCAACAAAGGTTCGTCTAGTCAAGGCTATGGTTTTTCCTGTGGTCATGTATGGATGTGAGAGTTGGACTGTGAAGAAGGCTGAGCGCCGAAGAATTGATGCTTTTGAACTGTGGTGTTGGAGAAGACTCTTGAGAGTCCCTTGTACTGCAAGGAGATCCAACCAGTCCATTCTGAAGGAGATCAGCCCTGGGATTTCTTTGGAAGGAATGATGCTAAAGCTGAAACTCCAGTACTTTGGCCACCTCATGCGAAGAGTTAACTCATTGGAAAAGACTCTGATGCTGGGAGGGATTGGGGGCAAGAGGAGAAGGGGCCGACAGAGGATGAGATGGCTGGATGGCATCACTGACTCGATGGACGTGAGTCTCAGTGAACTCCGGGAGTTGGTGATGGACAGGGAGGTCTGGCGTGCTGCGATTCATGGGGTCGCAAAGAGTCGGACACGACTGAGCGACTGATCTGATCTGATCTGATATATACATTAAAGTAGAATAAGAATTAGGAAATGAGAAAGGTTAAAATAAATAAACAACGACCATAGATGTAGATATGGCCACTAACACAGACAAAGGCAAAGAAGAAAAAAAGTAACTGAGGTAATTGGATTTACGATAGACTTTAAAGGAACACTAATTAAAACTAACCTATTACTTGATTCATTATCATCTTTATATACAAGAAGTTGTTTACTTTGTTGTTTTAGTCACTAAGTCATATCTGACTCTTTCGCGACTCCAGGGACTATAGCCCACCAGGCTCCTCTGTCCATGGGATTTCCCAGGCAAGAATATTGGAGTGGGTTGCCATTCCCTTCTCCAAGGGATCTCTGCACCCAGGAATGGAACCCACATCTCCTGCTTGGCAGGTGGATTCTTTACCATTGAGCCACCTGGGAAGCCCCATAAGGAGTAGTCACACTTAAAAGTAACCATAAAAATAAGGATGGACTGGGAGTTCCCTGATAGTCTAGTGGTTAGGATTAGGCACTTTAACTGCCGTGGCCTGGGTTCAATCCCTCATTCTGGTTGGGAAACTAAGATCCCACAGGCCACACAGTGTAACCAAAATTAAAAAAAAAAAAAAAAACAGGATGGACTGAATAGAAAAGCAGGACCCACTAAGATTAACTACAAATCTATATAATATTTAGGGCTTCCCTTGTGGCTCAGCTGGTAAAGAATCCGCCTACAATGTGGGAGACCTGGGTTTGATCCCTGGGTTGGGAAGGTCCCCTGGAGAAGGGAAAGGCTCCCCACTTCAATATTCTGGCCTGGAGAATTCCATGGACTGGATAGTCCATGGGGTCACAAAGAGTCGAACACGACTGAGCAACTTTCACTCACTCACACTTATAAAATATTTAAGGAAGCAGAAGAGAAGCAAAATTCAGAATGAGCAAAATAGATACCTGGCATGAAAATACTGAAGTTAACTTTTCTTTCTGGCCAATTACAAACAAAAACACAACTTCCTAACAGGAGAAAAGCCCCTGATAAATTCTCTTTACTTACTGCTCTACATTTGAACACACAACACTAACCAGGTTGCAAATCTGCAACTTTCTTATTTCTTATTTATATTAAAAACTCAACTCTAAGTGCCGGACAATCTTACTATCCCTCTACCTGTATTTCTTCTTTCCCTATGCCTTTGTGGTTTTTACTCCCTACTGCTCATCACTGCATTATTTGGTTATTCCTGCCATCTAGTGGAAGCACAAAATAAGAAGATAACCATTTAAACAAAAGCAACAAACCTCTGTTTCTAACAAATTATAAGTACTTCCCTCATTAATAGTAATTAAACGTAAGAACAAGGAGAGAAAAGCTGGAAATCTGGGTGAATGCAATACAAGTACTAGAAATCTTGGCTAAAAAAAAAAGTCCCCTGATGTTCCCAAATATGTAATATTCAAAGAAATATTGGTCCTTGTCTTCCATGTATGGTTTTTTTTTAAATCCATGGAAAACAGAGGTAAGAACCTAAAGTAAAGACTCTGCAAAGGAATTATTTACCATGGGCAGTATGAAGAGCAGAAGCAGAAAGCACAAGCTTTGGGTTTTGATTCTGTCTCACCTACTTAATAACACTTAACCTCTCTGAGCCTCCATTTTCCCACCTGTATATTGAAATATTACCAAACTCAAGAGCTTTAGTAAGGATTAAGGAGGTAATAGAAATACTTAGTTTTTCAAAAATAGCCATTATTAATAAGAGAAATGAGAAGTCCTGAAAATTGTATTCCCGACAGGACCATAAGTAATTCCAATAAAGTAACATGAAAGCAATGTGTCCGCCCACAAACCTTCTTCAGTTGGCTCAGACTTGTAAAGAGCATATATTTAATTTATTTATAAAATATATCCAAGCAACTTTTCAAAGTGATCTAGGGCAAATTAATGTAAAAACCCAAAAGAAGGGCAACCAAAAAAGTTAAGGCATAGCTTGTAAGAATGATATAAGAAAAGCTCAAATTGAACACATTATTTAAACTTAAGAAAATTCCAATGAGTATCAAAAGAGTATCTCTAGGAATAAACTAAATTACTTTTCAGAGTTAGAATACAGCTATGGAGATGTGATCACAGAGTATTAAGTATTAGTAACCTTTAAGAAATCATAGAGAGCTTTCGTTGAAGTCTTCCCCACCTTCACTGCCATCATGTCTAAATCAGAGTCTCCCAAAGAACCTGAACAGCTGCGGAAGCTCTTCATCAGAGGATTGAGCTTTGAAACAACCGAGAGTCTGAGGAGCCATTTTGAGCAATGGGGAACGCTCACAGACTGTGTGGTAATGAGGGATCCAAACACCGAGCGCTCCAGAGGCTTCGGGTTTGACACATACACCACAGTGGAGGAGGTGGATGCGGCCATGAATGCAAGGCCACACAAGGTGGACGAAGAGTTGCGGAACCAAAGAGGGCCGTCTCAAGAGAAGATTCTCACAGACCTGGTGCCCACTTAACTGTGAAAAAGATTTTTGTTGGTGGCATTAAAGAAGACACTGAAGAACATCACCTGAGAGATTATTTTGAACAGTATGGGAAAATTGAAGTGATTGAAATCATGACTGACCAAGGCAGTGGCAAAAAGAGAGGCTTTGCTTTCGTACTCTTTGATGACATTGACTCTGCAGACAAGATTGTCATTCAGAAATACCACACTGTGAATGGCCACAACTGTGAAGTGAGAAAAGCACTGTCTAACCAAGAGATGGCTAGTGCTTCATTCAGCCAGAGAGGTCGAAGTGGTTCTGGAAACTTTGGTGGCGGTCGTGGAGGTGGTTTTGGTGGGAATGACAACTTTGTTCATGGAGGAAACTTCAGTGGTCGAGGTGGCCTTGGTGGCAGCCGTGGTGGTGGCGGATATGGTGGCAGAGGGGATGGATATAATGGATCTGGTAATGATGGAAGTAATTTTGGAGGTAGCAGAAGCTACAATGATTTTGGCAATTACAACAATCAATCTTCAAATTTTGGACCCATGAAAGGAGGAAACTTTGGAGACAGAAGCTCTCTCCACCTATGGTGGTGGAGGCCAATACTTTGCCAAACCACGAAACCAAGGTGGCTATGGTGGCTCCAGCAGCAGCAGTAGCTATGGCAGTGGCGGAAGGTTTTAATTACTGCCAGGAAACAAAGCTTAGCAGGAGAGGAGAGCCAGAAAAGTGACAGGGAAGCTACAGGTTACAACAGATTCGTGAACTCAGCCAAGCACAGTGGTGGCAGGGCCTAGCTGCTACAAAGAAGACATGTTTTAGACAATACTCATGTGTATGGGCAAAAAACTCAAGGACTGTACTTGTGACTAATTGTATAACAGGTTATTTTAGTTTCTGTTCTTTGGAAAGTGTAAAGCATTCCAACAAAGGGTTTTAATGTAGATTTTTCTTTTTTGTACCCGTGCTGTTGATTGCTAAATGTAACAGTCTGATCATGATGCTGAATAAATGTCTTTTTTTTTTTTTTAATGTGCTGTGTAAAGTTAGTCTACTCTGAAGCCATTTTGGTAAAGTACCCCAACAGTGTGAAGTTCCTTCAGGGTGATGCCAGGTTCCATTTGAAATTTATTTACAACCTGCTTGGTGGAGAAGCTGTTGTCTTCAGAACCTTGGTGTAGTTGAACTGACAGTTACTGTGTTGTGACCTGGAGTTCACCATTAAAAGGGTCATCCATGCAAAGTCATGGAGTTTGTTTTATTTTTTTGGTTATTAATCATTGTTGGCACATCCTATGCAATATATCTAAATTGAATTATGGTACCAGATAAAGTTATAGATGGGAATGAAGCTTGTGTATTATCCATTATCATGTGTAATCTATAAAATATTTAATACCTTCTTGAAAAAAAAAAAAGAAATCATAGAGAACAATAATGCTAGCTTTTCAACAAAGAAGAGAAAAAGTGGTTTAAAATTGGTAAATCTAACAGCAATCTCAGGCAATAACTACACTGTATACTGGAATTTAAGAAAGTGACCTGTGAACACATAGAAAGGGATGTTGTCATTAGATAAAACATTAGGAATGAGTATTGTTCACCAAGAATCAGTCACCTATAAAACAACCTGAGGAGGTTTTTTGTTTTTGTTTTTAAATGGAAAAGGGAGGAAGGAAATTGGTGGAGGTCAAGAAAGCAAATTATATAGGGTTATAGTGTGAAACGCCTTGTGTATCAGACTAAGAGAAACTAACAGAGGTTTTTGAATTGGGAGTAGATAATGTATAATAATCTTTAAAATAGAACTTTTCAATTCTGTAAATTTAATAATGCCAATAATGATAGGAGATGGGTGCAAGAATGTAGTAAAGTGCAAAATGCCATATAAATAGGTTGGTACCAAAGTTACCACACTATCAGAAAGAAATAATGATCTATAGAGTATAATATCCCTTTAACTCTCTCTGTCTAGTGGGGAATAAACAAAATAATGAAAAGGAAAAAGAGAGATCAAAAGAAAAAAGCTGTTTATCCAGAGTGAAGCTGCAAACTGCCACCACCAATGAAAAGTCTTAGAATGCCTACTTGAGCTAACCTGCAAGTAAGAATTAAAATACTTACCAATAAGAAGACTTTTTAGTCTTCTGTAGTCTTCTGTTACATCAAAATCATCACCTGCAAATATTAACATGGGTTTTGTTCCCTCAGGACATTTACTATTCTAGGAAATAAAAAAATGTAATTATATAATTATCAAGTCTAAACTGTTTATATGCTGATTTTCAAGTAGTCAATATTGATAGCAACCCATTTTCATATTTTCTTAACTGTCCTAAAACTGTATCTATGAATACTGATTTTACTTACTGTTCTTGGCCCCACTGCAAGGCATATGGGATCTTAGTTCCCCAACCAAGAATTGAACCTGTGACCCCTGCACTGGAAGCACGGTCTTAACTACCAGAATGCCAGGAAGTCCCTATGAATACTGATTTTAGACTTAAAACTAGAGTGGGGATTTTTTCATTTACACATTTTTTTAATACTAAAAAATATTTTTTTCATTCTACTTTCTTAGTATCAAATTAATAAGTGATTAAAGAATGAGGTAAGCTACTTTCTATGCAAAGAATAAAATAAAAAGCTAAGCTGGAAAACAAACACATCCCTCTAACAGCCAACATTTCAGAGCTGAAATAAATTTAATTTCTTTGAATTATTTGTAACAATATGCTTTTCCTACTGTGTCATTTGTAGTATTTTAAAATGTCATTTGTTGTATTTTAAAATGAAAACTAAATAAACTACCAGGTAAACATTCACATGGGAAGCAATATGTTATACAAGCTACAGAAAATATGGGCAGTCCTCACTCAACAGAATCAAAGCTCTTACTATAAAGTGTTTTGTCTAGTTCTGGCTTTTCTTTTTCTTTTCTTTTTTTTTTTTTGGTTGCACTGCATGGTTTGTGGGACCTTAGTTCCTAAACCTGGGATTGAACCCGGGGCCCTTGGCAGTGAAAGCTCAGAGTCCTAACTGGACCTCCAGGGATCTCTCTAATTCGAGATTTTCAATACCAAAAGGAATTGTGAATTTTTATTTTACCAAAGTGAAAAAAAAACAAAAACCAAAGAGAAAAAATTCTTTAACTAAAGGATTAATTTAGGGAAGAAAAATGATTGTTGGTCTGAGCTTTCCATTGATCCTAATATCTCTACTCTGACACTAATCAAGGATTTTCCAAATTGGGGGATGAGGAGGTGATAAGACAACAAACAAACAAACAAATGTCCTCTGCCATTGGACCAGAGGTCATTTGTTGCTTCCCAGTTCACTATGGCCACTCTTGTTGACATTCTCTGCTTTCAACCTGAACCTGAACTGTCTACTTAGGAGATGGGCTAAGTCTGATTGAGGGCCTGAATAGACCTTCCAGGCCCACTGACTATTCCATGTTCATCTGTGTCTGAAAAGTTAGTCAAAGTTAAGTCGCTCTGTCATGTCTGACTCTTTGCAACCCTGTGGACTGTAGCCCACCAGGTTTCTCCGTCCATGGGATTCTCCAGGCAAGAATACTGGAGTGGGTTGCCATTTCCTTCTCCAAGGGATCTTCCCAACCCAGGGATCGAACCCAGGTCTCCCGCATTGCAGGCAGACGCTTTAACTTCTGAGCCACCGGGGAAGCCCTAACTAACCTTAAATTTTAAATCATCTCATTCCTTAGACTTATTCTATGCAGAATAACCATCCCTACAATTTTGATCATCTTAGAAAACAAGTTTCTAGAATAATCACTCTATTTCCTGGTAGTGTCTAATCACTTGTTGCTTAAGTGTTAACAAAAGGATGAAGCTTGGCAGTAAAAGTGGGCGAGTCAGAAAAAAAATGCCAGGTAAAGATGTCTTTAAAATGAGGAGGTAGAAATGAAGAGGAAATAAATCTGGAGAGAAAGTGCAACAAGCCATGCAACTTCAAAACAAACTAGAAATATAAGCTTGTATAATAACCAAATAACAGGTCATAGTGAAGGGGACTGGTTAATGGCCTATCTAGGGATTGCCAATGTAAGCACATTCTCATCAGTTAATGAATTTTATAGTTATGGATATGTTCCATGAGTGAAAATTTAGTACTCAATTTAAACGGTTCTTGTTAAGAACAAGCCTGCCAAACAGTAATGATTTTGTGGTCCAGTTTAGAAGCTACACAGTGACAGGGTATTTCTTTGCTCTGGAAGGGAAGTATAAAGACCAGAGGGGTTGGCATGTAGGCATCAGCCAGTGCTCACATCCACTAACAGGTGACCATAATAGCAGCAGCGGCACTGCTCATCTCCAGAAATTCATACACAGCCCCAAAGAGAACCTGTAATACACTGTAATAAAATGATGGCATCCACAATAAAGCATCACAGTTTACATATTTTTCAAAATACTTTTCAACATATTATTTTCTCTGATAAACATTTTCACATATATTATCTCATCTGACATCGTTACATCTATTTAACACTTGACTGCCAATTGTGGGTCAGGGAAATAACTGATTTGTCAGGTCACAGATGTCACCTAAATGACCAGCAAAGGCCTCAAACCCAAGTGTTCTGTCTCTAAATCCAATCTCACTGTTCTACCCTGTACCTGAGGAGGCTCATGTAGCTGATTAAGTGGGGATCTGATAAAAGCTCTTCTTTAAATCTACAGGAAATCTAGAAGGCATGTCCTCTTCTTAGGGGAGGCTGGGAAAAGGAGTGATTATGTATTTGCTATAATTCTTTAAACTATACCAAGATCCTCAAAGATCCATAAACTGAGAACAATTACATAACCTTCCATTAAAGACTTCAATATCCTTTCTTTCAAAATTCTTGAGTCCTAATG
Source organism: Bos indicus (assembly GCF_029378745.1). NCBI lineage: Eukaryota > Metazoa > Chordata > Mammalia > Artiodactyla > Bovidae > Bos > Bos indicus. Next base: position 39,613,551 of record NC_091768.1, read on the forward strand.
CTCCCCAGCCTTTTGGCTAAGATCAAGTATAGTACCAAAGTCCTTGAGTCCTAATCTTAGTTGTACCATTTACTATATGTATGACTCTAGGTCATCAACGGAATTCCTTTGGGCCTCTGTCACCAAATCTATACAACAGTGAAAATAATTTTGGCCTTAGAGGGCAGCTAAGAGGTCATAGTGAAATGTTGTGTTTGCTGGACAAGATCAAGCCAGGAGCAGAGGTCAGAGGGAGCAGAAGCCCAATTTGGATCCAGGAGCTGCATTAGGACAGTTTTTTTGCCTTTCTAAAACTATTTACTACTTTCTATTTCATAATCCCAAACAAAGGAGACAAAAAGGTGCCAGTCCTCAAGGAGAGAAGTGAGCTAGCAGCCAAAATACTCCAGGATCACCCAGAGCTTCCCAGGTTTAGAACAGGGTTCACTTTGAAAATTGTGAAATTTCTGAGGTTCCACAAAATAGGTACTATGATAATTCAGAGGAAGAGGACAGCACTTCTACTATGGGCCTAAAAGAGAGTTAGTAACAACTCTGAATTCTAACTGCCTACATATGTGTTATACACTGTAAATATCTTCCTATTTTTAAAGATAAAATGAAATTGTGCTTTTTAGTTTTTAGAGCACACTGGATGGCACCCCACTCCAGTACTCTCGCCTGGAAAACCCCATGGGCGGAGGAGCCTGGTAGGCTGCAGTCCATGGGGTCGAGAAGAGTCTGACACCACTGAGCGACTTCCCTTTCCCTTTTCACTTTCATGCATTGGAGAAAGAAATGGCAACCCACTCCAGTGTTCTTGCCTGGAGGATCCCAGGGATGGGGGAGCCTGGTGGGCTGCCAGCTATGGGGCCGCACAGAGTCGGACACGACTGAAGCGACTTAGCAGCAGCAGCAGCATAAAAACCAAGTTCTTTCTCATTTAAGCTACAAAACTGTATTCTTACTCTTCACCACAAGATGTCACTATTTCCCAAGAGCAACATAAAATGCTTATTTAAAAAAAAAAAATTATCTTACCTTAATATCTTTAAGGGAGACAAATTTCTCAATACCTAATTCAATCATATCCAGCACATGGTAGTCATACATACGACCTAGGAAAAAAACACATTCTCTTTTAATTTATTTTTCCAAAAGAGCTGCCTTATATTCACCTACTTATCTGCCTCTTTTTTTTGTCCTTTAATCTCCCAGACATGTTCCTTCTTTCTTAAATTTTCAACTCCACCTAGAATGAACTGTTACAACCTTGGTCCTGTAAAGGATCTTAAAAGATCACTTAGCCAAACTTCCTTATTTTACAGAAGAGCAAATAAAAGTCCATGGAGGGTAATGAGCTTGCCATTGAGTCACTGACTGTGCCAATCCAAGTCTCAATGCAGAGCAAGGGTTTATTTTCAAATATGTTTATTACACAGGTATTTATTAGGAAAGGGTCACTTTATGTGAATAAGTATGATACTTTTTTTTTCTAACTCTAATATTGATTTTAGGATATATGTTTTATAGCAAAAAACCTCTACAACTTGATTGAATGTGATATTAACATGCCCATCCTTTACCTGCAGACTGGTAGATAAATAAAAAACTAGCTTAGTGTTTACTGGTTACTCCTGAATACCATCAATCTGAGCCACAGAACTGACTCTATAGAAGTTTTAAAAAGTAAATGACATTTACCTATTACTAGATTATTTGGCCGCTTCTTATTATGGGAGCCAAACATGAATAAAGAACAATCTGACTTCTTTGAAAAAAATTCCTGTAAAACCAAAGAAATTCCATTAAATCAATGCATAAATATAAGAACTTTAAGAATTGCACTTCTCTGAAATAAAAGGTACTCAAACTGGAAGGGAAGGGGTAAAACTGTCATTATATGCAGAAGACATGATACTAAATACAGAGAATCCTAGAGTCCACATAAAAACTATTAGAATTGATCGATGAATTCAGCAAAGTAGCAGGATACAAGATTAACATACAGAAACATGCTGCATTTCTTTTTACTAACAAGGAAATACCAGAAAGGGAAAGTAAAAGAAAAAAAAAAATAATCCCTTTTTTATCGCATCCAAAAAAAAAAAAAACCAACTTAGGAACAAACCTGCCCAAGCAAGTGAAAGACTTAAATGCTGAAAACCATTAAGACAGTGACAAGGGAAACTGAAGACGATTTAAAGAAATGAAAAGATATCCCACACTCTGGATTGAGGAATTAATATTGTTAAAATGGCCATACTATCCAAAGCAATCTACAGATTTAATGTGATCCCTATCAAATTATCCACGATATTTTTCACAGAACCAAAACAAATAATCCTAAAATTTATATGGGACCTATTTATAAAATTTAGGTCCCTGCATGGAACTAAAGATCTAAAACTGCCAAAGCAATCCTGAAGAAAAAGAATAAATAAAGCAGGAGGCATAACCCTCCCACATTCCAGACAATACTACAAAGCTACAGTAATCAAAACAGCATGGTATTGGCACAAAAGCAGACTATGCATCAATGGAACAGAAGACAGAGCCCAGAAATAAAGCCACACACCCACAGTCAATAATCTTCAACAAAGGAGGCAAAAATATACAAGGGAGACAAGACAGTCTCTTTAGCAAGTGGTGCTGGGAAAGCCAGACAGCTGATGTAAATCAATGAAGTTAGAACACACCTCACATCAAACATAAAAATAAACTCAAAATGGCTTAAAGACTCAAATAAAAGCAAAAATAAATAAGACCTAATCAAACTTACAAGCTTCTGCACAACAAAGGAAACCATAAACAAAATGAAAAAAGACAACCTATAGAATGGGAGAAAATATCTGCAAACAATGAGGCCAATAAGGGCTTAATTTCCAAAATATACAAACAGTTCATACTACTCAATAACAACAACAACAAAAAACCCAAACAATGGACAGAAGACCTCAATATTCATTTCTCCAAAGAAGACATACAGATGGCCAATAAGCACATGAAAAGATGCTCAACACAGCTAATTATTAAAGAAATGCAAATCAAAACTACAGTAAGGTACCACCTCACGTAAGTCAGAATGGTGGCGGTGTTGGTGGTGGTTTAGTCGCAAGTCATGTCAGACTCTTGCAACCCCATGGACTGTAGCCCACCAGGCTCCTCTATCCATGGAATTCTCCAGGCATGAATCCTGGAGTGGGTTGCCATTTCCTTCTCCAGGGGATCTTCCCAACCCAGGGATTGAACTTTAGTCTCCTGCATTATAGGCGGATTCTTTACCAACTGAGCCACCGGGCAAAACGACTTTTATAAAAAAGTCCAGGGGACCTGCCTGGTAGTCTGGTGGTTTAGACTGTGCCTCCACTGCAATGGGTTCCATTGCATGGGTTCCAGGCATGGGTTCCATCCCTGGCTGGGGCACTAAGATTCCACATGGCACATGATGTGACCTGCAAAAATAAAAAGTCTATGAGTAACAAATGCTGGAGAGAGTGTACACCATTAGGAATGTAAGTTGGGTGCAGCTACTATGCAAAATAGCATGAAGACTCCTTCAAAAACTAAAACCAAAGGCTTCCTTGGTGGTGGCTCAGTGGTAAGGAATCCACCTGCCAATGTAGGAGACAGAGTTCAATCCCTGGTCTAGGAAGATCCCACATACCACGGAGCAACTAAGCCCGTATACCACAACTATTGAGCCTGTGCTCTAGAGCCTGGGAACTGCAACTACTGAGCCCACATGCCTGAAGTCTGTGCTCCACAAGAGAAGCCACTGCAAACAGAAGCCCAAGCACTGCAACCAGAGTAGCCCCTGCTCACCACAATTAGAGAAAAGCTTGCGCAGCAACAAAGACCTAGCACAGTCAACAATCAATTAATTTAAAGAAAACCACCAGCAATAACTAAAAACTGAGCTACCATATAATCCAGCAATCCCACTGCTGGGCACATATCTGGAGAAAACTCTAATATGAAAAGATACATGCACCCCAAAATTCATAGCAGCACTATTTACAACAACCAAGACATGGGAGCAACCTAAATGTCCATTGACAGATGAATGGATAAAGATGTGGCGTGCACACACACACACACACACACACACACACACACACACACACAGTGCAATACTACTCAGCAATAAAGAATGAAATGTCATTTGCAGCAATACTGATTAACCTAGAGGTGATCATAATAACTGAAGACAGAGACAACAGCATATAACTTGTATGTATAGCCTAAAATATGACACAAATGAACTTATTTACAAAACAGACTCACACACACAGAAAACAAACTTACCATTAACCAAATGGGAAAGAGGGTGGGGAAAGGATAATTTAGGAGTTTGGATTAGCAGATTCAAACTACCATACATAAACAACAAAGTCCTACTATATGGCACAGGGAACTATATTTGATATCCTGTAACAAACCATAATGGAAAAGAATATGAAGAACATATATATGTATAAGTGAATCACTTTGAGGTATACCAGAAATTAACTCAACATTGTAAATCAACTATACTTCAATTAAAAAGAAAAAAAGAATTGTACCTCTAAACTAAAAACAAAATGTCCGTGAGTCTTTTCAGTGGAAATTAAAGAAGACATAATAAACTAGATAGGAATAAACAAAAGAAAAGGTCTTTATTTGCAGCTTTTTACTTAATTTTTTTTTTTTATTTGAGGTACTTAGGGAAAAGATGTTAAGTTTAAGACCAAAATGAAAACTGCTGCTGCTGCTGAGTCGCTTCAGTCGTGTCTGACTCTTCGTGACCCCATGGACTGCAGTCTACCAGTCTCCTCCATCCATGGTGTTTTCCAGGCAAGAGTACTGGAGTGGGTTGCCTTTTCCTTCTCCAGTGCATGAAAGTGAAAAGTGAAAGTGAAGTCATGTCCGACTCTTAGCGACCCCATGGACTGCAGCCAACCAGGCTCCTCCATCCATGGGATTTTCCAGGCAAGAGTACTGGAGTGGGGTGCCACTGCCTTCTCCGAAATGAAAACTACTAGGTTAATAAATTTTAAAAGGCCATTTATTTTCAGTTATGTGGTTATTTTGGAATAGCACATGAAGTATTCCATTACAGGACACACATGAATATACTACAGACTTATGTGAATTAATCAATATGGTGTTTTTGGATATTTATGAATGTACTCATGTGTTTACAAGACATTTAACTACTTTTCACTGCAAACTTCATCCATGCAGGAATCTTGCCCTAGTTTCTCCACACCATCCCAGCTGTGACTAGTTCCACTTTGTGTACCAAGCAAGGACTAACTGACAGATCTGTGATGTTCCTACCAGTGAGAGATTTTCTGCCATTTGGCTCTCAAAAGTATTGACTTCCATTACAGATTCGAGAGAGGTGGAAATATAGTTATGGGGTATCCTAGACAGTTTCTTCTACATTATTACCTATACTTTACATCCCACATATTGATACTTTGATTCAGTTTACAGAGATTCCCAATCTCAGCGCAAAAATTAGATTGAATGTGTTCCAGTTTAGTTCCAGCACAGTTGGAAACATTTCCTAAATTTATTTATTCATTTATTTTTGGCTTCATCAGGTCCTTGTTGCGGCACTTGGACTTAGTTGCCCCACAGCACATGGGACCTTAGTTCTCTGACCAGGAATGGAACCCACATCCCCTGCATCTGAAGGTAGATTCTTAGCCACCAGATCATCACGGAAGTCCAAGCTTCCTAAATTAATGGCAAATAATTAAAGAACATGTGAACCAACAATAATCCTCAACTTCTTTATTGAGTCCAAGACCTGAGGTATGGGCCCCTAGTTTGGTTATCATTCATTCCAGGGTTGAAAGAAGTAAATGGGAAAAACAACTACCTACTTGTCTTTCTACTCCCTGTGTAGAGGACAGAGTCAGAAAGTCTAAGAATTCTGGCTTTGCCATTTACTACGGGATTGGTCAACCTTTCTGAGAATCAGTTTTATCATGTAAATCAAAGGCAGTAACACCTCCTGCAAAAATCTGCAAGAACCACATGCGATGTTATATGTGAAAGCAATTTACACTGGGTCTGGCACCAAACAGGTGTTCAAAATACGCTTGTTCAAAAAAAAAAAGATTTTTGTTTTTACATTCTCATGTTAACATCCCAAAGGTTTCCATAGACTATCTTTCACATATATGTATATATGTGGTGTGTGTGCTAAGTCAGTCAGTTGTGTCCGATTCTTTGAGATCCCATGGACTGTAGCCCCTCAGGCTCCTCTGTTCATTGGGATTCTCCAGGTTGCCGTGCCCTCCTCCAGGTCTCCCACATTGCAGGCAGATTCTTTACTGTCTGAGCTACCAGGGAAGCCTATATATAGTACTTATCTGTCATCTTCTCCATAAACTCAACTTTTTATTAAAATTCTAGAGCAAGAGAAGTCAAATTATCTCCAAAAGGCCAGATAATAAATGTTTTAGACTTTTTTTTTAAATGATATTATACATGTTTCAATGCCATTCTTCCAAATCATCCCACCCTCTCCCTCTCCCACAGAGTCCGAAAGACTGTTCTATACATCTGTGTCTCTTTTGCTGTCTCTCATATAGGGTTATCATTATCATCTTCCTAAATTCCATATATATGCATTAGTATACTGTATTGGTGTTTTTCTTTCTGGCTTACTTCACTCTGTATAATAGGCTCCAGTTTCACCCACCTCATTAGAACTGATTCAAATGTATTCTTTTTAATGGCTGAGTAATACTCCATTGTGTATATGTACCACAGCTTTCTTATCCATTCACTGGCTGATGGACATCTAGGTTGCTTCTGTGTCCTGGCTATTATAAACAGTGCTGCGATGAATACTGGGGTATACCAGAATTGAAAGAAACACGTGTACCCCAATGTTTTAGGCTTTTTATATACTTTAAAAAAAAAAGCTTTAAAAATGTAAAAACCATCTTAGCTCGTGAGCCTCACAGAAACAGGGATTCAGCCCACAGGAAGTATATTCCCCAGCACCTGGGCACACTTCCAAGACTGCAGTATAAGAAGTGTGCTACTGGGGGATGTGCAGTCAGGAGGAAATCAACCAAATTTCTAACATGACCACTGTTTCCACAACCATTTGGAGCTCTAGCAGTATGATATTTATTACAGCCAATGAAATATCTCCTGTTTCTGGAAGCAGACGATCAAAGAGGGTAAAAGCCATAATTTCAAGTGTAAGAAAAAATGTCTTATCAACATTAGATTGAAAAAAAAATACAAAATGCTACAGATTCTACAACATAATATTTCTACACAGTGGTCACTCAACTAAAAGCACCATGGTATTACAAAATAAAACCAGCCCTGGATAAGTCATGTATGGAAGAGATAGGATTCTGGGCTAGACTCTATATTACTTTCACGATCTCTTCAACAAATGACTGTGAAAAATTCAAGACTGTGATAAAAGAAACTTAATTAAAAAACATTTATTTTGGCAATATTTTTCTTAATATATTATAATTTTCACTGCAGTTAGATGCCACGTTAGGATAAGATGCTCAATTTCAGTTTTTTAAGTAATCACTGAGATTCTATTCAAAAACTTTTCCTATTAAATTCACTAACTAAAAGAACAAATGATGGGACTTCCTTGGCAGTTCAGGGGTTAAGACTCTGAACTTCCAAACCAGAGAGGGCACAGTGGGTTCAGCCCCTGGTCAGGGAAACTAAGATTCCACAAGCCATGCAGCAAACAAACAAATAAGACAAGCGATAGTATTCCTGTCAAGAGAACATAATCATGTTCTCATGTTTAGCAATAAATCAGGTAGTGTTCCCCGTTTTAAAAATATTTGAAAAAAGAAAAGTAAAATTTTTTTTAATCGAATTTGCATTATAAAAACATCCATAACAAACTTCCTTTGGACAATCCATTAATTATACACTTAAAGTATAATTAACTCTTTAAAATTCTATCAATATACATGCAGGCAATGAACACGTACTATCCATAGTGAAGCATAAGATCTATAGTAATATTTTTGGAAATGAAAGTCTTATTCCCCCTGTACACTGCATCAAAATTTTGTAACGCAGGATGATTTCTAATTCAAAGTCATAAGTTAGGACTACTATTAAATTAAATGAATTAGGCTGAATAATCACTTGTATGCCCTCTTAAATCAGAGATTCTTATACTTACCAATGATGTCTGATCCTCAAATGGCCTTGTAATATTTTTCCTAATGTTAAAAAAAAGTGACTGTAATTTTAATAAGCAATTCACCCATAAAATAAGGTAATAATAAGGTAATAATATTAAATAAAGATAATTATATATTCAAATGATCAAAAAAAGAAGCTGGAAGATATGTATTCATTCAAATATTTATTTAGTGCCAGGCACTGTTCTAGGAGCTAGGGATACCATAATACCATGTCAAATAAGATCCCTGCTTTCATGGTACATTCTAGAGGAAAAGTAAACAATTTCAAAAAGTTCTAACTGTTGTGACAAAAGTAAAACAGGGCACCATGTTAGTATGAAGAATGGAAAACGATTATTTGAGCTGAGACCTAATAAATAAGGAGCTAGCCATGGAAGAGTTTTGAGGTTAAGAGTACTCTAGGAAGAGGGAACCAAGAAAGAAAAGCTTCTGAGATGGAAACAAGTTTAGACTATTCAAGAAAGAGAAAGCAACAAACATCCCTGGAGCTTAATGAACAAAGAGTTAATGGTGGGATATGAGGTCAAAGATGAAGACATGGTCCAGAAAATGTAGGGCCTTGCTGGTTCAGGTAAGGAATGTAAGTTATTAAAAGAGTAACAGGAAGCAAAGGGGGATTTTAGACAAGAGAGTGATATGACTGGATTCAAATGTTCTTTTTAAAGGGCTGCTCTGTCTACTATGTGAGGATGGAATGTAGCACAGCAAGGGTGAAGAGGTCAGTAAGCAGCTATCAAGTAATCCGGGAGAGAAGGAAAACGGTGGGCTGGACCAGCGGTGGCAGCAGTGGAGACGGACCAAGAGTGGACAGAGAAGTGTAGAGCTACCTTCCCATGCAAAAGGTTTGTTCAAACATGCATGAAGAAATGCTGCTAAGGTACACAAAAATCTAATGGTGCTGGTTGTTCGAAGGCGAGTGTGTGTATATTTATATTTTCACTGTATATTTTTGAATTTTTAGTCACGTAAATATAATACAGTTCATAATTTTTACCAATTTAAAGAGAAATAAAATCATATATACAACATGATCTCAATTTTGTTTAAAGGAAAAAACAGATGTATAGACACAAAACTACATGAGGAGAAAATATACACAGTGTTTATCTATGAGTGATTATTTACTCTTATCCCAATTATTTAAGATAAATATATATTACTTTTATAATCAATAAAAAAAGTATTTAGAAAAATGATGCCAAATAAATCAGGAAAAATTACTGCAGCATTTATGATTAATAGCTAAAAGCAATTCACAAGTAAATAGAAGACAGAAATTACAAAGAAGAAAAGGAGAAAGGCTCAAATGAAGTCTCTGGTATTGGAGTGGAATTGAAATTAGTAGTACGAACTCATGAATTTTTAGGACATATCAGTATCAACTCAGGGCTTTTTAAATATATAAATAAATATAAAATATAAACAAATACAGACGTGCATACATGCATAGGTTAATGTACCTATGTACAAGCTCTTGTCTGCTAAAGGACTGATGACACTCCAGTAGCAACTGAGCATACTTAATGCCCATATCTCTGTTTCTTAGTTATCTTTCTCTAATATATGGAACCAGGACTGATTCCACGGCTCTGGCAATGAAAACTGCAAGATGAGCCTAGAGCATCTTGTGATGCCAAAAAGGAAGTGCTCAAACACAGGGGCACTTTCAAAGGGCACACAGGCCAACCTGAGAGAGATTCCAATGGCCAAAGGGAGAACAATTTATCAACAAAATAAATCATGACAGCACTGAACCCCAAAGAACATAATAAATACATAGTCCACACCGACATAAATAAGTAATTTAAACAAATGAAGAAGAAGGGACTGATTTTCCTTACAGAATCTCAATTAATAATGTAGAGGGAATGAAGGGAAATAGAAAACCACTATGCTACTGCTAAGTCACTTCAGTCGTGTCCGACTCTGTGCGACCCCATAGACGGCAGCCCACCAGCCTCTGCCGTCCCTGGGATCCTCCAGGCAAGAACACTGGAGTGGGTTGCCATTTCCTTCTCCAATGCATGAAAGTGAAAAGTGAAAGTGAAGTCGCTCAGTCGTGTCCGACCCTTAGCGACCCCATGGACTGCAGCCTACCAGGCTCCTCCATCCATGGGATTTTCCAGGTAAGAGTACTGGAGTGGGGTGCCATTGCCTTCTCCGAAAACCACTATACCACCACAGTAATCACTATTGTAGACAGGATTCACTGATGGATGCTAAAATGAATAAGCAAAAGTTTGAGGAGAACTAGGATTACTTGAAAACTTGCAAGTATCTCCTCTAAACGTCTGTTAATTACAAAGGGGAAAATATCAATAGAAACTTTATAGTGGGGAAATCTAGCAGACACCACTTTAATCAAATTTAACACCAGCAGTAAGAAGATATCAAGTATTCCTTGGTAAGATATACTGAAAAGGCACATCACTTTTGTGATATTACTGCCAAAAATGCACAATCTCAATCTACTCATAATATAAGACAAATCCAAACTGAAGGATATTTTACAAAATAACTGACAAGTGCTCATCAAAAGTGTCAAGGTCATCAAAGATGAGGAAAGGTTGAGGAATTGTCATAAATTGGAGGAGACTAAGAAGACATGACAACTAAACACAATGTGGGATCCTAGAAGAGGAAAATGATATCAATGAAAAAACTGGCATGAACCAAATCAAGCCTGTGATTAAAAGGTAAGTGTGTATAAATTACTGTCCCCATGTTCATTTCTTACTTGTGATAACTGTGCTATGGTTACAGAAGTTATAACATTAAGAGATGTGGGAGAAGGATAAGGGAACTGTACTATTTTTGCAACTTTTCTGTAAGTCTATTACTATTTCAAAGTAATACATACATGCTATGATTACAACTCTGTAAGAATGTTCAGTACAAATGAATACACAGATGGGAAAGAAACAAGTTTTGAAATACTCATAGCTATGTATATAAGGAAATGTAATATTTTTTAAATAAAATATTTTTCTAAGTCTCCCATAAAGTGATTGGTTGTTACTTTCATAATGAAACAATATAATTAAATAAGTAAAAGAAATCACACTTACTTTTTATACAGAATGCCATAAGGTTTCTTCAGTGCATACTGTAAAACATAATTTATAGCTTTCAAAACAAAACATATTGTGAAAAGCGGAGATAAAAGTGAAGCACTGTAACAGTCATTATGCAAGGTTATCCTAGCTCCTGAATCCTATTCTGATATCTTCTGCATGGCTCCCCTTTGATCACATATAACTTGCAACACAAGCTTAATATTCTTAGACAGGACTTTCCTAATTAAAAATGTCTATGCCTTTTCAATATTCCATCCAATTTAAATGATTCCCTTCACTTCCTTAAATTCTAGCTTCATTTAGCCTGCTCTCCTTTAACCACCCCCGATTATTTGCAATTCCCCAGATGTATCATGCTCCTTCACACTCCCTTTGTGCATGAGCTTTTGCCTCAGCCTTGGAAGCCCTTCCCTTCCTCTTCCTTTTCCTCTTCTCATTTCAACTCCTTCAAAATGAAGCTTAACCATCATCTCTAGGAAGCCCACCCTGTGTGGCAGCCTTCATGGAATTTTAACTCAGCCTCCCATCCTACTCCATGACAGAGGATGAGAGGGTTGGATGGCGTCACTGACTCGATGGACATGAGTTTGAGTAAGCTCCAGGAGTTGGTGATGGACAAGGAAGCCTGGTGTGCTGCAGTCCATGGGATTGCAAAGAGTCTGACACGACTGAGCGACTGAACTGACTATCTGACTGACTCCCATCCTACTCCGTGCATACCTCCAGCACAGCACAGCATTCACAATGCTGTAACTTTTACTTGTCTGTCTCTCTCACTAAGCTCACTGAAGGGAGAGATTGTGTCTTATATAAATATTAACCCCAATATCCAGCACAGTAGTTGGTATTGTTGGAAAAAATAAATGGATATAATATGCAGTTAGCTCATTTTACAAATTAGATATGTTCTTGAAATGTGAGGAAATCAAATTCCAGTCATTGAAATCAGGTGAAATTTACTAAGGGAGCTGTAAGGAAAACCAGTAATCAGTACCTTGGCAAGGCAAACAACCTCCAACTTTAGCTTTTTTCTAAGGTTAGCATTTCTTAAGGCAAGGCAAAGTTCTCTATATATTTCTCAGCAGCCCAATTAGTATGCTAAAAACTTTCTAAAATGATTTCAACGCCATTTAAAAAGTGTGTATATACATAAATATACGTACCACATCTCTAAGCACTTGTGTTACTGTTGAATTTGCATTTCCCCCTTTAATCAACATAGCATTTTTAATATTTTCACTGAGTTTCGGTTCTCTCTTCTCAAGGAATCTCTTGGCTCTTTTTGTTTTGGGTTTTCTGTTGCGAAAAATCACAATGTGTAACAACTTAAGACATTTTCCTCATATTACAAAACCAAGACTTAAATGCAAATTCTTAAATATCAAAAAGATATTACATAACATTTATTAGTTAGGGTTCCACAAAATCTCATTTTTGGGGAAATATTAATAAAATATATTCAGTTATTACTATTAAATACATTAATTACATTTGGTCTTTAAAAAGACTTCCATTTTTATATTCCCAGCATTCTATTACTGTTTTCTAAATCTTTTATTAAAAAAAAACAAGGACTCAAGTGAATACTGTTGCTATTTTTACCCAATTATTTTTTCTTTAATCTTAAAGCAATCAAACCAGTACTCTGCACCCTAACATAATGAACAGCACACCAAATGCCAGGCAACTTGTGGGCACAGGGAGGCTAATTACTGCTTATCTTTCCTCCAGGTATAAGACCACAATGCCTGCCACGAAGTATCCAATGTCCCACTCCAATATCATTGCTGATAAAGTCAAATACTATTGCCACCAACTGAGAATAATAACAACTGACACTTCATTATAGTTAGTCTATTAAGGCCTAATCTTTTACAGATGAGTCAGCTGATGTAATCTGTCCAAAGCCACACAGCTTGGCATGTAGGCCAATCTTCAAAATGAGCTACATTTAAAAACTCACCTAGACCAATCATCCTGCAAAATATGAAAGGAAAACAGGGGTTTCCCTGGTGGCTCAGAGGTAAAGAATCTGCCTGCAATGCAGGAGACCCAGGTTCGATCCCTGATCCAGGCAGATCCCACATCCTGCAGAGACACTAAGCCTTGGCACCACAACTGTTGAGCCCAGGAACTGCAACTACTGAAGTTCGTGTGCCCTAGAGCCTGGACTCCGCAGCAAGAGAAACCGATACCGGAGCACCACAACTAGAGAGCAGCCCTCGCAGCAACAAAGACCTGGCACAGCCAAATATACACGCGCACACACACATTTATACTATATATGGGAAACAAATTCATTATTCTGATTGTATTCTGTCACATCGAGTAGAAGGCTTTTATACAATACGTTGTTCACCTCCACTTACACTACAGTGAGAATCTTGATTTTCCATTTGCCACCTACAGAAATAATTTCTCTTCTCTTAAATAACTATGATCCTCCCTTCCGGTTCCATGTACACTTTGGGAAGGAAAAGAAAAACGGAATACACACACACATACTTTACCATACAGACTTTTAAAAACTCTCCTCTAGATAAAATATCAAGCACATATAAAGCTTCTAACCATTTACTGGTTGATAAAGATACACATTATTTTTTAAGTCAAACCAAGAGAGAGTCAGTGCGTCCATAACCCAATTAAGTGCTGTATGTTGCATACTCCATGTGGTTTATTACTTCTGATTAACTAGCAACTTCATGGAAAATAGATGGGGAAATAGTGGAAACAGTGGCTGACTTTATTTTTGGGGGCTCCAAAATCACTGCAGATGGTGATTGCAGCCATGAAATTAAACGGCGCTTACTCCCTGGAAGGAAAGTTATGACCAACCTAGACAGCATATTAAAAAGCAGAGACATTACTTTGCCAACAAAGGTCCATCTAGTCAAGGCTATGGTTTTTCCAGTAGTCATGTATGGATGTGAGAGTTGGACCATAAAAAAAGCTGAGCACCAAAGAACTGATGTTTTTGAACTGTGGTGTTGGAGAAGACTCTTGAGAGTCCCTTGGACTGCAAGGAGATCCAACCAGTCCATCCTAAAGGAGATCAGTCCTTAGTGTTCACTGGAAGGACTGATGTTGAAGCTGAAACTCCAATACTTTGGCCACTTGATGGGAAGAACTGACTCATTTGAAAAGACCCCGATGTTGGGAAAGATTGAAGGCAGGAGGATAAAGGGATGACAGAGGATGAGATGGTTGGATGGGACCACCGACTCAATGGACATGAGTTTGGGTAAACTCCGGGAATTGGTGATAGACAGGGAGGCCTGGCGTGCTGTGGTTCGTAAAGGGGGTCGTAAAGAGTCGGACGCGAAGAGTCAGACACGACTTAGCAGCAGCAGCAAAGAGTAGGACACGACTGAGCGACTGCACTGTATGAACCAGCAACTAATGCAAACACCTTGTACGTTTTATTAGCTGTTTGTCCCCCAATGAGACAATAAACTAGTCTTACTCACCTTCGCAGCCCCCAGACCTGCAGCTGCTGCTGCTGCTGCTAAGTCGATTCAGTCGTGTCCGACTCTGTGCGACCCCAGAGACGGCAGCCCACTAAGGCTCCCCCGTCCCTGGGATTCTCCAGGCAAGAACACTGGAGTGGGTTGCCATTTCCTTCTCCAATGCATGAGAGTGAAAAGTGAAAGTGAAGTCGCTCAGTCGTGTCCGACTCTTAGCGACCCCATGGACTGCAGCCCACCAGGCTCCTCCATCCATGGGATTTTCCAGGCAAGAGTACTGGAGTGGGGTGCCATTGCCTTCTCCGCAGACCTGCAGAGTGTATACCAAATGTGCAAACACCCCTGAATTAATGACCAAGCGAATAATTTGTCCTTTTGATTATACGTTAACCCAGGTAAACCGCAAAAAAAAAAAAAAAAAAAAAAAAAAAAAAAAAAACGCACAGCAAATCACATAACTATTTACGAAGTCGAGAAACACTTTCTGGACGAATTTAAAGCAGCGATTACCCAAGGATAACTCAAGAAACATGTACAAGTTGGGGAAAAAGAGGAAAAGAGCATCTCTCTGCGCTGCAACAAAGCCTTTACCTACATTCTCGCAAATAATCCTCACAGTTCAATGAAGAATAACTATTATAAACGCTACTTCACACAGCAAACTGAAATTCAGGGAGGCTAAATGACCCAACCACAAAGCTCTAAGTGGTCTGTCACCTAAATCTGTCAGATTCGAGGGCTGTGCTCAGAGCGCCTCACTAATACCTTTCTCACACATTTGCGGAAACGAAGACATTCCCAATTGTCTAGGATAAAAGCTGCCAAAGCCTTGGTGCCACCTCCACCTCGGGGCTCCCACACGCGGACTTCCCCGCTCTCCGTCTCTCCTCAGGCGGCACGAACAGAGACCCAAACCAGCTGCTCCATCCACCCGGACTGGCAACGGGTGTGAGAAAGGAGCATGGGCGGCAGAAGCGCTGACACTCCGTCCCGCTACAGGAGCCCTTTTGCGCCAACGTTACCCGGGGAAAGAACCCAGCGCACTTACACAACTCTATCCAAAGCGTCCATTTCTACCTCAGGGGACCCGGTGAACGCACGTGTACCGCCCGCTTACGCGATAGGGCTTTGTGTTGGCGGAAGCCGAACCGAGCTTCCGGAAACGGAAGTTGCGCGTGACGCCACTTCCTGGGGCCGAAGTGGACTCCTGGAGATGCTATCGGCTGTGGAGGAGGGGCTATGTTCCCTTGGTTACAGGTTTTTGCCTGGGTTCTTTTCAGAAAGTTAACGGTCGCTTCTAGGAGCTTGATGTACACACCTATGTATGATACTGGTCAGGGTTCTTGGCCTTCCCTCAATCAATAGAAATTGGAGAGGCCAGCGAAGAAATTAAAGCAAAGTTTTTGGGGGGCTACTGCGCCTGCAGGAGCGACTAAAACCAAGTGACAGGTTCCCTTGCTTGCTGAGAAGGGGGCGGGGCAGGTGAGCTGGTTCCGTATATGGCGTGAGGACACGGTGTGTACAGGGGTGGTCTGAAGGGGTGGCTCACCTCTTAGGTGGTGTTGAGTGCACTAGCATAGTTTTGCTTCCAGCGCTAAGATAAGTGGCAGTTGGGTTGGGTGTGTGTGTGTGTGTTTAATCTTGTCCATAAGTTGCTCCAACTGCCCATGCACATAGTTTTTTTAGTCTCTTATGGTTTCTTTGTATTTTATTACTGGAGGAGAAGAGACTTTTGTCCAGGTGCAAGCATTGCAGCACTGCAGGAAAAGGTCCCAGGCCTGAGCCTGTTTCATGTGTGTATCTGGAACCAGATATCCAAGGAACAGGTGTTATTCATCTGGGAATCCCCCAGGATGCTAGAAAGGTTGATGGAATGGTAGGTACTCACATAGTCACTAAAATGATCAATGTGCAATATGCACCCTTGACAAAACAGTGAGATCAGTGAGGTAGAGTTTATAACTGCCATGGTGCCCGGCACATAAAACGTGAGGAGGAAATAACACTAAGATCCTTACTTTCCCCCAGTGTTTCAATTGTATATTTCAGGTACCATGTTAGTCCTGTAAAGTGTACAATTTCTGTGGTTTTTAGTGTATCTGCAAAGATGTACATCCACCACCACTAATTCCAAAACATTTTTATCACCCTTCTCATAACCCAGTAGCACTCCCCACTTTTCACTCTTGCCAATGCCTGGTAACCTCTAATCTATGTCTCCATAGATCTGCCTATGGAGAAAACACCACATAAATGGATTCATACAATATGTGGCCTTTTTTGTCTGGCTTATTTCACTTACTGTGTTCCCATGTGCTCATGTTTATGGTTCACATGTGTTGTAACATGTATCAGTACTTCATTCTCCGTACATTAATTTCTTTATTTAGAACTGAGTAATGGTCCATTCTGTGGATATACCATGTTTGCTTATCCACTCAAAAATTTATGTACATTTGTTTCCACTTTTATAAAGATTATACCATGTTCAAGTTATTGTGTAGACTTTTGTTTTTAATTCTCTAGAAGTAGAATTGCACATGACCACCCTGTTTGACGTTTGGAGGAACTGTTAAACTTTTCTGCCTGCACCGTTTTACATTTCTATTAACCATGTAAGAGGGCCTGGAATTGGTTTTTCTATTGCTGCTGTAACAAATTACCACAAATTTACTATCATAACACAAATGTATTATGTTAGACTTCTAGAGATGGTTGCTCCTTGGAAGAAAAACTGTGACAAACCTAGACAGCATATTAAAAAGCAGAGAAATTACTTTGCCAACAAAGGTCCATCTAGTCAAAAGCTATGGTTTTTCCAGTAGTCATGTATGAATGTGAGAAGTGGACTATAAAGAAAGCTGAGCACCCAAAAATGATGCTTTTGAACTGTGGTGTTGGAGAAGACTCTTGAGAGTCCCTTGAACAGCAAGATCAAACCAGTCAATCCTAAAGGACATCAGTCCTGAATATTCATTGGAAGGACTGATGCTGAAGCTGATGCACTCAGTGCTTTGGCCACCTGATGCAAAGAACTGAATCACTGGAAAAGACCCTGATGCTGGGAAAGATTGAAGGTGGGAAGAGAAGGGGACAACAGAAGATGGGGTGGTTGGATGGCATCACCAACTTGATGCACTTTGAGTTTGAGCAAGTTCCGGGAATGGTGATGGACAGGGAAGCCTGGCATGCTGCAGTCCATGGGGTGGCAAAGAGTCAGACACTGCTGAGTGACTGAACTGAGACCTCTGGAAACCAGAAGCCTAATTTTACAGGTCTAAAATTGTCAGTGGGGCTCCATTTCCCCTAAAAACTGGAGGGAGAATCTTTACGTCTTCAGGTTATATAAGCTGTTGCATTTCTTGGTATTCCTGTATCTTAAAAAGGCATTACCTGAACTTCTGTTTCTACTGGCATAACTTATTTTTCTCTGTTACTTGTTTGACTCCCTCTTATAAAACTCTTGCAATTACATGTGACCCAATTGGATAATCCACAATTATATCCCCCATCTCAAAATCCTTAACCTAATCATATAGCAAATTCCCTTTGGCCAAGTACAGTAACATATTCACAGATCCCTGTGTGTAGAGTGTGGACATGTTTTGAGGAGAGCATTATTCTATTAACCACAGGTTCCAACTTCTCCACTTATGTCCAAAATTTGCTATTGTTCATCTTTTTTCATCAAGCCATCCTACCTAGTGGGTATAAAGTGGTAGCTCATTGTGGTTTTCATTTGTATTACCCTGATGACAAGTGATTTTGATTATCTTTTCATAGGTTGATTAACCATATCTTCTTCCAGAATAATGCTCAGATCCTTTGTCTTTTTATTGAGTTGCAGTAGTTTCTCATATATTCTAATACAAGTCCCTTATCTGATGGATAATTTGCAAATATTTTCTCCAATTGAATATAGGTCTTTTTTTCTAGTGTCATTTGAATCGAAAAAGTTCAATTTTGATGAAGTCCAATGTGTCATCTTTTTCTTTTGTTGCTTCTACTTTTCATGTTTTATCTAAAAGGCCATTTCCTAATCCAACATAATAAAAGATTTATACCTATATTTTCTCCAAAGAGTTTTATAACTTTAGCCCTTACATTTAAGCCATTAATCCATTTTTAAAAAACAATTATATATTAAAAAATTTATTTTTATATATTTGGCTGCACCAGGTCTTAGCTGACGCACTTGGGATCTTTAGTTGCAGCATGTGGGATCCATGGCATGTGGGATCTAGTCCCCTGATCTGGGATCAAACCTGGGCCCCCTGCATTGGGAGCAGGGAGTCTCAACAACTGGATGACTAGGGAAGTCCCTGTTGGTCCATTTTGAGTAAGTCTTTGTATATAATATGAGACTGGGGAGGGGCCCCACTTCATTCTTTTGCATGTGGATATCCAGTTGTCCCAGCACCGTTTATTGAAAAGATTCTCTTTGCTTCATTGTATTGCCTTTGTTCCTTGATCTAAGATCAGTTGACTATGTCTACTTCTGGCCTCTCTATTCTGTTCCATTGACCTATCTGTCTATTCTTTCAGCAATTCCCACTGTCTCTATTACTAGTTTCTACAGTAAGTATATTCTTTAACATCGTATTGGCTATTCTGAGGGTTGGCCTCTCCATATAAACTTTAGAGTCAGTTTGACAATATCCATAGAAAACTTGCTGTAGTTTTGTCGGGACTGCATTGAATCTATAGATCAAGCTTGGAAGAACTAGTATCTAGAAAATAGGGCCACTTTTATACACACAAGGAAAGCTGTGCACACTGTTGCTGCTGCTGCTGCTAAGTCACTTCAGTTGTGTCCAACTCTGTGCAACCCCAGAGACAGCAGCCCACCAGGCTCCGCCATCTCTGGGATTCTCCAGGCAGGAACACTGGAGTGGGTTGCCGTTTCCTTCTCCAATGCATGAAAGTGAAAGTGAAGCCACTCAGTCATGTCCGACTCTTAGCGACCCCATGGACTGCAGCCTACGAAGCTCCTCCCATGGGATTTTCCAGGCAAGAGTACTGGAGTGGGTTGCCATTGCCTTCTCCTGCCTGAATAAATTCTGGGATTCTGTTACAAAGAGAAAAAGGAAGACCAGATATTGGGTCAAGTAATTAGCCGTCTCTCCACATACATATGGTAGAAAAAAATGTTTCTGATTAAAGGAAAGCTGAGACTAAAGTCATATAAAAATTGGGAGGATATACATGCTTATGGTTTGGAAATGCTTTTAATCGGGGTGTGTTGTTTTCCAATTAAATAGGAAAAAGTTACAAAACTTATGGAAGGAAAAATTTTCTCATCCTAGAACATTAATTTTCTAATCTGTCAAAACAAAGTTATACCTCCAACAGTTGAGAGGTGTAATTTTTTAAAATTTTTAATTGGAGGATACTTGCTTTACAACAGTGTGCTGGTTTCTGCCACACAATGTGAACCAGCCATTGGCATACATGATCCCCTCCATCTTGAGCCTCCCTCCCACTCACCCATCCCACATCTCTAGGGCATCACAGAGCACTATGAGATATAATTAATGTGAGGTGTGTTTATACCAGCATAAACCATATAAAATGGCTGGGTTTTATAGTCAGAAACAAATATTGGCAATTTCATATAGATCAACCTGTATCAAAGTTTGGGAATAACTTACTTTAAAAAATACTAGTTAAAGCAGATGTAGCTTATCACCATAATACTTAATTTTTAATTGGAGGATAATGGCTTTACAATGTTGTATCACTGTAGTAAAATGACTGTTACAGCTGAATTCCAATCATCTTTCTTCAGTGAAAGGAGTGAAATTACAGCTGGAATATCAGGAATTGTACCTTCGCCCTTAAGCACTTCTGAATTCTTCTGTTCTCAGAATTGTAATATCAATGTTGGTAGACTGGAAGATGTCCCCCCCCCCAAGTATTTTCATGCCATAATTTTCAGTTATGCCTGTTTAAATTACATGGCAAAATGGACTTTGCAGATGGAATTAAAGTTACAGACCTTAAAATAGGGAAGTCAGCCAGATGTGCCCAATGTAATCAAATAAAGACAGAAGGGTCTAACATCCATAGGATGACAGAAGTAGCAGGAGAGAGTCAAGGACTGAGAGGAACTTGACCATGGTTGGCTTTGAAGAGAAGGAGCTATGAGTCAAGGAATGCAGGCAGCCTCTGGAATATGGGAATGGCTCTTGGCCAACAGCAAGGAAATGAATGGGACCATGATCCTTCAATTGCAAAGAACTGAATTCTGTAAACAACTGAATGAGCAATGAAATGGAGTCCCCCATCCCACCTCCAGAAGAGAAGTTCTACAAATACCTTGATTTTAGCCCAGGTGAGACCCATCTCAAACAGCTGACCTACAAAACTGTGAAAGACAATACACTTCTGTAGCTTAATACACATAAGCCATTAAATGTGGTAATTTGCAATGGCTGCAACAGAAACTTAACTTACCTTAGTAAAACCTCCATTTTAAAGGACTCATCACAGAATGGTCCCTATAGTCCTTGAAACCATATTTTTTAAAACTCATATTCAGTCCTTAATGATTCTAGTATATTAAACTACATTATAACTGGAAATGCATATATAGCTAACAAAAGTAAAAACTGTGAACTACAAAGTCAATTATTTTATATAAAAATTCTATAAAAAGTTCATGACTAGTTATTATGAGAAACATTTCATCTAGGAGTGATTTCTATGGCAGTTTCTTGAGTATCCATAAAAACAGACCCTTCTGTCTCAAAAGAAGGGATATCAATAAGAGGACCAGAATCCTCTATTTCCAAGTTCGGTGGTTTCTCCTGTTCAAAACTCAGGTTTGAATTGTCTTTCATTTGAGTCTCATGCTCTTCCAACTCCAAAGATTTATCTGGGTCTGGAGCTACAGCTTCATCCTCTTCATGTTGATGCAGAAAATTACAAATCATGTTGGGTCTATAGGAGAAATCATTCTCCTTAATTTGCAGCCATTCCACACCACCTAATAGGGGAGGGTGTGTGTGGGGTGAGAAACCAAGAAATATGAAAAAGGAATTTTAGTTACTTACAAATATTTTTAATTTAAATGTTCTTATGAATATTTGTCAAAATAAAACTCCAACTTAAAGAAAGGAACATGGTGCCTGAACCAACTGATAACAAATGTATAATTTTCATCTTACATGAAGACCTTGGAAAGCCTGTAAGGTATGCATTATCAAAATCACTACTATTCTAAGCCCTTTCTCCAGAGTCCAGTTCCCAGCTCATTCTGAGAGATAACTGATCTTCCACTGCCATCTCTTGTCTAGAAGAAAATTGTCACTTCCCTACAATTTTCTTCTTATTCAGTCAGCTTTCAAATACGGTGGATGATACCACTCTATCATCTTCCAAGTCAACATTTATGTGTCATTTTAAATTGAAGAATCCAACTGTGAAATAAGACACCTCTCCAAAAAAAATCCTTGAAAAAAATTTTTGTTCCTTTTCATCAGATCAGATCAGATCAGTCGCTCAGTCATGTCCGACTCTTTGCGACCCCATGAATCGCAGCACTCCAGGCCTCCCTGTCCATCACCAATCCCTCAATGAACGCCCATAATCAAGAATTGCTTCAATAATGCTAGCCATTTTTTTCTCTTATCCTTTTGACCCTTTCAGAAAGCCAAGTATTTTCATAGATATTTAATTCCTATAACCCCAAGGTGTTTACTGTCATTGTCAAAGTTCCATTAGGTATCTGTAAGATGCTTACTCCTTGGAAGGAAAGTTATGACCAACCTAGGTAGCATATTAAAAAGCAGAGACATTACTTTGCCAACAAAGGTCCATCTAGTCAAGGCTATGGTTTTTCCAGTGGTCATGTATGGAGGTGAGAGTTGGACTGTGAAGAAAGCTGAGTGCTGAAGAACTGATACTTTTGAACTGTGGTGTTGGAGAAGACTCTTGAGAGTCCCTTGGACTTCAAGGAGATCCAACCAGTCCATTCTGAAGGAGATCAGCCCTGGGATTCCATTGGAAGGAATGATGCTAAAGCTGAAACTCCAGGACTTTGGCCACCTCATGTGAAGAGATGACTCATTGGAAAAGACTCTGATGCTGGGAGGGATTGGGGGCAGGAGGAGAAGGGGACGACAGAGGATGAGATGGCTGGATGGCATCACTGACTCGATGGACGTGAGTCTCAGTGAACTCTGGGAGTTGGTGATGGACAGGGAGGCCTGGCATACTGCGATTCATGGGGTCGAAAAGAGTTGGACATGACTGAGCGACTGAACTGAACGGAACTGAAGATATCCCAACCTATCTTGTCACCCTGTTTGAGCATCCATCTGTCCTATACCCCACCATAAACTAACTCTTCTGCAGGTGTTTGCTGAAACATCCTTACTGTTGATCCCTATTTTTTCTCTATAAAGTCTCCCTCTTTCAAAACTCGATTAGTCCTTTCCCTCCAGCTCAGCTTCAACTATTGACTTCTATTTTTAAAAAAACCTGTATTTTTTGCTTGCAATAACATTATTCTAAACATATAGAATAACATTATTCTAGGGTGGGAAGATTTGGGAGAATGGCATTGAAACATGTAAAATATCATGTATGAAACGAGATGCCAGTCCAGGTTCAATGCACAATACTGGATGCTTGGGGCTAGTGCACTGGGACGACCCAGAGGGATGGTATGGGGAGGGAGGAGGGAGGAGGGTTCAGGATGGGGAGCACATGTATACCTGTGATGGATTCATTTTGATATTTGGCAAAACTAATACATTTATGTAAAGTTTAAAAATAAAAAAAAAAAGAATAACATTATTCTTAAAAAAAAAATTTTTTTAGTCACCAAGTTCAAAACCTTAAAGCCACCCTAAAGCCTACTCTGTTATTTAGCATAATACTTGGCACATAACAGATACTTAAAATAAGTTGAGTGAAATGGGTGTCGAATCGTAGACATCCATGTCTGTCTAAATGAGATTTACTTTAGAATACAAGCTCCTAGAAAATAAGGACCACACCGTGTTCTGCTGACATCCAAGATGGTCCCCAATGATCCTCACCTACCTGACACGCATGCCCCTGTGTCGTCCCCTCCCACACAGAATAGGATATAAAAGAAATGACAGAATGTGACTTCTAAGGCTAGTTCATAAAAGACATTGTGGCTTCTACTTTGTTCTTAAAAATCACTTGGTCTGGGAAAGCCAGCTGCTGTGTCAAAAGGGCACTCAAAATAGTAGTGTGAGGAGGGCAAGGCAGTGACGCCTCCAGCACAAACGCACCAGCCATGTGAGTGAGCCATCCTACAGTTAGATTTTTCCAGCCCTACTCAAGTCTCCAGATGACTATAGCCCAGTCAACAAAATGACTGCAACCTCATGAGAGACCCAAGCCAGACTACCAAGCTAATAAGCTGTTTCCCAATTCCTGATTCATAGAAACCATGGGAGACAGTGCTTCTGTTGCCGTTGTTTTAAGCCATTAAGTTTAGGGGCCACTTTTTATGCAGCAATAGATAACCAGTACAGCCTTGAATAGTTGGTTGCTAATTTATTTGATTAAAATACACCCAAATTTTGCACTTCCCTGGTGGCACAGTGGATAAGAATCTGCCTGCCAATGCAGGGGACACAGGTTCTATCCCTGGTTTGGGAAGATTCTATATGCTGTGGGAGCAACTAAGCCCATAAGCCACAACTACTGAGTCTGCTGCAACTCCTAAAGCCCATGTGCCTAGAGCCTGTGCTACACAAGAGAAGCCACAGTGATGAAAAGCCTGTGTATTGCAAAAAAGAGTAGCCCTGCTTGCTGCAACTACAGAAAACCCATACAAAGCTAATGAATAAATAAAAAGATGCATCCAGATTCTCCCAAAGATCTATTAGATTATTAAGACTAGAGCAAATTCTGTAACTTCCTTTAAGAAGAATATTTAAATGATAGTTAAGCAATTTGATATGTATCTGCCTTTCAAGTTCATTCTAGAACTTCAAGTGCCTCCTTCCTATTATTTTCAAAGTGTCTAAAAGAAAGGATAGTTGTGGAATATGTAAGAACAAAGATTTGTTATATAGTTACGTGTAGCTGGTATAAATTTCTAGATGATGAATGTACCTTCAAATATTTATTCTTTAAAATAAAATAAATCAAGCCATGAATATTCATCATTAGTGTCTTATTTACTAGTGTTTCAAATATGTCTTTGAGCAATAAGCCTTGTTTTTGGTGGACAAACACATTTATTTTGACCGTGTCCCACATTCCCTAGGGCAACAGAAAGAGGTTGGTGTGGTGAGTAATGGGCTTTTAAGCCATCAAGTGGTTATCTGTCCATCTCCACAAACATGTGCCCACTACAGGTGCAAGAAACAGCCATAAAGTCTCTAGTGTTGGATGACTAGCAACTGGAGAAGGCTAACTGGGTGTTTATTAAGAACTAGACTTCAGATTAACAACTGTGGTCTTAGAGTCCCTCCCTCACATACAAAGCCAGCTTCTTCCAGGCGTGAGCATCTTGGGGAAGGTTACTGCATCTCCCCAAAGCTCAGGAGATTCTGTGGGGGTCAAGAACTGCTACCATCATATCTTCTGCACTTACAAAGAAGTTTTAATGGTGGGGAGAGGAGTGGCTGCTGAATTCCTTGGGGTTGAAATCATGTCACATTGCTTGACAAACTCCTCACAATCATTTCCAATGCAAACCAGATAAAAATTTGTCATATGTCTCCAGTGCCCCCAGCTATATGAGAATTCAACTAAATTTTAAAATCTATCTTTGGTACTTTTTATGGAGCGCTCTCAATTTTCACATACTTAACCTATGACACATAGTCATTATTCTGAAGTACAAAGAACATCCTGGCAACAATGTGTCATAAAGCCAATACTGAATCATCTATTTTCAGAGAAATAAGTGAACTAACCTATGTTTTCTTCTCCTTCCTTTTTTTCTGTCAGAAGAGTCCTTGTCATGCTGAGCTTCTTCATTGTGTGGCATTTATATTTTAGCACAGTTTTATTACTGCCTTCTGCATCCACTAAAATACAAAATGAACACTATTATACTGCTTGATGCCTTCAAATAATCATGTTAAGTAAGCCTCGATGGTTCCAGTTTAGAGAGCTAAACTACTTCCTATCAAGATAATGCAGTTCAGTTCAAGATTTAACTCATTCCTCCTGCTCCAGCCACAGAGAAGTAACAGATTAAACACGTAAGAACTGAAGATACAAGTGAACTCAAAGACAACACTAATTTGTCTTTGGGTTTCTGTCCCAAAGTTAGAGTAACGCTACAGGTCTATTAGGTGCCAGCCCTGAAGTGGGAAAGCGGGGCCGGGAATTTGGGTTCATTGGGTAATGAGATCTAAAATTCTGTCGCTCAAAATGAAGCACCAAAGTCAGACACTACTTGAAGCCAGACTGGAGTGAGAACATACCCAATCAGGAGAGAAAGCTGAGAAAAAAAATTACTGTCCACCTGCTGCTTGGGGTCACAGCTTTATAAAAACTGTGGGTGTAGGTGGGAATGATGGATGAGACTCTATGCTAAGGATGTGAAGCACACTGAAATCCTGCAGAGCCTGCCACTGTGTGACTGACTGATACTACACTTCAGAGAGCAACACAGTGGTATCTATTAAGTTGACCCATGTGAAACTGGCGCTATTCAGCCCAAATGTTAATTTCATATGGTTGAATCTAGTACACACACTCATCAATCTAACAGTTCCATTTCCAAGTGTATACCCAAGAGACATTTTTACATATATGCACAAGACATTTTTGTGGTGAGTAAATAAGCATAATTAAGAAAACAGGCTCTGGAGCAGACCATCTTAGTTCCAATACTGGTTCTGCTTCTATCCTGGCTCTGCTTCTAGGTCTATGACCTTGAGAATGTCTTTCTCTCTCTGTGCTTCAGTTTCTTCAAATATAAAATGAAGATAACAATGCCCTCTACCTCATAGACTTGTGGTGAGGATTCAGTACATTTATACATGGAACACTTAGAACAGTGCCTGACATACAGAAAGCACTCAATAAATTTTAGTAGTTATTAATAAAAATGGAAGCAACCAACATGTCCATTAATTGGAGAAAAAACTGCGGTACAGTCACAAATAGCAACAGGGAAAACATTTATATATATATAAGCATGTAAAAAACTTCAAAACATATCTCTAATTGAAAAAAGATATAGAATGATACATTTATCATATGCTACAATTTATATATTAAGTGTGAAAGTATCCAGAAAGTGCTATTTATTGTCTGCTGATACATACATATGTAATATAAAATCAAGTGTAAGAAAGAAACACCAAATTCAAGAGAGTGATCACCTCTGAAGACAAGTGATTACCTCTGAAGACAGAAGGGAGTAATTTTGGAGAGGGATACACAAGGGGCTTCAAATGCATCTGGAATGTTTTTTACCTACCTAGCAAAAGGGAGAATTTGACACAGGTAGACAGTGGGTACATGAGATGTTTAACTTTAATATCCATCATATACAAGTATGTTTGAAATATTTCATAACAAAAAGAGTTGAGTCAGCATAGCAATCACTTACCATATTCAACATTTTCTTCAAATATAACACAGGTCCCAACAGTGTCTGCAGAAAAATATTAAGGCAACTTGTTGAAATAGCTACTTTCTCCAAAAGGCATATAAAAAAGGGAATTTCATCTCTCTGACATCCTCCTACCTTCATACTCTCCAGCAAAGACATAGCTGTCCACCTGCAGAATGGGTCTTTCAGTATCAATTCCCTACAACAGAATATCAGATCAGATCAGTCGCTCAGTCGTGTCCGACTCTTTACGACCCCATGAATCGCAGCACGCCAGGCCTCCCTGTCCATCACCAACTCCCAGAATAGGACTACTAAAAAAACCATTAGTAAAAACAGCCTTGGGAGTGGGGGAAATGGGTGAAGAGGGGCTCAAATGATACCAACTTCCAGTCATAAATAAGTCCTGGGATGTTTAAGAACATCACGGTGACTACAGATAATACTGTACTTTATATCTGAAAGTTGCTAAGACAGTAAATCTTCAAAGTCATTGCCAGAAGAAAAAAAAATTTGTAATTATATGTGTAGTGATGGGGGTTAATCAGACATTGCGGTGATTAATTCACAATACAGACAAATACTGAAAATGTTGTACAGCTAAAACTAATATAATTTTTTAAAAAAATTGTTGTTGTTCAATCCTTCAGTCATGTCTGACTCTTTGCGACCCCATGGAGTGCAGCACACCAGGCTTCCCTGTCTTTCAGCATCTCCCTGAGTTTATTCAAACTCATGTCCATTGAGTCGGTGATGCCATCCAACTATCTCGTCCTCTGTAATCTCCTTCTCCTCCTGCCTTCAATCTTTTCCAGCATCAGAAAAAGTCAGCTCTTCACATCAAGTGGACAAAGTATTGGAGCTTCAGCATCAGTCCTTCCAGTGAATATTCAGGGTTGATTTCCTTTAGGATCAACTGGTTTGATCTCATTGCTGTCCAAGAGACTTTGAAGAGTCTTCTCCAGCACCACAGTTTGAAGGCTCAATTCTTCAGCACTCAGCCTTTTTTACTGTCCATCTCTCACATCTGTACATGACTACTGGAAAAACCGTAGCTTTGACTAGATGGACCTTGGAAGGCAAAGTAATGTCTCTGCTTTTTAATATGCTGTCTAGGTTGGTCATAGCTTTTCTTCCAAGGAGCAAGCATCTTTTAATTTTGCAGCTGCAGTCACCAGCTGCAGTGATTTTGGAGCCCAAGGAAATAAAGTCTGTCACTGTTTTCACTGTTTTCCCATCTATTTGCCATGAAGTGATGGGACCAGATGCCATGATCTTAGTTTTTTGAATGTTGAGTTTTAAGCCTGCCTTTTCACTCTCCTCTTTTACTTTCATCAAGAAGCTTTTTAGTTCTTCTTCGCTTTCTGCCATAAGGGTGGTGTCATCTGTGTATCTGAGGGTATTGATATTTCTCCCAGCAATCTTGATTCCAGCTTCTGCTCTATCCAGCCCAGCATTTCACATGATATACTTTGCATATAAGTTAAATAAGCAGGGTGACAATATACAACCTTGACGTACTCCTTTCCCAATTTGGTTGCAAACTGTTGCTTCTTGACCTGCATACAGGTTTCTAAGGACGCAGGTAAGGTGGTCTGGTATTCCCATCTCTTGAAGAATTTTCCATAGCTTGTTGTGATCCACACAATCAAAGGCTTTAGCATAGTCAATGAAGCAGAAGTAGATGCTTTTCTGGAATTCTCTCGCTTTTCCTATGATCCAACGGATGTTGGCAATTTGATCTTTGGTTCCTCTTCCTTTTCTAAATCTAGCTTGTACATCTGGAAGTTTGCGGTTCACATACTGTTGAAGCCTAGCTTGAAGGATTTTGAGCATTACTTTGCTAGCATATGAAATGAGTAAAACTGTGTGGTAATTTGCACATTCTTTGGCACTGTATTTCTTTGGGATTGGAATGAAAGCTGACCTTTTCCAGGTCAGTTTTATAAAAAATATTTTTTATAAAAATTATTATTATAAAAACATAATTATTTACGTTTGGCTGTGCTGGGTCTTTGATGCTGTGTGGGCTTTTCTCTATTGCAGTGAGCTGGGGCTACTCTCTAATCACAGTGCTCCGGCCTCTCACTGCAGTGGCTTCTCTTGTTGCACAGCATGGGCTCTATGGCACTCGGGCTTCAGGAGCTGTGGCTGGAGGGCTCTAAGCACTGGGCTCAGTAGTTGTGGCGAGGGGGGCTTAGTTGCTCTGGGGCATGTGGGATCTTCCTGGATCAAGGATCAAACTCTGGTCTCCTACATTGGCAGGTGGATTCTTCACTACTGAGCCACCAGGGAAATCTAGTATAATATTATATGTCAATTATTTCTCAATTTAAAAAAGAAAAGAAGGATTTCCCTGGTGGTCCAGTGGTTAAAACTCACTGCAGGGGGCACAGGTTAGATCCCTGGTCTGGAAACGAAGATCCCACCTGCCTGGAGTGGGCACAGTAGTTGCAGCCCAGAGGCTCTTTAATTGTGTCCTGTGGGCTTCAGTGGTCGTGGCACTGAGACTTAGCTGCCCCAGGGCATGTGGGATCTTAGTTCCCCTCACCAAGAATTGTACCCCTGACCCCTGCATCGCAAGGCAGATTCTTAACCAGGGAGGTCCAAAAACAGTGTATTTTTTTTTTCAAAATTTAATCTTCTATTTCAAAATGCACCCCCCGCCCCAATCTTTACTCTCTCCAGCCACACACGCAGACATCAGGCATAGTTGTTGATGCTGTCAACTACAAACTGGCACTTGCCAAGAGCACTGCCAATGACTGAACAACAAGGGCATCTGCCACCTGCCCCTGTGGAGACGGAACCCTGTGCTGCTGCAGCTGCTGGCCTTCAGCACCCCCTGAGAGTTCAGGGTGGAGTGAGCCACTGTGTGCTCCAGGGAATCTGGGGGGACAGATCTTTAGATAGATCTTTTCAGGAACTGATTTTATGATCTTAACCCTTGCATCTCCTCATACCTAGAAAAGCACTAAATCCCTTCATGGGGACATCAAATCCTTGTGACTAGTAGAAAACCTTTTGTAATATGAGTGCTTAATGGTACTGAACTCCCCCTTCACCAAAATCTTATATATGGACCCTTTCCCACTGTCTCTTTGGAGCAGTCTCTCAGAACTATCAGAGGTGCTGCCTCCCTGGCTGCAGTTCTCAGTTTGCCCCAAATAAAACTTAACTCTCAAGCTGTGCATCTTTTTTTAGTCGACAATGCTGTAGAAGTTGGGGATTAGTTTTCTCCTGGCTGCTCCCATAGCTCCCTGTACTGTGACTGTCTCCAACAGTTCACTACTTCGTACACCTGGAATTAATCTATTTTAAGGGGATGCTTTTGAACTGTGGTGTTGGAGAAGACTCTGGAGAGTCCCTCAGACAGCAAGAAGATCCAACCAGTCCATCCTAAAGGAACTCAGTCCTGAATATTCATTGGAAAGACTGATGCTGAAGCTGAAACTCCAATACTTGGGCCACCTGATGCGAAGAACTGACTCATTTGAAAAGACCCTGATGCTGGGAAAGACTGAAGGCAGGCGGAGAAAGGGACGACAGAGGATGAGATGGTTGGATGGCATCACCGCAATGGACATGAGTTTGAGTAAGCTTTGGGAGCTGGCGATGGACAGGGAAGCCTGGCGTGCTGCAGTCCATGGGGTCGCAAAAAACACGACTGAGCGACTTAACTGAACTAAAGGGGATGGGTATGTCACCATTCATTCTTGTTTTAGATTTAAGAAAACCTACAACAACCCACCAATTCTACAAGACTCACCAAAATCTTGCATTTATTTTCACATTTTGAGAGCAAGTCTGAATCAAGAATTCCTGATAATTCCACCATAACCAGCTGCTCCTGGTGGAAGAAAGAAGGGTTAACGCGTTAGCCTGTGAGAGTGCAGGAAGAGGCAGGCTAAGGAGAAAAGCCAAACACACACCCGCAGTGAAACGACTCCACTTTTGTGAAAACTAGGTCCTGCTTTCAAGGAGAGGAAGCGCGCTCCGTTAACGAAGGTAACCTCCCTCCTTCCACCTAGAACTTCCGTGTGGCCCGTAAGGCTATGGGCAGCTGCCTGCCGCCCCGCGCGCTCAGGGGCACAATCCCGCCAGGCGCCTCGAGGCCGCGCGCCGACTCCCTGCCCCGCACACAGCCACTTCCACCCCCGCCACCACCGCGCGGGCTTCTGCCGTGGCACTCACTGTTTCCTCCTCCTCCTCCTCCTCTTCGTCCCAGTCCACCCAACTCGGCTCCTTGGCAGCTGCCGCCATGCCGCCGCTCCTCTGCGCCGCCAGCGAACCGTGGGCCCCGCCCGCCGGGGCCGCCATCTTGAGTAAGGGCAGCAGCTCCCGCCCCGCAGCGGCTCCGGCTGCGGCCCGCCGCTCCTGCCAGCACGCGAGATGGCGGCTCCCGGGCCCACGTGGAGCTCCTTGTTCCTCTCCGAGAGCTGGAGCCAGGACCCTGGCTTCGGTCGGGCAGCTTCGGCGACCTAGGGAACCCTCGGAGTCCCGTCGCTGGTGGGACGAGCCCACTGGCGAGCGAGGCAGAGGAGATCAAGAAGGTGCAGGCAAAGAGGCCACCGTGCGCAAGGGAAATGGAGAGGCCTAGAGTATCCCCATCCTACATTGCTTTGAAAGAAATTCTTAATGTTGTGTAAACACTCATCCTCAATTCAAGTTCTCCCCGAGCCAAGCTTAGGGCACACTTCACTGCGCTAGGAAGTGAGCTTGGGTTTCAGGACCCTGCAAAAGCTGCAGGCTGCGCAGGTGGCGCTAGTGGTAAAGATCCCGCCTGCCAATGCAGGAGACGGGCGGTCGATCCCTGGGTTGGAGGCGGGCATGGCAACCCATTCGTGGACTGAGGAGCCTGGCGGCTGCAGTCCATAGGGTCCCATAGAGAGGGACACGATTGAAGCGACTTAGCACGCAAAAAAAAAAAAAAAAGATGTAGGAATGGCAGATGGAGATCTGATTGCCCTAAGCGCTGTAAGAGACAGACATTGGGGAGTACTATAACCTCAGCTATGCAGATGACACCACCCTTATGGCAGAAAGTGAAGAGGAACTCAAAAGCCTCTTGATGAAAGTCAAAGAGGAGAGTGAAAAAGTTGACTTAAAGCTCAACATTCAGAAAACGAAGATCATGGCATCTGGTCCCATCACTTCATGGGAAATAGATGGGGAAACAGTGAAAACAGTGTCAGACTTTATTTTTCTGGGCTCCAAAATCACTGCAGATGGTGACTGCAGCCATGAAATTAAAAGACGCTTACTCCTTGGAAGGAAAGTTATGACCAACCTAGAGAGCATATTCAAAAGCAGAGACATTACTTTGCCAACAAAGGTCCGTCTAGTCAAGGCTATGGTTTTTCCAGTAGTGGAGCGCCGAAGAATTGATGCTTTTGAACTGTGGTGTTGGAGAAGACTCTTGAGAGTCTCTTGGACTGCAAGGAGATCCAACCAGTCTATTCTGAAGGAGATCAGCCCTGGGATTTCTTTGGAAGGAATGATGCTGAAGCTGAAACTCCAGTACTTTGGCCACCTCATGTGAAGAGGTGACTCATTGGAAAAGACTCTGATGCTGGGAGGGATTGGGGGCAGGAGGAGAAGGGGATGACAGAAGATGAGATGGCTGGATGGCATCACTGACTCAATGGACGTGAGTCTGAGTGAACTCCGGGAGTTGGTGATGGACAGGGAGGCCTGGTGTGCTGCGCTTCATGGGGTCGCAAAGAGTCCGACACGACTGAGAGACTGAACTGAACTGAAAGACTAAGTAACTGAGAAGCCAATGGTACCCCACTCCAGTACTCTTGCCTGGAAAATCCCATGGGCGGAGGAGCCTGGTGAGCTGCAGTCCATGGGGTCGCTAAGAGTCGGACACAATTGAGCGACTTCACTTCCACTTTTCACTTTCATGCATTGGAGAAGGAAATGGCAACCCACTCCAGTATTCTTGCCTGGAGAATCCCAGGGATGGGGGAGCCTGGTGGGCTGCCGTCTATGGGGTCGCACAGAGTCGGACAGGACTGAAGCGACTTAGTAGTAGTAATTAGTAGAGACTAAGTAAAGTGAAGTTTCGAACAGGATTTTTCTAAAACTAACTTCACGGGTTTCTCTGATTATAAAATAAATGATGGTTGTAGAGAGACAGGATGATCTACCTCCATAGAGCATGAGAGTTAGGGTCTGATACTTGTCTAATTTTGCTGCATTATTAACTGCAAGGCTTTAGGCAAGTTGGTTTTTGTGAGGATTAAAAGAGATAATCCATGTAAAACAGATTTAGGCCATTGTCTGGCACATATTAAGCACTTAATATGCATTTAGTCTAGTCATAGTAATAATATTTACAAATTTAGAGTATTATAACTTTAAAAAAACATTTTTGGGGAATTTTCTAGTGGTCCAGTGGTTAGGACTATGCTTTGTCTGCGGTGGCGTTGATGGGGGAAATATGATCCCACAGGCCATGCTGTGTGGCTGAAGAAAATGAAAAACAAAAACATCTTCCTACACAGTTTAGCTTTCCAGCTTCTTTCTACATACACAAACACAATTTTTATTACAAAAATGTGTTCAAACTATACATCTGTTTCAAACTTGCTTTTCTCACTATATTTAGTATCATGGATGTTTTCCACGGTAAATATAGATCTATGTGATGGTATTTATTGATATTGCACAACACTTTAGTAAACAGTTTTGTGCATTTTTACACATTCCTTCATTAAATGAATGGATTTCATAGCTTTAAAAAAGTGGGAGAAGTACTGGACTTTTTAGAAGTTATAGAACTTAGAAGTTCTAGATCTGAAATATAGTAATTGTGATCTGGCACAAGCTGCTGTGCTTTCTCATCCCCTGTGTTCTTATTTATTAAATGAAGATAAAATTATTCATCCTTACTGTATATTTTTTGTTTGAAGATTAGATTGTGTCTCAAACAGTGTTCTATAAGTTGAGAAATTAAATTGTCAGATATTATTGGGGTTCGGGGAGAATAAAAAGGAGAACAATCCAAGCTGAGGGAGCAGCAGAAGTGAAAGTCTGAGGGTCGAAAATACATTTTATGAAGTCACTGTAATGCCTCAGGATGTCCCTTTCAAATAAATAAGGCTCATACTTCTAGTCAAGGTTATTACTGTTTACTATTTAAGACATAATTGTTAAGTTTATTTATTTGAATGGTTTATGAAATGATACAGACAGAGAAGGAAGCCTTCCATCCCTGTCTGCCAGCTCCCCTTTCCATTACTGTTGATCAGTCATGTCTGACTCTTTGTGACCCCATGGACTGCAGCACGCCATGCTTCCCTGTCCTTCCCTATCTCCCAGAGTTTGCTGAAATTCATGTCTGTTGAGTTGTTGATGCCATCCAACTATTTCATCCTCTGTCGCCCTCTTCTCCTGCCCTCAATCTTTCCCAGCATCAAGGTCTTTTACAAGGAATCGGCTTTTCGCATCAGGTGGCCAAAGTATTGGAGCTTCAACTTCAACATCAGTCCTTCCAATGAATATTCACGGTTGATTTCCTTTAGGAGGGCTCCCTGTTGGCTCAAATGATAAAGAATTCACCTCCAATGCAGGAGACTCACATTCAGGAAGACCCGCTGGACAAGAGAAGGGCTACTCACTCCAGTATTCTTGCCTGGAGAATTCCATGGTCAGAGGAGCCGGGTGGGCTACAGTCCATGGGGTCCCAAAGAATCAGAAACAACTGAGTTAATTTCACTTTTCCTTTAGGACTGGCTGATTTGATCTTCTTGCAGTCCAAGGGATTCTCAAGTCTTCTCCAGAACCACAGTTCAAAAGCATCAATTTTTTGGCGCTCAGCCTTTTTTATGGTACAACTCACACACCTGTACGTGACTATTGAAAAACCTTAGGTTTGACTGTGGACCTTTATTGGCAAAATGATATGTCTGCTTTTGAATACGCTGGCTAGATTTGTGATAGCTTCCCTTTCAAGGAGTATGAGTCTTTTATTTTCATGGCTGTAGTCACTGTCTGCAGTGATTTTGGAGCCCAAGAAAAGAAAATACATCACTGTTTCCACTTTTTCCCTTTCTATTTGCCATGAAGTGATGGGACTAGATGCCATGATCTTGGCTTTTTGTTTTTTTAATATTTATTTATTTAGGCTGGGCTATGTCTTAGTTGCTACATGCGGGGGATCTTTGGTCTTCATTGTAGCATGCCAGATATTTACTTGCGGCATTCAGTTCAGTTCAGTCACTCACTCGTGTCTGACTCTTTGCAACCCCATGGACTGCAGCACGCCAGGCTTCCCTGTCCATCACCAACTCTGGGAGCTTGCTCAAACTCATGTTCATTGAGTCAGTGATGCTATCCAACCATCTCCTCCTCTGTTGTCCCCTTCTCCTCCTGCCTTCAATCTTTTCCAGCATCAGGGTCTTTTCAAATGAGTCAGGTCTTCCCATCAGATGGCCAAAGTAGTGGAGCTTCAGCTTTAGCCTCAGTCCTTTCAATGAACGCTCAGGGTTGATTTCTTTTAGGATTGATTGCTTTGATCTCCTTGCAGTCCAAGTGATTTTCTCAAGAGTTCTTTCTAACACCACAGTTCAAAAACATCAATTCTTTGGTGCTCAGCTTTCTTTATGGCTCAACTCTCACATCCATACATACCTACCAGAAAAGCCTTAGCTTTGGCTATACAGACCTTTGTCGGCAAAGTAACATCTCTGCTTTTTAATATGCTGTCTAGGTTTGTCATAGCTTTTCTTCCAAGAAGCATGCAGACTCTTAGTTGTGGCATGTGGGATTTAGTTCCCTGATCAGGGATCATACCCAGGCCCCCTGCACTGGGAGCTCAGAGTTTTATGCACTGGAACACCAGGGTAGTCTTCATCTTAGTTTTTTAATCTTGAGTTTATGCTAGCTTTTTCACTCTCCTCTTTCACTCTCATCAAGAGGCTCTTTAGTTACTCTTCAGTTTCTGCCACAAGAGTGGTATTATCTGCATATCTGAGGTTGCTGATATTTCTCCCGGCAATCTTGATTCCAGCTTGTGATTCATTCAGCCTGACATTTTACATGATATACTCTGTACATAAGTTAAATACGCAGGGTGACAATATACAACCTTGTCATACTCCTTTCCCAATTTTGAACCAATCAGTATTTCCATGTCTGGTTCTAACTGTTGCTTCTTGACCTTCATGAAAGTTTCTCAGGAGACAGAAAAAGTGGTCTGGTATTCCCATTTCTTTAAGAATTGTCCACAGTTTTTGTGATCCACACAGTCAAAGGCTTTCAGGTAGTCAATGAAGCAAAAGTTGAATTTTTTTGGAATTCCCTTGCTTTCTCTGTGATCCACAGATGTTGGCAATTTGATCTCTGGTTCCTCTGCCTTTTCTAAACCCAAGTTGTACATCTGAAAGTTCTTGATTCATGTAGTGCTAAAGCCTAGCTTGAAGGATTGTGAGCAAAACCTTGCTAGCATGTGAAATGAGGGCAATTGTATGGCAGGTTGAACATTCTTTGGCATTGCCCTTCTTTGGGATTGAAGTGAAAACTAACATTTTCTAGTCCTATGGCCACTGCTGAGTTTTCCAAATTTGCTGACACATTGAGTGCAGCACTTTAACAGCATCATCTTTCAGGATTTTAAACAGCTCAACTGGAATTCCATCACCTCCACTAGCTTTGTTTGTAATAATGCTTCCTAAGGCCCACTTGATTTCACACTCCAGGATGTCTGACTCTATGTGAGTGACCACACCATCATGGTTATCCAGGTCATTAAAACTTTTTGTATATTTCTTCTGGCTTCTGTATATTCTTGCCACCTCTTAATCTCTGCTTCTGTTAGGTCCTTACTATCTCTGTCCTTTATTGTGCCCATCTTTTCAAGAAATAGTCCCTTGATATCTCCAATTTTCTTGAAGAGATTTCTAGTCTTTCCTATTCTATTGTTTTCCTCAATTTCTTTGCATTGTTCATGTAAGAAGGCTTTCTTATTTCTGCTTGCTATTCTCTGGAACTCTGCATTCAGATGGTTAGATCTTTCCCTTTCTCCCTTGCCTTTCACTTCTCTTCTGTTCTCAGCTATTTGTAAAGCCTCTTCAGACAACCACTTTGCCTTCTTGCATTTCTTTTTCTTTGGGCTGGTTTTGGTTACTGCCTCCTGTACAATGTTATGAACCCCCATTCATAGTTCTTCAGGTGCTCTGTCTACCAGATCTAATCCCTTGAATCTATTTATCACCTCCACATTATAATCATAAAGGATTTGATTTAGGTCATACCTGAATGGCCTAGTGGTTTTCCCTACTTTCTTCAATTAGAGCCTGAATTTTGTGATAAGGAGCTGATGATCTGAGCTACAGTCAGCTCCAGGTCTTGTTTTTACTGACTGTATAGAGCTTCTCCATCTTCGGTGGCAAAGAATATAATAAATCTGATTTCGGTATGGACCATCTGGTGATGTCCGTGTACAGAGTGTCTCTTAGGTTGTTGGAATAGGATGTTTGCTCTGACTAGTATTTCTCTTGACAAAACTTTCATTTTGTACTCCAAGTCCAAACTTACCTGTTACTCCAGGTATCTCTTGACTTACTACTTTTGCACTGCAGTCCCCTATGAGGAAAAGGACATATTTTTTGGTGTTAGTTCTAGAAGGTGTTGTAGGTCTTCATAGAACTGTTGAACTTCAGTTTCTTTGGCATTACTGGTTGGGGCATAGACTTGGATTACTGTGATGTTGAATGGTTGCCTTGGAAACAAACCAAAATCATTCTGTCATTTTTGAAGCTGCACCCTTGTACTTACTGCATTTTGAAATCTTTTGTTGACTACGAGGGCTACTCCATTTCTTCTAAGGGATTCTTGTCCACAGTAGTAGATATAAGGGTCATCTGAATTAAATTCACCCATTCCCATATGTTTTTGTTCACTGATTCCTAAAACATTCACTCTTGCCATCTCCTTCTTGACCACGTCTAATTTACTTTGATTCATGGACCTAACGTTCCAGGTTCCTATACAATATTGTTCTCTACAGCATCAGACTTTTACCACCAGACACATCCACAACTGAGCATTGTTTCCGCTTTGGCCCAGCTGCTTTTTCTTTTTGGAGCTATTAGTAATTGCCCTCTGCTCTTCCCCAGTACCTTATTGGACGCCTTTTGACCTGGGGGCTCATCATCTGGTCTCATATTTTGTCTTTTCATTCTGTCCCTGGGGTTCTCATGGCAAGAATATACCTCCAGTGGACCACGTTTTGTCAGAACTCTCCATTACAACCTGTCTGTCTTGGGTGGGCTGCCCTGCACAGCATGGCTCATAGCTTCACTGAGTTATACAAGCCCCTTCGCCATGACGAGGCTGTGATCCATGAAGGGATCACCTTTCCATAGGTAGCTGGGGTTTTTTGTTGTTGTTGTTGCTTTTTTTTAATTTTTTACCAGTTTCTTATGTATCCTTTCAGAAATACTCTATGTATTTTCAAAAACACATCTGTATACAAAAATTTATAAATTTTAATATTATAACATAGCACATAGATGAAAAAACCATTCCCTTGGGAGGAAACAAGACCTTTTAGTATTGTCTCCATTGCCTAAAGCTTTGAAAATTAGCTTAAAGATTGAAACAGCTCTCAGACAGAAAAAAACCTTATTAAGCAGAATAACCCATCAGTGTCAGCTTTGAAAGAAGCCTTTTGGTGACTGGAATTTCCGTGACTTGCAACTAGAGTCCATTCTTAACACCTCCTCTCAGTCCAAAGAGATCATAAGACCCAGGTGCCAACTTTAAGAAACTAAATTACCTTTGCTTAAAAATAGGCAAAAAGAGAAGAGAGCTGCAGAGGATGAGATGGTTAGATAGCTTCACCAACTCAGTGAACATTAATCTGAGCAAACTCAGGGAGATCGTGAAGGACAGGGAAGCCTGGCTTGCTGCAGTCCATGGGGTCACAAAGAATCGGACAAGACAGCAACTGAACAACACCAGAAAATAGAATTAATAAACAATACATGTTACATGTATAGAATGTAATCTTATTTAGCAATAAAAATGAAGTACAGATACGTGCTACAACATGGATAAACTTGAAAAGTACTCTAAGAATCCAGAAGGCCACATATTGGATGATTCCATTTATATGAGATGTCCAGTATTGGCAAACCTATAGATAGAGGAAATAGATCAGTGGTTGCCAGGGCCTGAGGGGAAGAGGAATTGGAAATGCCTTCTTTTGGGGATGATGAAAATGTTCAGGAATCAGTGGCGATTGTTGCGTGTTGCTGCGTGTACTAAACACCACTGAATTGTATACAAATGAACAAACTTTATGGTATGTGAATTATATTTTAATAAAGCTGGTTTTTTTTTTAAGACAACAATAATAGAAGCACTAGTTTAAAACTGAACAGGGAAGCAAAAATTGCTTGTGGTAATTGCTTTTTACTGACTAATATGGAAGAGTTTCAATAATTTAACGTTGGATATGGTTTACCAGCAGCTTCCCTTGTGGCTCAGCTGGTAAAGAATCCGCCTGCAATGCAGGAGACCTGGGTTCAATCCCTGGGTTGGGAAGATTCCCTGGAGAAGGGAAAGGCTACCTGCTCCAGTATTCTGGCCTAGAAAATTCCATGATCTATACAGTCCATGGGGTTGCAAAGAGGCGGACACGACTGAGCAACTTTCACTCACTCACTCCCCAATGGCTCAGCAGTAAAAGAATGCACCTGCAATGCAGGAGATGTGGGTTCCATCCCTGGGTCGGGAAGATCTCCTGGAGAAGGAAATGGCAACCTACTCTAGTATTCTTGCCTATATACTTTTATACTCTAGTATAAAATCCCATGGACAGAGGAGCCTGGTGGGCTACAGTCCACGGGGTTGAACACGACTGAATACACACATATACATGGTTTACCAGTGCACACAAGCTAAATATCAGCCCTCAGCAGTGTAACGTCCATGTTATACATTAGGAAGCTGAGTGTTAGAAAATCAGGAAACTTTACTTGTCTAACTCAGTCCTCTGTAGTCTGTTATCTTTTCTGAGAAACTGGGAAGCGTAACAGACCTGGTAGAAATGTCAGCCCTTGACTCAGGACAGCTGGGGTGGAGGAATGACATGGAGTATCAAACCTTACAGAGTTGAAAAGGGGGACAAAGAGCTCAGGGCGTCACACCTAATCGTGCCCTGGCATCTGTTCAGCAAGGTTTGAGTGCCATCAGCGGCCCTTGTTCTGTGAGCTTGCCCTTTACTGTGTTCGCCAGCTCTTTCTGCTTTGTTCTTTCTTATATTGAATATTTCCTAGTACGTGAGTTTCAGTTGCAAACTTGGATATATTTAAAAAACCAAACAAAAGATGTTTCTTTATTTTCTTTAAATCAAATTGAACTTAACTAAACCCCTGTCACAACAGGATGGCAGGAAATCTTAATCTCCATCAGTTTCTTCCCTTTTACACCCCCTTCCCTCTCATTCCTAGATCATACATAGTATTTGAAGAGATTGCCCCAGCCTTCAGCCCACATTGGTTACTCTGAGCTACCCGAAGTTGCAACCTCACAGATCCTTAAAATGCAGGGACTCTGTTTCCACAGAGCGCACTGCTGCTGTGATTTGGATGCTTAGTGGTTTAGCCTTTCTAAGCAACCCATTGGCCTTAGCACCTCTCCAGGGTGCTGCTAAGGGAATGAGGACCCTCCAGTTCACACTCCTTCCCAGCTTAAAGAAATCTCCATTTATTTCCTCCAGTTTAAAATAAAGGCATCTCTTCCCTTTTTCCTCTCAGACATCTAGCATAATTTCTTCAGTGAGCTCAGACTCTAACAATAGATGGGAAAAGCCTCAGTCTTCAACTAGCTTCAGCTTTCTTTCCTTTAGACATCCAAGACAAAGGAATACAAATGGCCCGGCTGCCGCTTGGAAGGGACCAGGTGGAAAAATGCAGTGTACTAGGATCTCCATAAGTTATCCTGCCATATTAATAAAACCTTTTGGAAGAAGTCAAACCTTGTCTTGTTGATTTTAAGAGTCAAAGGAGTCTGTTCACACCCTAAGTTAATATAGCCTAGGAGCTTGGGGGCTCAAAGTGCTCATTGAATAAGGATTTGGCGGCTGTGGCAATCCCAGTACCCTGGAGGTCGTGTGGTTTCTGGGGCATCTCCAGAAAGTGCGAGGTAGTGAGAGAAATAAAGGTAAACACCTGGATGTTGTTGACGTTCTATAAAGGAAGAAAGCTCAAAGTGTTCTAAGAAATGAAGTTCTGCTGCTAAGCAGTTACGGATAACAAAATGAGGGAAGATTTACAAGTTATATTAAAAAGAGCCACAGAAGAGACAAATTACATGGTTTTCTATAACTACAGTTGGAGCTAATAGAGAAAAAGCTATGTAATTTGGGAGGAGGGCAAATTGATCTTTAAAAAATGTGTATGTATCATGCATGGACTCCAGTTGCGGTGTGCAGGCTTAGTTGCTCCATAGCGCGTGGGATCGTAGTTTCCTTAACACGGATCAAACCTGCGTCCCCTGCATTGCAAGGCATACTCTTAATCACTGGACACCCAGAGGAGTCCCCAGGATCAGTTGACTTTAATTGTAGTTAGTAAGAGGAACCTTACGAAAAAAGTTTACAAATATAATTTCTGAGAAACATAGATGAGGTATCATGGTCAGTATTTAAAAGCCTGCCACTGCTGCTGCTAAGTGTCTGACTCTGTGTTACCCCATAGACGGCAGCCCACCAGGCTCCACCATCCCTGGGATTCTCCAGGCAGGAATACTGGAGTGGGTTGCCATTTCCTTCTCCAATGCATGACAGTGAAAAGTGAAAGTGAAGTCACTCAGTCATGTCTGACTCTTAGCGACCCCAGGCTCCTCCGCCCATGGGATTTTCCAGGCAACAGTTCTGGAGTGGGTTGCCATTGCCTTCTCCAGGAGCCTGCCACTAGGAGGAGACAAATGAACTAAAAATTGTTACTCTGCTCTTCTTCCCTTAGAACACATTTTCTAAATTAAGAGCTTGTATGAAAATTATATTTAGTAGCAGAATTCTCGGAGAAGGCAATGGCACCCCACTCCAGTACTCTTGCCTGGAAAATCCCATGGATGGAGGAGCCTGGTAGGCTGCAGTCCATGGGGTTGCTAAGAGTCAGGCACGACTGAGCGACTTCACTTTCACGTTTCACTCGCATGCATTGGAGAAGGAAATGGCAAACCACTCCATATTCTTGCCTGGAGAATCCCAGGGACAGAGGAGCCTAGTGGGCTGCCATCTATGGGGTCGCACAGAGTCAGACACGACTGAAGTGACTTAGCAGCAGCAGCAGCAGAATTCTAGTGAAAGTCTTTAGTGAGTA
The DNA here is from genome assembly GCF_029378745.1 of Bos indicus. Classification (NCBI taxonomy): domain Eukaryota; kingdom Metazoa; phylum Chordata; class Mammalia; order Artiodactyla; family Bovidae; genus Bos; species Bos indicus. The sequence goes on from NC_091768.1 coordinate 39,656,187, forward strand.
GTAACATTTTGTCTTAAAAATGAACATTTTACTTAAATAATAGTTTACATTCCATTAGATTCCTTCTTTAAAATGCATCTCTTACTCTTTTTTAAAAAGATATTTGAAAGAATTTTTAAATTAATAAGTCAATGTATTTATTTTTGGTTGCACTGAGGCTTCATTGCTGTGCAAGGGCTCTCTAGTTGAGGTGCATGGGCTTCTCATTGTGATGGCTTCTCTTGTTGCGGAACACAAACTCTAGGCACATAGGCCTCAGTGGTTGCAGCATGCAGGCACAGTAGCTGAGCCTCACAGGCTCTAGGACACAGGCTCAGTAGCTGTGGTGCACAGGTTTAGTTGCTCAGCAGCATGTGGAATCTTCCTGGACCAGGGATCGAACTAGTGTTCCCTGCATTGGCAGGCAGATTCTTATCCATTGGGCCACCAAGGACATCGTCTTACTCTGTCTTAAATTAAAAAACTAAACCCTAGACCAGTGCCCCTCAAACTTCAGCTGCATCAGAATCACAGCAGAGGACTTGTTAGGGTACAAATTGCTCAGCCAGAGTTTTTGGTTCAGCAGGTCTGAGAAATAACACAGGACATAAAATATGCATTTCTAGCAAGTTCCCAGGTGATACTGATACTGTTGGTCTAGTGAACACATTTTGAGAACTACTGTGCTAGCTAGCGGAGAAGGCAATGGCAACCCACTCCAGTACTGTTGCCTGGAAAATCCCATGGGTGGAGGAGCCTGGTAGGCTGCAGTCCATGGGGTCGAGAAGAGTCAGACATGACTGAGCGACTTCACTTTCACTTTTCACTTTCATGCATTGGAGAAGGAAATGGCAACCCACTCCAGTGTTCTTGCCTGGAGAATCCCATGGATGGAGGAGCCTGGTGGGCTGCCGTCTTTGGGGTCGCGCAGAGTCGGACTCAACTGAAGCGACTTAGCAACAACAGCAGCAGTGCTAGCTAGATGACTGGAAAGTAAGCGACTTCCCAGTAACCAGATTCAGTTAAATATTGAGAACATAGTAATCAAAGCATTTCAGCTTGCAAAAAAAAGTAACTTAGTATCAGAAATAAGATTGGAATGATCATTTTTGGAGGGTTTTGAATCAAAAAAGCCATATATACTTAATTTGGTAGCCATATGGCACTACTAGAAGCTATTGGAATGCGTTTTAGGCAGTGATGAAGTAAAATGGTGCATGCCCGTGGACAGACAGAGGCCAGAGAGACTAGGTGGGGTCCATAGGGATTCTTTTCAAACCAGGAAACAGGTACCCTATATAAAGTCCCCATTAAATGTAGAGAATGTACTCAAGGCATCAATATGGCTCACTGGCAACTAACTAGAAGCTTCCTATAATGTTAAAGCAAAAATAGATGGATTTTGCAAAATCTGCCTAATTTTTTCAAGATAACAGGGTACTTCCGTGGAAGTCCAGTGGTTAAGACTCCACCTTCCAATGCAGGAGGCATGGGTTTGATCCCTGGTTGGAGAACTAGGGTTCCACATGCTATGAATTGCAGCCAAAAGTTTTAAAACAAACCAAAATAATAGGAGTCTACCAATAAATTTCTCCAAAGTGGGTAGAGAAAGATTTAAAAGCTGCTAAGAGTTACGTTCCCTAAAGGTACCCTCCTCCCCACCACTTATATATTTTTTTGCTGTTAGAGGTATTTTGTAGAAACATTTGAGAAATACTGGTGTAGATCAGAAGTGGTTGATGGCTTAGACCATCATGATGACATTCGTAGTGGGAGAAGTGTCAGATTTCAGCAAAGCCTATGATATGTGGCATCACGGACTTGATGGACATGAGTTTTCGTAAGCTCTGGGAGTTGGTGATGGACAGGGAAGCCTGGCGTGCTGCAGTCCATGGGGTCACAACGAGTTGGACACGACTGAGCAACTGAACTGTGATATGTGGTAGAATCTGTAGAACTTGGTTTCTAATTAGATAGAGTAGGGTGAGGGGTGGGCTTCCCTGATGGCTCAGTGGTAAAGAATCTGCCTGCAATGCAGTAGCTGCAGAAGACATGGGTTCGATTCCTGGGTGGGTATGGAAACCTAATCCAGTATTCTTGCCTGGAGAATCCCATGGAGAGAGGAACCTGGCAGGTTACAGCCCATAGGGTCCCAAAGAGTCGGACATGAATGAAGCAACTTGTGCACATGCATGCAGGGTGAGGGGAAGAGAAAGAACGGGAGCAGATAGAAAAATTGAAACTACTATGATTAAGAGCCTGGATGACTGGTAAAATGGGAATGTGTGTATTTTACCTGTTTATTTTGTTTTGTTTTTAAAAGAAGAAAAACCTAAGGAGGAACTTGTATGAGGAGATAAATGTTGAGATTGGCTTTGGATACCAAGTTTAACTTTCTTAGAGTACAGTTAGGTGGAGCTAGTGGTCAGTAGTTGAATTGTGGTCATGGAACTTGAAAAGGTTTAAGAATTAAATTCTAGTCATCTTTATAAAAAAAAAAGGAAGTTGAAGCTTTTTCCTAAAATCTGATCCTTTTATTCAGTCGCTAAGTCGTGTCTCTTTTCGAACCCATGGACTGCAGCACTCCCTGCAGCCTGGCATTTCGCATAAGGTACTCTGCATAGAAGTGAAATAAGCAGGGTGACAATATATAGCCTTATCATACTCCTTTCCTAATTTTGAACCAGTCTGTTGTTCCATGTCTGGTTCTAACTGTTGCTTCCTGACCTGCTTACAGGTTTCTCAGGAGACAGGTAAAGTGGTCTGGTATTCCTGTCTCTCTAAAAATTTTCCACAGTTTGTTGTGATCCACACAGTCAAAGGCTTTAGTGTAGTCAATGAAGCAGAAGTGGATGTTTTTCTGGAATTCCCTTGCTTTCTCTATGATCCAACAGATGTTGGCAATTTGATCTCTGGCTCCTCTGCCTTTTCTAAATCCAGCTTATTCATCTGAAATTTCTCAGTTCATGCACTGCTGAAGCCTAACTTGAAGGATTTTGAGCATGGACTTGGTAGCATGTGAAATGAGTGTAATTGTATGGTAGTTTGAACATTCTTTGGCATTGCCCTTTTTTGGGATTGGAATGAAAACTGACCTTTTCCAGCCCTGTGGAAATGAAGAGGCCGTTAAGAGAAGGAAGTTTTAAAAAAACTCTCCAATTATGAGCCAGAGAGTCAGTTCAGAAGTATGGTATTTACAACATGAGGTATAGCCCCATTTTGCTCTGTCCAGACAGATAAAAGCGTGACTAACCAGACCAATGGTTCTTAAATGTAGTCCCCAGACCCATGTGGTGAGCTTTACTCCGGATTCAAATGCAAATTCTCAGACGTACCCTAGACTACTAAATCAGAAAGGCTTGGGAATGAAGCCCGACAATTAGTAGTTTAACACCCTCTCCAGGTGATTCTGATGCATACTTATGGTAAAAATTGAGCTAGGTCAGAGTTTTCTTCCTTTTAAGAATTTGAAATGGGGTCTACAGAGAGGATCAGTCTGTTGGTTGTGGGAGAGAAGCTGAAAGTTGGTCTTAGAGACTATGAGTAAGCTGGAATTATGAGTAAGCAGAGCTATAACTAGCTAAATGAGGTGGTAGGCTGGTAGTCATCGAGACAGAGGAATGGTGACACCCTCTGGTTGGGGAATACTGCATTCCTGCTGCAGCCAAGAGTGACAAGTTAACCCAGTCTCTAGGCACGCATGGAATTTGTCCAGTTTCATGTTCATTTCAGTTCCCAATTGAAGCCCAATCATAATGCTATTCTTAGGTACCCATGATATTCTTATCTCTTTTTATTGTCATGTGCATCCTTAAAATAGATGGGCTTCCCATTACTTGAGATTTCCTGAGTGAGTCTGTGCTCCTAAAACACAAAAAGCTGATGCAGCTCCAAAACAGATGGAGAATAAGTTTAATAGAAATAGTTCCATTAATAAAACTTATGCATTTATTTTCTTTTCTTTCTATATGCTTAACTATTGTTATGCATATGTCCAGTGGTTAAGTATATTCACACTGTTGTGCAACCAATCTCTAGAACTTTTTCTTTCCTTATTTTTTAATTCTTTTATTTTTGGACTTGCTACGTGGCTTGTGGGATCTTAGTTCCCTGACTACAGATCGAACCCGGACCACAGCAGTGAAAGTACCAAATCCTAACCACTGGACCACCAGGGAACTCCCAGAACTTTTTCGTTTTGCGAAGAATTGCTTTTTAAAGAACTAATTTGGGGGACTTCCTGATGGTTCAGTGGCTAAGACTTCATGCTCCCAGTGCAGAGGGCCCAGGTTTGACCCCTGGTCAGGGAACTAGATCCCACATGCCACAGCTAAGAGTTCGAATGCTAAAATTAAGACCCAGCACAGCCAAGTAAATAATTATTTTTTTAAATAAAGAACTAATTTTTTTTTTATGAAATCTATTTTAATGCTCTCCCCTTTCCACCTGAAGCACTTCCCAACTTAACCATCAAGTCTGATGCTCAGGGTCATATTTGCAATTTTTGGTTTGTTTGTTTTTACTTCTCTTATTGGCATCTTTATTCAGGCAGTCACTCAGGAAAAAATGCTATTACTTTTAGTACCTTTAGTAGGAATATCTCTTGATCTCTCCTCATTTCCCTCAGCTACTTAATCCAGATCTAAATTTCCCACATTCATTACGATGTATTTATCTTTTCTGTTTCTAATTGTTTATGTGCTTCACATTTTCCATATTGATCTTCAAATAATAAGAGTAATGAAATTCAAATAGAGTTCTAAACGTTAAAGGTTCTATCAACTGTTGGTAAATAGGGCAGCAGCCAAACTGGCACTGTCAATACCTCAGGACCCTAATTTGCCTGGATCCTTGCCCCCTCAGATTGTAAAAGATAGGTTGAATTAGAAGAGACAATCTCTAAATTTTCTCCATCCATGACATTGCCTAGACCATTTATATTTTTCTTTACCATCTTGATGGCATTTAGTCTATTTACAGAATATTACTTATTTAAAGAGCTTGGTCTTACAGAATTAGCATTTTATTATCAATATATTTCAAAAAGGAAGTCAAAGTGCTAAGAACAAAATTGTTCAGTTCAGTTCAGTCGCTCAGTCGTGTCCGACTCTTTGCGACCCATGAATTGTAGCATACCAGGCCTCCCTGTCCATCACCAACTCCCGGAGTTCACCCAGACTCGTGCCCATCGAGTCAGTAATGCCATCCAGCCATCTCATCCTCTGTCATCCCCTTCTCCTCCTGCCCCCAATCCCTCCCAGCATCAGAGTCTTTTCCAATGAGTCAACTCTTCACATGAGGTGGCCAAAGTACTGGAGTTTCAGCTTTAGCAGCATTCCTTCCAAAGAAATCCCAGGGCTGATCTCCTTCAGAATGGACTGGTTGGATCTCCTTGAAGTCCAAGGGACTCTCAAGAGTCTTCTCCAACACCACAGTTCAAAAGCATCAATTCTTCGGCGCTCAGCCTTCTTCACAGTCCAACTCTCACATCCATACATGACCACAGGAAAAACCATAGCTTTGACTAGACGAACCTTTGTTGGCAAAGTAATGTCTCTGCTTTTGAATGTGCTCTCTAGGTTGGTCATAACTTTCCTTCCAAGGAGTAAGCATCTTTTAATTTCATGGCTGCAGTCACCATCTGCAGTGATTTTAGAGCCCCCAAAACAAAATCTGACACTGTTTCCACTGTTTCCCCATCTATTTGCCATGAAGTGATTGGGACCGGATGCCATGATCTTCGTTTTCTGAATGTTGAGCTTTAAGCCAACTTTTTCACTCTCCACCTTCACTTTCATCAAGAGGCTTTTTAGTTCCTCTTCACTTTCTGCCATAAGGGTGGTGTCATCTGCATAGCTGAGGTTATTGATATTTCTCCCGGCAATCTTGATTCCAGCTTGCATTTCTTCCAGTCCAGCTTTTCTCATGATGTACTCTACATAGAAGTTAAATAAGCAGGGTGACAATATACAGCCTTGATGTACTCCTTTTCCTATTTGGAACCAGTCTGTTGTTCCATGTCCAGTTCTAACTGTTGCTTCCTGACCTGCATACAGATTTCTCAAGAGGCAGGTCAGGTGGTCTGGTATTCCCATCTCTTTCAGAATTTTCCACAGTTTATTGTGATCCACACAGTCAAAGGCTTTGGCATAGTCAATAAAACAGAAATAGATGTTTTTCTGGAAACATCTCTTGCTTTTTCCATGATCCAGCGGATGTTGGCAATTTGATCTCTGGTTCCTCTGCCTTTTCTAAAACCAGCTTGAACATCAGGAAGTTCACGGTTCACATATTGCTGGAGCCTGGCTTGGAGAATTTTGAGCATTACTTTACTAGCGTGTGAGATGAGTGCAATCGTGTGGTAGTTTGAGCATTCTTTTGCATTGCCTTTCTTTGGGATTGGAATGAAAATGGACCTTTTCCAGTCCTGTGGCCACTGCTGAGTTTTCCAAATTTGCTGGCATATTGAGTGCAGCACTTTCACAGCATCATCTTTCAGGATTTGAAAGAGCTCAACTGGAATGCCATCACCTCCACTAGCTTTGTTCGTAGTGATGCTTTCTAAGGCCCACTTGACTTCACATTCCAGGATGTCTGGCTCTAGGTCAGTGATCACACCATCGTGATTATCTGGGTTCTGAAGATCTTTTTTGTACAGTTCTTCTGTGTATTCTTGCCATCTCTTCTTAATATCCTCTGCTTGTGTTAGGTCCATACCATTTCTGTCCTTTATCGAGCCCATCTTTGCATGAAATGTTCCCTTGGTATCTCTAATTTTCTTGAAGATATCTCTAGTCTTTCCCATTCTGTTGTTTTCTTCTATTTCTTTGCATTGATCGCTGAGGAAGGCTTTCTTATCTCTTCTTGCTATTCTTTGGAACTCTGCATTCAGATGTTTATATCTTTCCTTTTCTCCTTTGCTTTTCGTTTCTCTTCTTTTCACAGCTATTTGTAAGCCCTCCCCAGGCAGCCATTTTGCTTTTTTGCATTTCTTTTCCATGGGGATGGTCTTGATCCCTGTCTCCTGTACAATGTCACAAACTTCATTCCATAGTTCATCAGGCACTCTATCTATCAGATCTAGGCCCTTAAATCTATTTCTCACTTCCACTGAATAATCATAAGGGATTTGATTTAGGTCATACCTGAATGGTCTAGTGGTTTTCCCTACTTTCTTCAATTTCAGTCTGAATTTGGCAATAAGGAGTTCATGATTGAGCCACAGTCAGCTCCTCGACTTGTTTTTGCTGACTGTATAGAGCTTCTCCATTTTTCTTCAGACCTTTATTAAACAAAGACACATTGGCACTGAAAAGATGGTAGTACCCTCACTATATCTGATGCTACTAAAACAGCAGATCATGTTCTATTCATCTGGTAAGAGGCCAGTTTCACATCAGGGAACAGCGAAGGATAAGGTTATAATTAAGGTTTAGACACATTTCACAATTTGTCCTCTTAAACATAAGAAACAATTATGTCTAAAGGTTTTGCTTAAAACCAGGAATAAGGGTCTAATTGTTGCCAACAATTTGTTACTACAAAACCCTCTTTTTATAGGGATGAGTTGGGCTTACAACAGGCCACTTTGCTCTCTGATTATGTATACTGAACTATATAGTCATGATGACTAATTTTCTACCAAAAGGTGCTTTGTTTGGAAAAGGCAACACTGGAAATTTAAATGCTTAAATAAATGCCATATATTATTGCTGACCCTCTGTCCTCTTTGGCCACTCAGAGCTCCTGTGGTTGTTTTAACCTAAGGTCCACTATATCCTTATAGGATCTCACAAATTCTGTTGCTATTGATGCCAAGGCAATCAGTATTCAACTGGAGATCTGGGCTGAATGAGCCCTTCAAGGTGACAAGGGAAAGGGTTTTCCTTAAGTACTGCAAGCATCCACTGTAGTTTACATAAGTGGGAAGGCAGTGAAATAGAAGCAAGAAAGAGAAACTTCTTAAAGATCTCTTTGACACTCTGCAATTTCACTCCAACTTCAGCAAAAAAGAAACAGCTGACACAATAATCAAACTGCAGAAAGCAAAACTACATCCTTAGAGAGTTCAGAATTAGTCTTTTTAGATGTCTGATTTGATCCTTTGATTCTCCTTCATCCATAAGCAAATGCAATTTTATTTTCAATTCTCTTCTCACTCTGAAAGAAAATGCTTCACTGTGTTAGGGGGAAATGGAGAAGGAGGAAGAGAAATCTTAGTTGAGCTCAGCAATTTTCAAATGAGCAAAATATAGACACGTTTTATTCTTTCACTCATTAGGGCACCAACATACTCTTTAGTAAATATCTGTTGAGGGAAAAAGCTATATTAATTATTCTTATTGCTAGATTTTTATCTACCATTGTTCAAGTCAGAAGATGCTACAATTTGAAAATGATGCTATCAACAATGATTATTATCTGCCTGAGTGGGTGTTGCTGAAAAGACCGATACTGGATTACTCTAGAGTTGCTGGGTGCGGTACACTATTTCCAGTTAAGAATTAAGGTTAGAAGGGCATCATGCCTGCAACTCACTCTCAAATGTCTTAGGAAAAAAAAGTGTATATATAAATAGAAATAAAGAAATATACCATATATATGCAATATTTTATAGTGAAGACTATCCTGGAGATTCTTCATATGATTCCTGCAACTTTTCTTGCAACTTTTCTACATATCTGAAATTATATTTAAAAGTATAATTGAAGTTCATGGAAGTGAAATATACTTTTGATGAGTGATGGAAATTTAGAATAATTTTTAATTGAGATATAATCACACACTGTAATGAAATAATTTTCTAAAAGAATTGATTCATTAAATCATCAGTTAAGTGCTTCCCTGGTGGTGCAGTGGTTGAATCCACCTTGCAAAGCAGGGGACACTGATTCAATCCCTTGTCCTGGAAGATGCCACATGTTGCAGGGCAACTAAGCCCGTGTGCCACAACTACTGAGCCTGTACTCTAGAACCCATGAGCCACAACTACTGAGCCCTTGTGCCACAGTTACTGAAGCCCGCATGCCCTAGAGCCATGTTCCACAAGAGAAGCCTCTGCAAAGAGAAGACTCTTCACTGCAACAAAGAGTAACCCCTGCTCTCCACAATTAGAGAAAGCTCAAGTACAACGACAAAGACCCAGTGTAGCTCAAAATAAATAAACAAATTAAAAGGAAAAAAATACTCCAAAAAAAACCCCAATTAAATTATGATCCCAAATTATTGATAAAAACATATATTCAAAGAAACCATAAAATTCTATATATTATGTTTAACAGCAAAGCTTCTATTATAGTCTCATTAGATGAGATACTAGAAAATAATCTTTTATTCATGAGCTAGATTGTCAGAAATAACATCAAAAAGGTAAAATATCAATACATTAAAATGTTTGGACTTCAAGCAAAAATTTCATTATTTCCTCAATTTTATCCCTTTCTTAAGAGCAAAATTAACTAAACTTCACGTTTATTCCTGACCCAATCACTTATATGCTTAAGTAAGTCCCTTGACCTCTGTGGAGTTAGCCTCTCTATAAAAATTTAATGAGTTGTATTCAATTCTTAGATGTTTCTTCTAAGCATTAACATTCTAAGTTCCTGTTTACAAATTAGGGAAATAGAAATTGTAAGTAACTTTCTAGAAGTCACGTGATAGAAGAAAATTTTGAGTCCAGGGATTTCCCTGGCAGTACAGAGGTTGGGATTCTGCAATTCCAGTGCAGGGTATGTGGGTTCCATCCCTGGCTGGGGGAACGAGACTCCCACGTGCCTTGCAGCCAAAAATTAAAAATTAAATAAATAAAAGAGTTCATTAATCATATCCAGTCTGGAGTCACAGGCTAACAAAAAGCCCATTGTTGAAAAACCGTCCTAAACTTCCCAGGCACACCTACTGTCAAGGACTCATCCTCAAGGGATCAGTTGCCAAAGCTCATCTTACTCTCTGAGCGAGAGTTATAAACTCTGGTTTGGTCTTGGGAATGCTTTCCCACCCACCAGAGACTGGCAAATAAATGTCTTTGAGACAAGTATAGGAAGGCAGAAGAGACCCCACCATTACGGTGCTCTCCACGGAGACTTGGGATAGGAGATGACTTGGCTGTAGGACTGTGGCTACAATAGGCTGTTTTGTTAACCTTTGCAGCTACCCAAACATTTTCTGGTGAGAAAACATGTTAGAGTCATTTGAATCTCTGCCCTTTTTATTTGATTTTAATTATAGGTAAGCTGTACAAAAGACTAAATACTGATCTCTGGCTCAGCAGCATGTGGTAAAAGATCTAAGCTTTCTTTGTGCAAGTCTGCCCTGCAACAAGGTGATATCCAGGCTTCCCTGCTAGCTCAGCTGGTAAAGAATCCGCCTGAAGTGCAGGAGACCCTGGTTTGATTCCTGGGTCGAGAAGACCCTCTGGAGAAGGGATAGGCTACCCACTCCAGTATTCTTGAACATCCCTGGTGGCTCAGAGGGTAAAGAATCTGCCTGCAGTGCGGGAGACCTGGGTTCGATCCCTGAATTGGGAAGATCCCCTGGAGGAGGGCCATGGCAACCCACTCAAGTTTTCTTGCCTGAAGAATCCCCATGGACAGAGGAGGCTGGCAGGCTACAGTCCTTGGGGTCACAAAGAGTCAGACATGACTGAGCAACTAAGCACAGCATAGCACAAGGCAATATCCCCTAGCCTGAAGTGTCTACTTCTCGGAAACAGAAAAGGAGAGGGGATAGAAAGGACAGACTCTGACGGTAAGGTCTTCTTACAATAAGACAAGCTATATACAGAAATGTACCACTTTGTTGGAAAGTGATAAACAGTGTTTATACAGCCAGGCTCTGTTCCAAGCACCTTACCTATATTGACTCATTTAACCCTCACGATAACTTTCAGCAATAATTATACCGTTCTTCCCATTTTGTAGATGAGGAAACTGAGATACGGGGAGGTTAAATAGTATGCATAGAACATACATTTAGTGATAAGCTCAGGCAATCTGGCGTCAAGGTTTATGCTCTTGACTACTGAGCAGGTACCTTCATGGGTCTTCATGGGTCTACCTTTTATTGGGTTGACCATAAAGTTTATTTAGGTTTTTCAGTAACATCTTAACAGAAAAATCCAAACGAACTTTTTGGCCACCCCAATACTTAGGGCAATGGTGCTCAGACTTATGGGAGCATCAGAATTATGTGAGGCACCTGTTCAAAGTGTGTATTTCTGGTTGTTCCATCTACCCACCCAACCTCACCCCTACAAGATTCTGTTAGGTCTGTGGCTGAAGAATTTCTACTTTTAAAGTTATTCATTTATTTATTTATTTGGCTGCACTGGGATCTTTGATCTTCTTTGCAGCAGGCGGGATCTAGGTCCCTGATCAGGGATCAAACACGGGCCCCATGCATTGGGAGTACAGAGTCTTAGCCACTGGAATACCAGGGAAATCACAAGAATTTCTGGTTTTAACAAGAATCTCAAGTTATTCTAAAATAGGTGGTCCAGTATCATATTGAGAAACACAGACTTAGGAAAAGAAGACTCTTTTTTTCAAAGGATAAAACTTTTTTTTTTTTTTTGTTGGCGATGTATTCATCCACTCCAGAAACAAGTATTAAGTATCCACTATAAAATTAGAATTGTATTAATTATAAACTCTATGTATGTGTGAAATTACTTCAAATACTGGGTCCCTGCAATGAAAGAACTTGTACCCTTATATGAGCAAACACTAAACGCAACGCATATTAATTCCTTTTAATAATACAGAAATATTTTCTGAACAGAACATGTGTCAGTCACCGAGTCAAGTCACTTCCTTAGAGAAGAAATAGTCAACAGTGAATGAGTAAGGGTCAGAACTGACTGATTTCAGTTAAAAATGTTTATGGAGTACTGCATATGTTTGTGGAGGAGTCCCAGTATAAAGACAGGTCACTCGGTCGAATCACCTACAACATAACCCTCAAAGCTGTTTGCGTTTAGAATGACTTTTATCTAGTTAAGACTTTTAAATTCTAGTTGTTTCCTTCAAATTCCTCTGAATTCAACAAGTTTTCACATTATTTAATTCATCCATCCATCCATCCATTCAACAACCTTAATGCCACAACACTGTGCAAAGAAGTCAAAAAATTAACTCAAGGCACTTAAAATCAAGTTGAGAAAACACACACACACACATACATGAACTAACAAATACAAAGCAGATGTGAGCAATAGGATTTTAAATTGTCTTAAAAGATAGAGTGAGGCATATTAAAAATGTTAAGAGTTTATTTGAAAAATCGATTCCAATTAGGCAGTGCTAAACTGGAATTGGTCAGGAGTGCTCTCTCCACAGAAGACGGAGCAAAGGACGGCATTCACTGGCTGGCTATAGCTTAAAGCCTTGCTGGTCGTTTGTGATTGGTTGTCCTTAGGTTTCAATTTCATAACCTTGAGGCACGGCACCAGGCTTAGATCTCTGATTGTTTACTTAGGCTGCCACAGAATTAGAAGCACCTCAGGTTAATGTCCTTTTTGTTTAGTTAACTTAAGAGCTGCATAGAGAAATTGATAAGAAAAGTGGAAGGAGGGCCTCGTACATATTAAATGTTCAGTAAATGTGAGTTGAATGCATGAATATAGAGTAGGCTAGTCAGGACAAATTTCCTGGAGTAAGAGAAATAATAGGCAGAGACTAAGGAGCAAAGGTTAGCCTACCAGAACAAATGACATAAGCAAAGACCCAGTGGCAAACAGCGAAAAAAATAAAGCAGGATATAGAGTTTCAACAGTTTGGCTTGGTTGGAACAAAAACGTTAGTGGGTGAAAAAGTAGAGTGTGAGGTTTGATAAGGTATGGTACGTTCTGATACAAGCCAAACTGTTATAACAGATGAAAGCATCTGTAACACCCTAACAATTGGGGAGGCCTTACAAATAGCTGTGAAAAGAAGAGAAGCAAAAAGCAAAGGAAAGATATAAGCATCTGAATGCAGAGTTCCAAAGAATAGCAAGAAGAGATAAGAAAGCCTTCCTCAGCGATCAATGCAAAGAAATAGAAGAAAACAACAGAATGGGAAAGACTAGAGATCTCTTCAAGAAAATTAGAGATACCAAGGGAACATTTCATGCAAAGATGGGCTCGATAAAGGACAGAAATGGTATGGACCTAACAGAAGCAGAAGATGTTAAGAAGAGATGGCAAGAATACACAGAAGAACTGTACAAAAAAGATCTTCACGACCCAGATAATCACGATGGTGTGATCACTGACCTAGAGCCAGACATCCTGGAATGTGAAGTCAAGTGGGCCTTAGAAAGCATCACTACGAACAAAACTAGTGGAGGTGATGGCATTCCAGTTGAGCTCTTTCAAATCCTGAAAGATGATGCTGTGAAAGTGCTGCACTCAATATGCCAGCAAATTTGGAAAACTCAGCAGTGGCCACAGGACTGAAAAAGGTCCATTTTCATTCCAATCCCAAAGAAAGACAATGCAAAAGAATGCTCAAACTACCACACGATTGCACTCATCTCACACGCTAGTAAAGTAATGCTCAAAATTCTCCAAGCCAGGCTCCAGCAATATGTGAACCGTGAACTTCCTGATGTTCAAGCTGGTTTTAGAAAAGGCAGAGGAACCAGAGATCAAATTGCCAACATCCGCTGGATCATGGAAAAAGCAAGAGATGTTTCCAGAAAAACATCTATTTCTGTTTTATTGACTATGCCAAAGCCTTTGACTGTGTGGATCACAATAAACTGTGGAAAATTCTGAAAGAGATGGGAATACCAGACCACCTGACCTGCCTCTTGAGAAATCTGTATGCAGGTCAGGAAGCAACAGTTAGAACTGGACATGGAACAACAGACTGGTTCCAAATAGGAAAAGGAGTACATCAAGGCTGTATATTGTCACCCTGCTTATTTAACTTCTATGTAGAGTACATCATGAGAAAAGCTGGACTGGAAGAAACACAAGCTGGAATCAAGATTTCCGGGAGAAATATCAATAACCTCAGCTATGCAGATGACACCACCCTTATGGCAGAAAGTGAAGAGGAACTAAAAAGCCTCTTGATGAAAGTGAAGGTGGAGAGTGAAAAAGTTGGCTTAAAGCTCAACATTCAGAAAACAAAGATCATGGCATCCGGTCCCATCACTTCATGGGAAATAGATGGGGAAACAGTGGAAACAGTGTCAGACTTTATTTTTCTGGGCTCCAAAATATCTGCAGATGGTGACTGCAGCAATGAAATTAAAAGACGCTTACTCCTTGGAAGGAAAGTTATGACCAACCTAGAGAGCACATTCAAAAGCAGAGACATTACTTTGCCAACAAAGGTTCATCTAGTCAAGGCTATGGTTTTTCCTGTGGTCATGTATGGATGTGAGAGGTGGACTGTGAAGAAGGCTGAGCGCCGAAGAATTGATGCTTTTGAACTGTGGTGTTGGAGAAGACTCTTGAGAGTCCCTGGACTGCAAGGAGATCCAACCAGTCCATTCTGAAGGAGATCAGTCCTGGGTGTTCTTTGGAAGGAATGATGCTGAAGCTGAAACTCCAGTACTTTGGCCACCTCATGTGAAGAGTTGACTCATTGGAAAAGACTCTGATGCTGGGAGGGATTGGGGGCAGGAGGAGAAGGGGATGACAGAGGATGAGATGGCTGGATGGCATTACTGACTCGATGGGCGCGAGTCTGGGTGAACTCCGGGAGCTGGTGATGGACAGGGAGGCCTGGTGTGCTGCGATTCATGGGTCGCAAAGAGTCGGACACGACTGAGCGACTGAACTGAAGAAAAATATAATACAAACACAAGTAAAATGTACTTTATTTTTATTGTGTTGATAGTCCAAAGACTATTACTAAAAAAGAAAAATCCCAGGTAAACTTACTGCCTTTTGTAGAAATGTAGTGTCAGTGAATATTTATCAAGCTCCTTTGCTATGTGATACTCTTTAACATATTCATGAATGTGGAAATAAGTTTAAAAGTTGATGCAATTTGATTAGTCTGCACTGTGACTTATGAGGCTGTGATTTTTCTACAAAGATAATGTTTCTTTTCATACTTTGAATGATACAGGATAGCAACTAGTTAAGGATAAGAGCTTCCAACATTAAACAAAAATTTTCCAGTGTTTTAAAAAAAGAACATGACTAAGTAGTTGTCATTGGGATCTTCCTCTTATTTTATTTTGCCTCATTCTTTGTTTAAAATGACATGTTGACTGTAAGCAATGAACACTACTAAGTATCATCTAGACTGGATGCTCCCATGTTTTGTTTTTTAGTTTATATTTATTTTCTCAGGTATTAATTCAAACACCTGCTTTTTTTCAGGGAGAGGTTTTAATTTTATTTTAAGGAGAGAGGTGCTTGCTTCAGCCTCACAGAACTTCTCTCACGATTCATTGCATAGTTTTCTGTATGGAAGTCTAGTAGGTTGAGAACACAAATGGGCATCACTGAGGGCTTTTCATAAACCTCTGGTAACTTCAGATAATATTTTACTCACATTCTTAAAGTTAACAGCATCTATTTATCTCTCATGAACTTGTGTTCCATGAAACATTGCCCAGTATCTGATAAGCAATTGGATAGTAGAGGACTATGTGTTACTTATTACTGTGTCCTTCGGTGTCAAGCAAAAAACAGTACACACTGCAGAAAATTAATATATATATATGAACACATATATTTCTATTCAAAAGTATATGACCAAATTCATTTATTTATTAAAAAAATTTTTATTGGAGTATAGTCGATTTGCAAAGTTGTGTTAGATTCCTGTGTACAGCAAAGTGAATCCGTTATACATATACATGTATATCTCCACTCTTTTTTATTTTGGGGGTGTTGTTTAAAGTTGAAGTTTGGAAAAATATGTACTAATAAAAAATAATTTTAAATTTCTTATGTATTACTATTGTGTTACTTTGGAGAAGTAACAAAAGTTCTTTTTTAACTGTCAGTGAAAAAAATGGCACACCACTAATGGGGATATGGGGATGGGCAACCAAAACTTCCCAGAGCACTTAATTATATTAGTCTAACTTTCTGTCACCAGTGTCACATCCTGGGTTAGTCATGAGACAGAGAGTTTAAGAAATGTCTAAAAATGGCAAATTATAACAACACTTAACTATAAGTGCCATTATCATTAAAGAAATGAATGAAAGGAAAAGCCATGACTTTTAAGTAAGTTCTGTAGCAGACATCAGCTGTCTTATTTATAAAATGAGAAAAATGCATCAGATAATACTAAGATCCTTTCCACACAGCTTGCTTAATGCTTTTTCAGCAATAGAAAGGCCTCTTGACTGAGACAAGGAATGGACAAAAATCAGTTCCTATGAAAATAATGGTGAGATAGAAAAATACATAGTGTCACCATTCAGTGATGCAAATGCGTGGGCTCCTAAAGCTCTGTACCAGACACTGTGACTCACCTGCTGTCAGCCACAATAGAGCATTTCTGCGAGAGTTTGCCCTTACAGGGGTTTACTATGTTCTGGAAATGGACTGTCCAGCAATGTGGCAGTTGGGAGCTTTTTGCTTCAGTGTGGAGTTCCAGCCTTCTGAGCTTCCTCTGTTCTGCAAGCTGTTTGTCCAGCGTTTCTGTGTTGGTGCCATCCATTATACTGTAACCTCTCGCAGGGCAGGGGCCACAGCCCATGCAAGTCTGTATCCCATTCTACCTTGCCCAGTGCTTTGCAGATAGTAGCTACTCAGTAAATGCCATTGGAATGATCTCTTTGTCTAGGGAATAATAATGAAACTGAACTCTTAAATGACAGTTCACATTAAAGAATATTCATATGGTATCTACCACCTAAAATGTTTGCTTTTTCTTGTGTTCATGAAACATGTGACCCTTTCTTCGGAGTCAGATCAGGTTCAGCTTTCTCCATGAAGCACTAACTGGTTGTTACAGCCTTTGACAATGGCTTCTTTTATATATATAGAATTTTATTTATCTTTGTCTATGCTGGGCCTTCATTGCTGTTCACAGGCTTTGTCTAGTTGCGGCGAGTGGGAACTACTCTTCGCTGTGGTGCACGGGTTTCTCATTGCGCTGGCTTCTCTTGTTGCACAGCACAGGCTTTAGGCACATGGGCTTCGTAAGTTGCATGTGAGCTTTATTTTTTTGTCCCTCTCAGGTGGCCAAACATATTAGGTCTCTATCACATTAAATTTTGAGTTTATCACAGGGAACAAGAGTTCAGTGTTTCCTTGTATCCTATAAGCTTGGTGCCTTCACAGTAGATACTAAATAAACATTTGATGATGATCTTGGTGAACATAATGATCAATAATAAGTAGTTTACTCTTAAGGGTTCAGATCAGTGTCTTATAGCAAACTCCAAATACTTCACTTACATGTTTTCTAGGAGGCCAGTGCTTTGAGAGTGAAAACTTTGCTTCTGTGTTGCTCCATACAGGCCTTCTTTCCAGACCTCTGCAGCCTGGCTCAGCTTGCACCCAACAGTAGCCTCCTCTAGATCTTATTGTCTTAGTTTTTCTGGAAGCCAAGGGATTTGAAGGAAGATCAAATGTTTGAAAAAAAATGAAAGTCAAAATATATTTCCATGAGTTAATTTTGAACATACTGTACAAAGGGTAACAAAAGAATAGACATTATAGATACTGCAGGTTGTTATTATCTAATAGGGTGCTCTGGATACACACAGTTGAAAATATGTAAGAATGTATAATATATAAATGCAAATATAATGCATCATGTATGAACAATTGTATCTTTATACTCAGAGCCAAAAGTAGTCAAAGAAGGCCTGATGGGGACTTCCCTGAATCCACCTCCCAATGTGGGGGACGCAAGTTTGATACCTGGTCAGGGAACTAAGATCCCATATATTGCTGGGCAACTAAGCCCCCATGCCACATCTAGAGAGCCTGTGCACCACAACGATGACCCAACGCAGCCAAAATAAGAAGAAGGTCTGATGGAAGGAGAGAGGCAGAAAGAAGGCAGAGGAAGGAAGGGAGGGAGGCAGGAAGGGAGGACGGAAGGAAGGAAGGAAGAAAAGGCGACATGAGAACAGGTCCCAGGAATGAGGGATGGTGCTATGTGAGGCTTTCGGGTAAGTGGGATGACGTCTGTGTAGTCTATTTAGCTGACCAGGTCACTGGAGTGGCTTTCCCACTCCAAAGCAGGTTAAAAGACTGGTAGCAAGAGAAGAGGTCAACTGAAAAGGGGCGGAGGCTCAGTGTAAATAGTGGACAGTGCCTATGATTTATGATGTCTATGTGTCTATGATTTGCAGATTTATGATGTATTCAAAGAAGTTCTTGAGGAAGGTGAATTGTGTTATAATAATAGCTAACATTTATTGAACGCTTATATGCCAGATGCATATGTGTAAGCACTTTATATACTTGCCCATTTTATCTTACAGCATCCCTATGAAGGAGACACTGACATTTCTATTGTACAGACAAGGAAACTGAGGCAAAGATCTGTGAAAGTGCTTCTGAGTAGCAGATTTAGAATATGAACTTGGGCTGTCTAACTGTAAAAGTGGTGTTGCCATCCACTATGTGATGTGGCCTCTCTTTCCATAGAGCTCTTTACATACTTGACAGAGAGTTGGAGACTCCTAAGGAGGTTGTAATGGTCCGAGGCATATAGTGACTAGACTGAGCATGGGCTATGATCACAGAAAAAGTGAGAAAGGGATGAAACTGAGAAAAATTCCCATTGGAGAATCAATCAGGGAAACTTTCCTGCCGATCTAGTGGTTAAGACTCAGCACTTCCAATGTAAGGTATGTGGGTTCCATCCCTGGTTAGGAAACTAAGAATCCATATGTTGTGTGGTGTGACCAAAAAAATAAAGTTAAAAATTTTTTTAAAAGAGAGATCCAGTCAGACTTGGTAGATATACTTGAATATGCAGAAGAGAGCTATTAGGATGGTAAAGATGTTTGTTGTCTATCTGTATGATTTCAATCCAAAAGTATTTCTTGAGCACTTACTATGTGCCAGAAACTGTTACATGCTGGCGCGGGAAGAATGACTCAAATACTTGAAGTCCCTGCATTTATGAAGCAAGACTGTGTTATTAGTAAATAATATATATATAAAACAGCTATATATGTATAGACTAGAAGGATCACAATGAACTGATGACACTGGTTTTCAGGAGAGGAACAAAATGGATGCAGGGGCCTGAGTAGAAGAGACACCAGTGTTATACTTACTGGATTTTTACAACACATCACGTGTTACTGACTCAAAAGTTGTGATTATTTTTTAAAAACTGGAATAAGACATATATGTGTATGTGTGTGTCTGTGTTTGTGTATTTGCCCGTGTGTGCATATACTTTCTGGCATTTCATAGGAAGAACTAGCTAAACTGGATGCTCCTGGGGAGGGGAATTGGGCAGGTGGGGAACAGTAGTTAGGGTGGCTTTTCACTCTACACTTTGGTATCATTTGCATTTTTATGATTCAGATATTGAATATATTATGCATATACAAGTATTAGTTTAAAAATTGAGTTTTAAAAAATGGTAAGCAGAAACCTAGG
Organism: Bos indicus; assembly: GCF_029378745.1. Classification (NCBI taxonomy): domain Eukaryota; kingdom Metazoa; phylum Chordata; class Mammalia; order Artiodactyla; family Bovidae; genus Bos; species Bos indicus. The sequence continues at coordinate 39,675,700 of NC_091768.1, forward strand.
AAGAGAGGTTTTATACACAAAGGTCACACAAATTTTAAACATGTTTTCTATACTATTGTGCTTTCTCCAAGTTGTAACTTTACCAAACTTAGCATTCAAAGAAAAAGTGTGTGTGTGCACATTGGGTGCAGGTGAACCAGCAAAAACATTGGCATTTGTGAAAATAAGGGAACTGAAATATTTGGGCCTTTGGCTAATGTGCAAAAAACTTCTCAGCTATCAAAATTCTCTTGATAAGTTTTAAAAAAACGCCTGTGGCAGTTTCACTTGATACAACAAACACACTGTTGAAACAGGTTCAACTGGTGGCTAGCCTCCACCCATAGGCTTCAGGGGGTTTGTGCTTTCTTGTAGAACTAACCCTGACATGACAGGACTAGGCTTTAAATCTGGATTGATCTACTCAGTCCCAAACAGTTTGGATCATGAAACCCTTTTGTCTTTCACAGAAGTAGGATGGCCTAATTTGGTGAAGTCATGATTAGATTGGGCTTCCCTAGTTGTTCAGTAGGTGGTAAAGAATCCACCTGCAATGCAGGAGACCCCAGTTCAATTCCTGGAAGATCCCCTGGAGAAGGGATAGGCTACCCACTCTAGTATTCTTGGGCTTCTCTGGTGGCTCAGACAGTAAAGAATCCGCCTGCAATGCAGGAGATCTGGGTTCGATCCCGGGGTTGGGAATCTCCTATAGAGAAAGGAATGGCTACCCACTCCAGTATTCTTGCCTGGAGAATTCACAATGTTGTGTTAGTTTCAGATGCACAGCAAAGTGATTTAGTTATACATATGTACATTCTTTTTTTCAAATTATTTTCCCTTATAGGTTATTACAGAATACTGAGTAGAGTCCCTGTGTTATACAGTTTGTCCCTGCTGATTATCTATTTTATATGTAGTAGTGTGTATATGTTAATCCCACACTCCAATCCCCCCAGTTCTATACAGTTTTATCACAAGTGGGTTCATGTAGCCACCACCCACCTTAAAATACAGAGTGGTTTCATCATTACAAGGTTCTCATTTTGCCTTCCTATAACCTAACCAACTTCCCACCCATGACCTTTATCTTGGTTTTTTTCATTGCTGAGTAGTATTCCATTTTTTGAATTTGTTCATTTACCTATTGCTGGACGTTTGGGTTGTTTCCAAATTTTGACTATTATGAATAAAGCTACTATAAACATTCATGTACAAGTCTTTGTATGAACATATCCTTTCACTTCTCTTGTGTAAATATGTAAGAATGGAATGGCTGATTCATATGGTCGATATATTCTCAACTTTTTAAGTAACTGACAAACTTTTCCAAAGTAGTTGTATCCACTAGCAATGTATGGGAGTTCTAGTGGCTACACATTCTTTCCAACACTCCAGCCTTTTATAAAAATCAGTTTGGAGATACTAATTTACATACCATATAATTCACTCATTTATTTAAAGTATACAATTACATTGTCTTTAGTGTATTTACAGAGATGTGCATCTAACAACATAGTCAATTTTAGAACATTTTCATCACCCCCAAAAGAAACCTCTGTATCACAATGAGGTCACTCCTTCAGTTCAGTTCAGTCGCTCAGTCGTGTCTGACTCTTTGTGACCCCTTGGACTGCAGCATGCTAGGCCTCCCTGTCCATCACCAACCTCTGGAGTTTACTCAAACTCATGTCCATTGAGTCACTGATGCCATCCAACCATCTCATCCTCTGTCATCCCCTCTCCTCCCGCCTTCAATCTTTCCCAGCATCAGGGTTTTTTCAAATGAGTCAGTTCTTCGTGTCAGGTGACCAAAGTATTGGAGTTTCAGCTTCAGCATCAGTCCTTCCAATGAATACTCTCCCCAACCCTCTACACCAGTCCTATGCAACAGGTAATCTACTTTCTGTCTCTGTGGATTTGCCTATTCTGGACATTTTACATATGGAATCGTACAATATGTGGACTTTTGTGATGGGCATCTTACACATATTATAGTGTTTTCAAGGTACATCCATTTTGCAGCATGTGTCTATACTTCATTCCTGTTTATTCCATGGTATGGTTATACTACAAACCCACTCTTCAGTTTATGGATGTTGGGGTGAATTTTAGCCTTTTAAATTGAGGCCATTCTTATGGGTGTGTACTGACAGCATCACCAACTCAGTGGACATGAGTTTGAGCAAACTCTGAGAGATAGTGAAGGACAGGGGAGCCGGGCATGCTGCAGTCCATGGTGTTGCAAAGAGTCAGACACGACTTACCAACTGAACCACAGCAGCAACTGATAACTCATTGTGATTTTTAGTTTGCATTTTCCTAATGATTAATAATGCTGTATGTCTGGAAAAAGTCTTTATTTTATTTGGTTTTTGAAAGATATTTTCTCTGTGTGGAGTATTTTCAGTTTAGAATTTTTCCTTTCAATCTTTCGGAAACGTTGCTCCACCATCTTCCAGCTTGCACTGACAACATATCTGCTCCTATCTTTATCTTTGTTCCTCTGTAGGCCATGTCTCTCTTTTTTCTCCCCTTGGCTGTTTTTAAGTTCCTTTTCTAAAAATCAGATTCTATGCAATTTGTTGTTTCTTCATGTTTCCTGTGTTTGGGATTATTAAAATTCTTGGAACTATGAGATTTTAGTTACAGCCCATCTCCCTTCAAATATCTTTGCCCTTCAGGAACTCCAAATACATGTACATTTGACCTCTTGAAAGTTGTCCTGTGGATCACTGAGGCTATCTCTTTTTTCCTAGTCTTTTTTGGTTGTGTTTCATTTTGGATAGTTTCTATTGCTATGTCTTCAAAATTCCATCATGTGAATTACTTCTGGGTTCATTTTGATAGATTTTTCTCCTCAGCACGGTTGTACTTTCCTTCTTCTTTGCATGCCTGGTAATGTTGTACTGGATGACAGCATTTTTTGAGTTTTGTTCTGAGATGCAGTTACTTAGAAGCAATTAGACCCCTTGTAGTGTTTTTAAAAGGAGAATCCACAGTGTTAAGACCTGATAATTTAATAAGAAACAATCTGATCAAATTTCCTTCCAGGGCATGAAACACTTAGCTACTAGATTCTATCTTGGCTAGAAGCATACATTTATCTCTAACTTCTTAAGAAATAATGTTATGTGCTTATAATACCATACTTTATTTATTTTAAAAAAATATTTATTTATTTTATTGGCTGGTCTCAGTTGTGGCATGTGGGATCTAGTTCTCTGACAGGGATCAAACCTGGGGCCCCAGCATTGGGAGCACAGAGTCTTAGCAACTGGACCACCAAGGAAGTCTCACCATATTTTATTTATAATTTACACAGGCAAAGTGGCAGAGATGGTGACTCTGACTTTATTAATTAACTTTAATTAACTTTTAAAATTAATTTTATTAATGCTCAAAATGAATGAACTCTTAGGTGTAAGACATGATTGGCAATAAAAGACGGGCGGGAATTTGGGGGAAGAATAACATTCCTCTCACCAAATGGTACTTCATGCCCCATCTCAAACTCAGATTCTCTTCTTAAAATTTACATACTGCATATCTGCTTGTCTCAAAGCCTATGTCACTTTCTGCTAAGTGACAATAATCCTAGCTATTATTGATGAAAGTTGGATTATGCCTGGCAGTTTTGTTGCTTCCCTCCTCTAATATTTATTAAATGCTTACTATGTGCCACATATATAGTTCTAGGTACTTGGTACATTAGCTGTTACTCTGTTAAATAGCCCAAAATTTAGAAGCTTAAAACAACTTTTGTAAGTCCAAAATCTGGGAGCAGCTTAATTTCTTCTGGGTCAGGGAGTCATGATGTTGCAGAAAAGATGTTGTTGACCAGGACTGCAGTCATCTAAAGCTTGACTGAGTCTAGAGAGTTTATTTCCAAGATGCTTTTTATGATCTTCCTTTGGAAGTGATACTCTCTAATTTTTGCAATGTCATATTTGCTGCTTAAAACCAGCCCCTGTCAATGTGAGAATATAACTGAGGGCCATCTTGGAAGGTGGCCTCCACACGTGAGAAGTAACAAAACAGATAAAAAATCTTTGCCCTCAAAGTTCACATCCTAGTAGGAGCAGCTGGACAATAAATAATAACATGATAAATTACTTAGCATCTAATGGAAAAAAAACTATAAAGACTAAGTGATATTAGGATTGCTTTGGGGTCTGTTTGCAATTTTCAAATAGGATGTGCACAGTAGGTCTTATTGACTTTGGGTGGTAAGAGAGTGAGCTATGTAGGTTACTAAAGGAAGAGCATTCTAGGGCACAGTGCATAGGTCCTGAGACAGAATCATGCCTGGTGTGTTCTTGGAGCAACAGGGAGCCAGGAGTGGAGTGGAGCGGAGTGTGCAAGGGGAAAGTAGATGAGATTAGAGATGAGGGAGTCAAACTGAGTGAAATGGGGAACTACTGGAAGATTTTGAGCAGAGGGCTTTATATTTTTTTCATTCCCTCTTACTATGTCTTACGCTTCTGTTCAGTAAATGTTTGTGGATTGATTTCACTGGGAGCCTAAGTGAAAATACTGACTTAAGAGTTAGATACTAATAGTGACAACTGCTGGATGACGGTTCCAAGGCAGCCAAAAGGGGAGATGTTTTGAGGCAGACAAAACATAGTGGAAACTTCAGGCTATACCACATAGCTAAAGATATTTTAGAAATACCATTAAGATAATTCACACACTTAAAAGAAGGTCTTCAGTCCCACTGTCTCATTTTTTTGGACACAGATGAAGGAGGTTTCCTTTTATCTACTCTGACACTTGATAGCGTTTTGTCCTATGACCAGAAGCAGTGCGTCACAAATACAGTGTCACTGAGTGACAATGTAGTGTTTTTAAAAGGCGAATCCCCAATGTTAAGACCTGATGATTTAATAAGAAAGAATCTGATCAAATTTCCTTCCAGAACATGGAACAGTTAGCTACTAGATTAGTGACTTATTGGTCATTATTTTCAGGTGCAAGAGAGGTTACATTGTGAAGCAACCACTTTAATTAGGTTCTACAACGATAATTATTTAAAATGGGATGATCTACTTTTCAGCCGTTAAGAGCTTTTTGTTCTAGGAAGTGAGTGTTGTTATACCCATTTATATATATATTAATGTTTTATAAATGCCTAATAAATAAAATATTCAAAAAGTTACTGCGAATTATTCTGCCTTAGCATTAGAGTTCATCTCCTCAGGACAGGTGGTAATAGCACTCGAATGTTCTTTGAAAGAACAACCTCATGAACAAGTGAGCTGTGTTGCAGGGTAGCATCTGCCTAAAATGCATTTGGATCCCTGTTTTCTTTATCAGAGTGGCATGACTTCCACAAAGGGAAATGATCCTCATGTTGCGTCTCACCTCCCTTGACCCCCAGCTTCTATGTTCTAAAGTACATAGAGAGGCTTCCCTGGTGGCTCAGTGGCAAAGAATCTGCTTGCCAATGCAGAAGACACGGGTTCGATCTCTGGTCCAGGAAGATGCCACGTGCTGCAGAACAGCTATTAAGCTGGTGCTCTAGAGCCCAGGAACTGTAACTGCTGAGCCCATACGTGGCAGCTACTGAAGCTTGCATACTTTAGAGCCTGTGCTCCGCAACAAGAGAAGCCACTGCAATGAGAAGCCCACACACTGCAGTGAAAACCCAGCATAGCCAAAAAAAAAAAAAGTACAGAGCGCTATCAGCCCTACAAAGTGTCTGCTGACTCATATCAGTTCCGAACTGTTACTGCTTTGCAACCAGATAAGGACAGAAACTGAGGGCAGCGTTGTAAGAGTTTTTATATAATATTTGTCAGCTGAATTAATTTTTTTGAATCAAGCTGTATCTTTTTAAAAATTCATTTTCATAGTAATTGACTTACAGCAGTTTAAACAGCCATCCATCCATAACAGATTGGAAATAAAAACTGTCCTTCAAAAATTTAACAAACACTATTCTAGATGACCCTTTAGCCCAGATACCAACAGAAAAAGATGTGGTGGTTCCCACATTAGTCCAGCCTTGTCTCTTTGAATGTGTGAATTCCACTGGCCTCTGAACCTGCCTGGTCTTATTGGAAACTTGGCCTCCATTCTATTTCTGCATCTGGTCTGAAATGTAGTAGGCTCAGCCAGCGTGTCTCCACAGGCCTGTATCTGCCCAAAGGCAGCAATCTTCTAACTTCACACCGCTGTCCTGTGCTATAAACTATGATAGGTGGCTCCAGGGAAGCAGTGAGCAACAGCACGGACTTTTCTAGTAGATACTGTATGTACTCTAGTTTTATAACTTGCTTTTCTCACTTCAGTTCAGTTCAGTTCAGTCGGTCTTTGCGACCCCATGAACCGCAGCATGCCAGGCCTCCCTGTCCATCACTAACTCCCAGAGTTCACTCAAACTCACGTCCATCGAGTTGGTGATGCCATCCAGCCATCTCATCCTCTGTCATCCCCTTCTCCTCCTGCCCCCAATCCCTCCCAGCATCAGAGTCTTTTCCAATGAGTCAACTCTTCACATGAGGTGGCCAAAGTACTGGAGTTTCATTCCTTCCAAAAGTATCATTCCTTCCAAAGAACACCCAGGGCTGATCTCCTTTAGAATGGACTGGTTGGATCTCCTTGCAGTCCAAGGGACTCTCAAGAGTCTTCTCCAACACCACAGTTCAAAAGCATCAATTCTTTGGTGCTCAGCTTTCTTCACAGTCCAAATCTCACATCCATACATGACCACTGGAAAACCATAGCCTTGACTAGATGGACCTTTGTTGACAAAGTAATGTCTCTGCTTTTGAATATGCTGTCCAGGTTGGTCATAACTTTCCTTACAAGGAGTAAGCTTCTTTTAATTTCATGGCTGCAATCACCATCTAGAGTGATTTTGGAGCCTTGGAGCCCCCCAAAATAAAGTCAGCCACTGTTTCCCCATCTATTTGCCATGAAGTGATGGGACTGGATGCCATAATCTTAGTTTTCTGAATGTTGAGTTTTAAGCCAACTTTTTTACTCTCCTTTTTCACTTTCGTCAAGAGGCTCTTTAGTTCTTCTTCACTTTCTGCCATAAAGGTGGTGTCATCTGCATATCTGAGGTTTTTGATATTTCTCCCGGCAATCTTGATTCCAGCTTGTGCTTCATCCAGCCCAGTGTTTCTCATGATGTACTCTGCATATAAGTTAAATAAGCAGGGTGACAATATACAGCCTTGACATACTCCTTTTCCTATTTGGAACCAGTCTGTTATTCCATGTCCAGTTGCTTCTTGACCTGCATACAGATTTCTCAAGAGGCAGGTCAGGTGGTCTGGTATTCCCATCTCTGTCAGAATTTTCCAGTTTGTTGTGATCCACAGTCAAAGTCTTTGGCATAGTAAATAAAGCAGAAATAGATGTTTTTCTGGAACTCTCTTGCTTTTTCCATGATCCAGCGGATGTTGGCAATTTGATCTCTGGTTCCTCTGCCTTTTCTAAAACCAGCTTGAACATCTGGAAGTTCATGGTTCATGTATTGCTGAAGCCTGGCTTGGAGAATTTTAAGCATCACTTTACTAGCTTAACATGTTACAAAAGTCTTATCATACCAATAGAGACCTATGGGTTTTGACAGCGTCAACATATTTCAATGTACGATTATTTTTAAAATTTTTATTTATTATCATTGTGTTGTGCTGGGTCTTTATTGCCGTGTGCAGGCCTTCTCCAGCTGCAGCAGCTGGGGGCTACTCCCTAGCTGTAGGTGACAGGCTTTAGTAGTTGTGTCACACGGGCTTACTTGCCCCATGGCACGTGGGATCTTCCCAGACCAAGGATCGAACCCGTGTTCCCTGCATTGGCAGGTGGATTCTTAACCACTGGACCACTAGGGAAGTCTCTCAATGAATGATCATTTAACCAGTCTCTTACAGGCTCACAGGTTTGTTCTACTGTGTTAAGCAATTCTTTCAAATTAGAAGTGAATACATTGAACAAGTTTGCATAAAAGGTTATTCTTTATGAAAGTGCCTGTAATCTCACAGTCCCAGCATAGCAAATTTGGGTTCTTTTATCTACCTCTTGGCTCAATTAAATTCAACATATCCAAAAGCAACCCTGTTATCTCCTACCCCAGTCCTCCTCCATCTCCCGAGTTGTCAGCAGAAGCAAGCCAGAAGACTAGATTGCCTTCTTTTTACCTCTTTAGCCTCATGTTTATATATTTTCGGTTTTAGTAATTTTACTGCATTGGTTGTAACATTTCTTACCTTTCCTCTTACAGGAGTCTAACCCATCTCTTGACATCCAGTCTTTACCCCCAGCCAAATTGGATTTCTGCAGTCCGTTTTGAAACTCCCTCCAGGTTTCTTTTTTGTTCCCTAGTCAAGTTTCTTCAGGAAATTATACAGGAATTTCCCTCATTATACAGAAATCTTTAGCTGAGAACAATTTCTGGAGTCAGCTATGATCTGCCAGTAGCTAGCACTTGGTGGAGGGGGGAGCTAAGGGGGAAATGAAATCCAAATTTAGCACCAAAGTATCCACTGGCAATCTTTCCAGCATCTTAATCATTTTCCCCACTTCTTTCCCTATGCAGTCCTTCACCTAAATGGAGATTCTTACTATTTCTGGAGCAAGCAATTCACCTTGATCTGTTTGAAAAAAGATCTGCTTCAGTTCAGTTACTCAGTCGTGTCCGACTCTTTGCGACCCCATGAATCGCAGCACACCAGGCCTCCCTGTCCATCACCAACTCCCAGTGTTCACTCAGACTCACGTCCATTGAGTCAGTGATGCCATCCAGCCATCTCATCCTCTGTCGTCCCCTTCTCCTCCTGCCCCCAATCCCTCCCAGCATCAGACTCTTATCCAATGAGTCAACTCTTTGCATGAAGTGGCCAAAGTACTGGAGTTTCAGCTTCAGCATCATTCCTTCCAAAGAAATCCCAGGGCTGATCTCCTTGCAGTCCAAGGGACTCTCAAGAGTCTTCTCCAACACCACAGTTCAAAAGCATCAATTCTTCGGCGCTCAGCCTTCTTCACAGTCCAACTCTCACATCCATACATGACCACAGGAAAAACCATAGCCTTGACTAGACGAACCTTTGTTGGCAAAGTAATGTCTCTGCTTTTCAATATGCTATCTAGGTTGGTTATAACTTTCCTTCCCGGGAGTAAGCGTCTTTTAATTTCATGGCTGCAGTTACCATCTGCATTGATTTTGGAGCCCAGAAAAAAAAAGTCTGCCACTGTTTCCCCATCTATTTCCCATGAAGTGATGGGACCGGATGCCATGATTTTCCTTTTCTGAATGTTGAGCTTTAAGCCAACTCTTTCACTCTCCACTTTCACTTTCATCAAGAGGCTTTTTAGTTCCTCTTCACTTTCTTTTGTTATTTAGTATATCCTGGAAAACCCCATGGACCGAGGAGCCTGGTAGGCTGCAGTCCATGGGGTCGCTAAGAGTTGGACATGACTGAGCGACTTCACTTTCACTTTTCACTTTCATGCATTGGAGAAGGAAATGGCAACCCACTCGTGTTCCTGCCTGGAGAATCCCAGGGACAGGGGAGCCTGGTGGGCTACCGTCTATGGGGTCGCAGAGTAGGACACGATTGAAGTGACTTAGCATAGCACAGCTATTAGCTCAAAGATAACCTCTTTCATTGAATCTTTCCTACCCGTCCTCCACCCCCAGGTAAGAGGCTTTTGCAGCACATGTCACTCTCAGATCATTATTTATATGTCTACTTCCTCTACTAGAATGAGATCCCAGGAGGGTGAGCAATTATGTCTTGTGTGTGTGCCTGCTAAGTTGCTTCAGTCGTGTCTGACTCTGTGCGACCCTATAGACTGAAGACTGCCAGGCTCCTTTGTCCATAGGATTCTCCAGGCAAGAACAGGAGTGGGTTGCTGTCCTTCCTCCAGGGGATCTTCCCCACCAGGGATCAAACCCTCATCTCTTCAGTCTACCTGCATTGGCAGATGGGTTCTTTACCACTAGTGCCACCTGGGAAGCCTGATTATGTCTTCCTTATTTTTATATACTCATCATCTAGCACTGTGTACTGAATCTTTTTTTTTCTATTTTTAAACTTTACATAATTGTATTAGTTTTGCCAAATACCAAAATGAATCCGCCACAGGTATACATGTGTTCCCCATCCTGAACCCTCCTCCCTCCCCATACCATCCCTCTGGGTCGTCCCAGTGCACTAGCCCCAAGCATCCAGTATCATGCATCGAACCTGGACTGGCAACTCGTTTCTTACATGATATTTTACATGTTTCAATGCCATTCTCCCAAATCTTCCCACCCTCTCCCTCTCCCACAGAGTCCATAAGACTGTTCTATACATCAGTGTCTCTTTTGCTGTCTCGTACACTGGGTTATTGTTACCATCTTTCTAAATTCCATATATATGCGTTAGTATACTGTATTTATGTTTTTCCTTCTGGCTTACTTCACTCTGTATAATAGGCTCCAGTTTCATCCACCTCATTAGAACTGATTCAAATGTATTCTTTTTAATGGCTGAGTAATACTCCATTGTGTATATGTACCACAGCTTTCTTATCCACTCATCTGCTGATGAATCTTAACTCATATCCAGGATTTGTAGCTGACTAAACATTCATGCAGTTTTACCTAGTTAGTATAATGAACACATTTCCTTTAGAATTTTAATGTAATTGCATTGACAGTATGAGCAGATTAACCAGGACCCTAATTTTTGACATCTAGGTTGTTTCTACAAATGACTTTGTATATGGCTATCTACGAATTTTCTTCAAAAATGCACTGCCAGATTATCCTCCCCAAGAACTATTTTCCAGGCTACCATCATTGAATTGGTCTTTTTCCATAAAAACTTCACCAGCATTTATGTTCAGTCGCTCAGTTGTGTCCGACTCTTTGCAACCCCATGGACTGCAGCACCAGGCTTCTCTGTCTTTCACCATCTCCCAGAGCTTGCTCAAACTCACGTCCATTGAGTCGGTGATGCCTTCCAACATCTCATCCCTCTGTCGTCCCCTTCTCCTCCCGCCTTCAATCTTTCCCAGCATCAGGGTCTTTTCAAATGAGTCAGTTCTTCCAATCAGGTGGCCAAAGTATTGGAGTTTCAGCTTCAGCATAAGTCCTTCCAATGAATACTCAGGACCGATTTCCTTTAGGATTGATTGGTTGGATATCCTTGCAGCCCAAGGGACTCTCAAGAGTCTTCTCCAACACTCCACTTCATAAACATCAATTCTTCGGCGCTCAGCGTTGTTTATAGCCCAACTCTCACATCCATAGATGACTGCTGGAAAAACCATAGCTTTGACTAGATGGACCTTTGTTGGCAAAGTAACGTCTCTGCTTTTTAATATGCTGTCTAGTTTGGTCATAGCTTTTCTTCCAAGGAGCAAGCGTCTTTTAATTTCATGGCTGCATTAGGTTCCTATTTCTCCTTATTTTCCATGCTTTTAATCCCTGTCAAATAATGAGGGCTAATTTGGGGGAAATGAGTAGGAGAGCCCATGCGCATGTGTGGAGCACCAGGGTGAAGGACATCACAGGGTTAATGAAGGCAGCTAACTCCCAGAGTTCACTTCAACCTCCCTTACTACTTTTTTCTGGAACAAAATCTTTATTAGTATAGTTAACGTACAATATTATGTAATTATAGGTGTACAATGTAGTGATTCACAATTTTTAAAGGTTATACTCCATTATGGTTATAAAATACTGGCTATATTCTCTGTACAATATATCCTTATAGCTTATTTTACACCTAATAGTTTGTACCTATTAATTCCCTGTGCTGAAACTAATTGTTTTTGTAAATAAAGGAGGTGAAATAACTGAATCCCCAAGTTTTGAGTAGGTATTCAAAGGGAGACTTATTTGGAAAAGGTTTAGCTGAGAGATTGCTTAGTGGTTAAGAAAATGAGCCAGAGTTTTGAATCTGGACTCACCATTTCTGCTTGTGGAACCTTGGGCAAGATACTTTGACAGTTTTTGGGAACCTGTTTTTGTCATAAGGTTCCATTAACTAAATCCTCCCCAAGGACAGGAATAGTATGTTAACAGAATAAAGGAGACAAACCACATGGTCATTTCAGTGGATGCAAAACGTTGGGGAGGGGTGTCTGCCAAAATACAATACCCATTCGTGAGAAAAACAAAGTATAAACAGAAGTATTATATATAAAAGGTATCCATCTAGGCACCTACATAAAACAAACAGCATTCTTGATGGACTACTCTTCTTAAAATTGGGATGCACAAGCCTTAATAGTACAAAACCCATCTACCAATGCAGGAGACGTAAGAGATGTGAGTTCGATTCCTGGGTTGGGAAGATCCCCTGGAAAAGGGCTTGGCAACCCACTCCAGTATTCTTGCCTGGAGAATCCCATGGCAGAGGAGGCTGGTGGGCTGCAATCCATGGGGTCACAAAGAGGTGGACACAACTGAGCAACTTAGCATGCACACGCAAAGGCTGAGGCGAGGAAAACCCCTAGGGAGCAAAATGCAAGGATGCACTTACTCCCAGATGCCCACTTACACCACCCTGATCTGACCGTACTCCTTGAATTTCACTCCCTAGGTGTCTTCCCAACCTTAAAATAGTCACAAGCTGCTCTTACCATTTATACTCAACATATATTAGAGGTCCTAACAGGTAAACAGGTAAGAAAATAATTTTTCAAACCAGTAAGCAACACAGAGAACAGACTTATGGACATGGGGAGAGGGGAGGAGAGGGTGAGATGTATGGGAAGAGTAACATGGAAACTTACATTACCATATGTAAAATAGATAGCCAACAGGAATTTGCTGTATGGCTCAGGAAACTCAAACAGGGGCTCTGTATCCACCTAGAGGGGTGGAATGGGGAGGGAAATGGGAGGAAGCTTCAAAAGGGAGGGGATATATGTATACCTATGGCTGATTCATGTTGAGGTTTGACAGAAAACAGCAAAATTCTGTAAAGCAATTATCCTTCAATAAAAAATAATTTTAAGTGAGCTTATTTATTAGCAAGTTCTCATGATACAAGAGAAAAAAATTTTAATTGTTATCTGTGAGTTATCAATTGGAAAAAAAACCAATTCCATTGATAGATTTTTACCAAAAAATCTTAAAGTTATGACAATCAAAATCACATAAAACATTATACCCAACATTGCTGAGAAAAAGATGACAGATGGATTCAACTCAATCCTAATCCATCATAGTGCCCATCAGGACTTTAAAAAGAACTACTCCAGACACTATTAGAAAAATGAAGACAGACTAGGAGAAAATATTTACAAAATACACCAAAAAACTGTATCCAAAATATATAGTTCCATATCTCATTAATGAAAAGAGCCAATTTTTAAATATACAAAACTTTCATTCTAAGAATACAGTAATGGCTAACTGAACACATGAGAGCGCATACTCATTAGAGAAATGTAGATTAACACAAGATACTACTACACACTCAGAAGCCACAATGCTTGTATGAGGAAATGTTCATAGCAGCTTTATTAATATTTTCTCACAATGGAGAACCAACAAAATGTTCATTTAACAGAATAGCTAAACAAATTGTAGTACATTCATACAGTGGAATACTACTCGGCAATAAGAAATACATGGGTTCAACCTCTCAAAACGTTGTACTTATGAAAGCATTAAGTGATTCAATTTAGTTTCAGAGCTGGGATGGGGAAGGAAACCCTACTCTTTAGTGAAAAAAATCTGGATGGTAGTTAAACTACCTAGAGTAACGCTTCATTGCTTAGGTAGTGGTATAAGGGAACTTTCTTTGGTCCTGATGTGGCTGTGGGCCAAGAGTGTACATTCTTAAAACTTGTAAAAGATTTGTATATATCAACTTTTTGTAAATCTGACCTAATGAGGTGTGTGTAGCAGATAGTTCAGTGTACCAGAGCAGAACTGAGGACTCTGAAGCTAGAGTGTGATGGTTCAAGGAGAAATTTGAGTATACATCCAATTTAGATGTTTAATTATAAATATCAACCTATTTGGGGGGCTTCTAACTCACGTGTGTTGTCAGTTGCTCAGTTGTGTCTGACTCTTTGTGACCCCATGGACTGTAGCCCGCCCGGCTCCTCTGTCCATGGGACCCTCCAGGCGAAAAATATTGGAGTAGGCTGCCATGTCCTACTTCAACAGCATATGGGACATCTCTTGACACTGCCAAAAGTTTTCTTCCAATCTGAGTTACATCACAAACCTCTCTGACTCTGCCTCAATTTCATCCTAGGTTTCTGGTTTGGGCACTCAGGAAAATGCTGGATTACAAGTAGTTTGAAGATGGTTCAGTTTGGGAATAAGAACTGACATTTCTTGCATTGTAAAGGACTAACAAAGTAAATCCTAAGGAGCAAATGGACGTGGGGAGAAACTAGGGAAGTAAAACAAACTGATGGGGATCAACAGTGGACATGCCTGCAGTGGCCTCCTGTAGTCTCTAAAGGTAGAAATGGGTGGGTAGGAATTCAAAGGACTAACACTTCTTCCACTGTAACAATAAGAGAAAGGCAGATGAAAACGTCAAGTTTGAAGGTGGGTAGCTGGGAAGTGGTGTTATCTGGCTAAGACGATACAAGTCTTTTCTCTTTCATAGTGTGTCACATTTACCACATTCAGATTATGTCCCTGAATCTCATCAGTTAACACCAGGTGTTTGCCGAACAAGCCACCTGTCCCTATAAAAAAATCTGGCACTGTAGGACTGCACACACCTTTAGCATCTTGCTTTTCTAAGATCAACCTTTTCTTTTTAGAGCTGGGCTCTGTGGCACTCAGGAATCTTGGTTCACTGACTAGAGAGCTAACCTGTGCCCTCTGCACTGGGAGCACAGAGTCTTAACCAATGGACCGCCAGGGAGGTCCCTAAGATCAACCCTTTTTAACTCAGATTTTGGACAATATTCTGATAAGCTTATTTTAAGAAAGATCTGAATATAATAAAGATTCCAGTTTTTAGCTTATTGTATATGAGACTGAAGAACTGAAATTTCGCCAAATGATGAGATACGTATCTGCATGGCACAAAGATCAAAAGCTTTTAACTATGTTCTAGTTGCAAGAACTGAATTAAACTCTGCTCCCCACCCACCAGGAAGTACCTATTCCATAATAAATGCTGGAATATTCCATCTCCAAACTTTTCTAGTTCCAAACTCTAGCATTCTTATTCTACTTACACTTTTCCTACTCTGATGACCTGGGATACAGCCCAGATGATTTCCTTTCAGCTTCAGTTATGAAGCTACTATCAACAACAAACGTTTAAAACTGTTCTCCCAGAACTTAAAGATCTTTATAACATCTCCCATAACCTTAAAAAAAAACATTAAATATTGATTCCTTCAATTAATTATAAAAACTTTATATAGAGTCTACTATTTGGTCATGTATACTATTTAAAAAAATACATTGACAGAAAACTTTCTGAATGTCACTAGACAATGAATTAAGCAAACCTTTATTGAATCTTAAATTGTGGGTACAGAAATACATTCCAAGTGATTTATGTCCAACACCATGAAGAGAGAAATTATGGCACCAAAATTTTCCCTCCTCTATCATACATATTAGGATTAATTTAGATTACTAGTCAATCTATTTTTCATTTTTTTCTAGGCTTTGTTCCATACAAAATTTGTGCAGGTCTTCAACATGAAATAGAAATCTTTTAAATCTATTAGGGGAAGGAAAATCAGACCTCAAGCCAATAAATGTCATCAAATCTACTGGGACGCTGTTCAAGAACAAAATCCACTTTGAGCATTGGTCCTCATAATAGCACCAAAACATTAGGTACTGTGCGTAATTATAGAAAATCAGAATGATTCATTGATTGAAAGCTTCTTCAATGAAGCTTTGAATCAACAATGCATTTAAAATAAAAGTCAAGTGTTCCAACCACTTGATTTCAAATCAAGCAGATTTTATGTTCAGAAACACTAAAAAAGAAGTGTTTCCATTATAAATACGGAAGGAACAAAAGCATCACTGCATCACTCCAGAAAGAATCAAAAATTGTTTGAGGACAAGAAGAAATACAAAATTGAGTCAACTTTGCTCTTTTATCAACTGCTTAAATGTCCATGTTAGCAAATACAGCTAAAAGATGCCAACTCTTTTATGCCTGTATTTTTAGGTCATTTCCCAGCAATGATTTTGTAATTTTGTGTGTAACGTTTTGTGGATAGCATTCTGCTGCACTGAATATGTCTGAATAACCTTAACAGTTCTCATTCATCACCTGATCCTATTCCATGGTGAAAGGAATACAAACAAGCAAGAGGAAAGTCAGAACACTATTACATGTAGCATAAAGTCATGGAACTTTTAAGTCACAAGATGGAAAAGACATTGACTCTGCTTTGAACCAAAGTTCATGGCATATCATTAACAGAAATTAGTGGAAATGGCTACGAAAGTAAAAGTTAAGGTGAATCATCTGACCTGACTTGATTTGTTGAAACCGATACCTTTATCTTAAATCTCGTTAATAAATTGTGATAAAAATGCTTTTGTACTACTGAGCAAGTTAATAACGACATGGTACTTATGAGAAGCTCATTTCATTTAATGGGGGACACCAAATGGCACAGTTTCCATACAGTTCTACCAATATTCCCTAGTACCAATCTACGCCGTCTTTGCTAATCAACAATAGTTTATTCCAAAAGAGTGCATGGCAATGAAAAATGTCAAATTCCATTGACCTTAAAAGAAAATTAAGCCTAGGGTCTACCCCCGCCTTCCCCCTCTGGGGTATAGATTCGTATAAAACCCACAGTGTAACAGTGTATTGCTTTATTGAGGGGGTGTGGTTGGGAGGGGAGACACCATGGTAACAGTAGGAATCCAAGTAATACAAGTACAGGAAGCAGTGTTAAAATATAAATACACAGAAGGGATAGTTTTCTTAGAGGACTCCACTCGTGGAAGAAAAACTTTAATTGCTGTTGCAAAAACATCTGTATGAAGTAGAAATTGGTTTCAATAACGTTAGTAGAGAATATGTTCTAGAAACTGGAGGTAACTGGATGTAAAATCCTGGCAGCAATTAATAGAACAGTCCCAGATGGCTAGGCTGAGGCCAACACCTAATGAGGACGAAAGCCTTGTCTGTGGGGAATTTTGGATGACACCTGGAGAAATATTACACTGTGCGTAAACCAAATTGAATTGTTTTCACAAGTGTTGTAAAGTTTCGTATAGTAAAAGGTTTTTTCTACATGCACTTCAATTTCACAGCAAGAGTGGCATAGGATACCTAAACACAGAAGAGAGCATTCATGCAAGATATCTAACTCCTTGATATAATAATGCATACAATTCAAAATGATTACACTATCATTACATCTAGGGCTTTCTGCAACTACGAGGTGGTGGTTATGGAAAGCATGGCCCTTGGTATCAATATCTAAAAAGCAGCCACCACCTTCTTCTATGTGTGTTCTCTTTTTGCGTTTTTTCTTCATGTTTCTTAATCAACTCTGCTGTTGTTGCTGCTTCTTAGCAAAACTGGTAAAAACAAAATTGTAATCATTGAACAAAGCGCTCTGGCAATCAAGACGTTTAAAACCTTCAATCTTCTGGGGTGAGGAAAGCACTGTGCGACATTTAGAACTCTGGGGGAAAATGAAATTAACCATTAGCGTTTCCAATATGCAGTAATATTTTCAAACAAAGTATTTAAGACTGCTATTTTAGTCAGACTGTAGCACTGGGGGCTTCCCTGGTGGCTCAGAGTGATAAATAATCTGCCTGCCAGTGCAGGAGACACAGGTTTGATCCCTGATCCAGGAAGATCCCACATGCCACAGATCAAGTTAAGTCCATGTACCATGACTGAGCCCTTGTGCCCTACAGCCCGTGATCCACAACAAGAGAAGCCACCATTAATGGGAAGCCCACGCCCTGCAACGAAGAGCAGCCCCTGCTCTCTACAACTAGAGAAAAGCTTGTGTAGCAACGAAAACCCAGCACAACGAAAAATAAATAAATAAAATTAAAAAACCAAAACAACAACAACAAAACCAACCCCATGGAAATGAAATATTTTAGCTGACTTCCTAGGGGCTGGATGCAGTGGGACACTTTATGTCTTCTGGCACCACCATCCCCAAGGTCTATCAACAGGGAAAATAGATAGGATAAGAGGAGCTCACGAACTGGGCTAGATATAAAGTCTAATGATAGGCATAAAGCTTCTCATCTACCAAACACCTCAATTAGTAGTATCTCTGGTTATCTCTGGCTGATTATATGGCATCTCAGAATACATTTTATGACATGCCTCACTATCCTTATTTTCTGTCAGATTTTATTGTCGATGAAAAAAATGTATTACCTGATTTACAAACAGGGTGGTCACAAATTTTCCTGGCTTGAAGACTTCCACAACTTTCCTGATCAGGTCATCATAGGAGGTCTGACTTAAGTTTGTTTCAAAGCTAACATAAGAAAATTCTGGTTCTGGAGTGATGTGAATAGTCCAATAAGTTCCCTTAAGAGAAATAGCTTTGTGTTAATAATGGAAAGGGCACACTTAAAGGTTTAAATTATTAAGCAAGATATTCTTACTTACATCCGATTTCATCCCATTCATTGAATACCCACAAGGATTGAACATTGTGGCATCAATGACAGAACCTGGTATCAGGTCACGAATTCCACTCTCCTGGGAAAAAAGCCAAAGACTGATTTAAAAGCAAATCTGGAAAAGAAATAGAGAATGAGCCAAAATATTTAGCTGCCAAGCAGGATACAGAATTATTATTGAAAATGCTTACACGAGTGACATCCTTTGCAGTAACACCATCTTTCATGTAGAACTGGTCCATAACTGCTGGGTCAAGCTCACTCATCAGAATTTCCAGGGTTTGATCTGGCTGATTGATTACCCTACTCTCTGGGAAATCCAAAGTATACAAGTACCTATATAAAAGTACAAAATAGTTTCTAAAAATGACAACTGCAAGTTTAAAAAGAAATCTTATATAAAACAAAACTTCCATCAGATTGGGTCCAACATACCAACAGTCAGAATTCATGCGTCCCATACAATATGCTGCTCCATCTGTTGAGGCAGGAGAACAAAAAATAAATTTAACAGATCCATCTGATAGCAAGTAGGCAGGATCCCCCCCCCCCTTTAAGAAAACATTTTATTGGCTGTCATTTAGAGATGCTCTTCAGCTAATAAGCCAGTCTGAATGGTGCTGAGAAAACTATGGTTTACTCTCCCCTAAGACTCCATCAGGTGATGGAGTTTGGTCGCCTATTTACCTACTCTCTCCAGGAAATGAAGTTATGCAGTGCGTCCTCCTTTCCATGGTGTTTCAAAGCCTCACTCAACAAAGTTAACAGCTGGTTGAAATTTAAACTAAATTATGCACGGCACCCTGATATAGCCTAGTATAAAGGATGAGGTAATAACAGGTAGGATGGAAATCTTTTAAAGATTTTCTTTTTCAAAATCACCCTTGTGAATGACTCTGCGCCAGGTTACTAAAATCATCTTAGGTTTTTAGCCTCTTCTAGGGTATAAGGGTGTTAGATTAGGTAACCTTTATTTCCCTGTCCTTGAAGCTCAAAAAGGAAGGTCTATAAATAAAAGCTTATATAAATGGATAGAAGTAAATCTTGCCAATTTAGTTGAAGCGACACTACAAACTCACTTCGGTTGACCATTCTTAAGCCAGCTCAACTCCTGTACAGCATGGTAGACAGTTTCTTAACATGGACCAGTGTCTTAGCATGGGTTTATGAAGTCATGGGGCATTTTTCTGGATGAAGGGATCACAGCCTTCATACCCACTAAAACAGACATAAATGACAGCAACTGGCTAGAAGATGAGTCCTCCATCTGGCAGATGATCAGTTACTTGATTTTTTTCTCCCATCATTTCAACAGTTACACAAGAATACTCAAAAATTTGTAATCAGCTAAACTGATACATTTAACTTAACTATATATAGTGCTATGTTTGATACACAGGCACACACACACACACATCCAACTTCAAGAAGCAGGACTCAATTCTACTTAAACTTACTTGGGAAAATTGCATTAAGGAACTCTATTTCTTCCTGGAAATTCCGGTGTGGGTACCCTTGGTGAGAAGGCTTCATGAAATTCTTACGAGAATAAAAGAAGCTCTAAAAGACAGACAGATAATTTCACACACAGAATTCTATCACCTTTCCTAAACCAATATACTATTTTCTACATATACATATCAAAACCAAAACTATCTCCACAAATATTCTTTCCCAGTGACACTTAACATATATTGTAGTGCTTTATGTGTGCGTATGCTCAGTCGTTCAGTTGCGTCCAGCTCTTTGCGACCCCGTGGACTATAGCGCACTTTGCTGGCTGACAAAGAAAAACGAAGGCCGCTGTGTCAAAGAGCAAAGTTTCACACCAATACCCATGAGTTAGTGTTATATAGAGACACAGAGTCCTAACCACTGGACCACCAGGGGATTCCCTAGGGCAGGAGTTTGTGAGCTTTAAAACAAGCATGTAATAAAAATTTTGTGGGAAAATATGTATTGTATATATTTAGTTTCAAAAGAGTGATCCAAAAATTAACATATTGCTCAATTTAGATCTTATAAGGATCAACAAAAACAGTTTTAGGTCCCAATGACAGCTGTCCTTTGCCCTAGGACAAACTGAGTAAATTATTTACTAATATTTACAAATTAAGTTAAATATTAAAATTCAACATCTTATCACAATAATTAAAATCCAAGTATAAAGTCTGATAGCATTCAAGAATTAACTGACTATTGCTCTTTAATACAATCAGTTCTTTATTATGAAGTCTAGATGATTTTCCTTGCTTTCCCTTCTTTTCTTACTTTCTCCACCATTCATAGTAATAATGTTAAAGAATTAACTACTGAAAGTATCTGGTTTTCTTTTCTTTCATTTTGAGTTTTATCCCAATTCCTTCTCTGGTTCCTCCACATTTTCTGTTGTCCATGAGTAACAGGCATTCTTTCTCTCCATAGTGTGAGTGTCCTTAGTCATTACAATTGAACAAGTATACAAATTTATTTACCAGGCACATCACCGAACTCTTAACGTTTATACCCGACCAAAGGATAAATGTTTTTTTGACTACTTACTTGAATTGAGTCAAACCCACTGTAATCCCTAGCAAGTTTCAACAGGGGAACCAGTGCTTTCAGCAAGAGGGTGGTACCACATGTCTTCAAAATGAAACGTCTCTTGGAGACAAACATGCTACTCTCACTGCAGTTTAAAAGAAAGTCACAATATTATAACAATGTTTATGTACTACTGAGATGCTTAATCTATTATTATTGGACTATCATTTAAAGTGTAAATTTTTGGCTAATAATTTTAAACATTAAGTTCTCAAGGAAGCAAATAATTCTTCCTCTTCTATTACATGAAAGATCCCACAGAAACATAAACTAGGTATAAAGCATACTAACTCATTACACAAACCTTCTTTTACAGGTCAATTTTCCTCCACACCTAACCTAACCTAGGACACTTACTAAATTCATTCTTTACCTCGTCTTGAACTGCCTGCTCTCATGTGTACGTCTGTAACCATCTCATTACTTTTTACTGGATAATAAGTTCCATGAGGAAAGGAATGTTTGCTTTTACTATTATATCCCTAGGGCCTGGCACCTAATAGGCATTTGATAAACATCTGTATATGTCAAATATAGACTTAGTAAAAGCAGGCACCGTGTTCAATACAATAGCCTCAAGGCCCAAAATTCTATCTCTGTACCTAAAAAAGAACTCCATGGCTTTCGTCTCTTAAATAACAGCAATCCTATTTCTATGGTAAAGCTAATTTTCACTCTGCTTCAAGCTTTGATAGAGAAGCACATACTAAAAATAAAAGAAGTGAGGGCAAGGGAACAATGCCATTCAATCCTCTTTTACAGAAACTCCCTGCTAACTCCAGGGTAAAAAAGATGGCAGCCACCTTGAAGAGCTATTAGGTAAGACTTCAAAAACCCTACTGCCTAGGGACACCTGAAGTAAACATTTTATTTTACACCGTATTTTTTTTTAAAAAAGGTAAAAACAATTATAGAACCAGTATACAGAGAAACAATTAACTCTTCCACATAAAGTATGATTCATACTGAAATCGGTTAACCAATACTATTTCAGAGGACTTACCTGAGTACATAAGCTTCCTGCTTGTCAGTTTTTGTCACACTTATGATTGAACATTGCACATCCTTCAAAAGTATGTCCCACTCGGATCTATTATTTAACCAAAAAGAGGATGATTAATTTATAACAGTACTTGCCTACTCTCATAAAAATTACAAAAGTCTCACCATGATTTAAAATCATACTTTGTATTTTTTGTCTCATTCTTGCTCCACCTTCTCTTATGAATGATATGTTAATGAAGTAACTTTTGGAAGCAAGTGAGGTTGGACGCTTGTTGCCAGGAAGGCCCACCTTGTGATTAGAAGGCTGGAATGTCTTATCCAGCCCCTGACCTATGGATGGGGAGAAGGGCTGGAGATTAAGTTCAATCACTATGCTGCATGCCTGCTAAGCTGTCCAACTCTTGGCAACCCCATGGACTGTAGCCTCCAGGATCCTCTGTCCGCTGAATTCTCCAGGCAATACTGCAGTGGATTGCTGTGCCCTCCCTCCAGGGGATTTTCCTTCTTTTATGAATACCGACATTTAATTTTCTTTCAAAACAATCTACATTGACATATACACCAAGTAAGATGGATGCATTTTGCTACAGCATGTTAAGAAGCAAACCAAAATCCAGGAAAGTATACTATGTATTTGCAATTTATTATGAAAAAGACAAATAAGACCCAAATAAGACATTTCTCCAAAGACGACATACAGATAGCCAACAAACACATGCTCAACATCACTAATTAAAAGAAATGCAAATCAAAACTACAATGAAACATCACCTCATACCCATCAGAATGGCCATCATGGAGGGGGTGTGAAGAAAAAGGAACTAACTCTTCTTGCACTGTTGGTGGGAATATAAATCAATACAGCCACTATGGAGAACAGGATGGAGGTTCTTTAAAAAACTAAAAATAGAGCTACCATATGAACCGTGAACTTCCAGATGTTCAAGCTGGATTTAGGAAATGCAGAGGAACAGAGATCAAATTGCCAACATCCACTGGCTGGATCATGGAAAAAGCAAGAGAGTTCCAGAAAAACATTTACTTCTGCTTTATTGACTACACCAAATCCTTTGACTGTGTGGATCACAACAAACTGTGGAAAATTCTGAAAGAGATGGGAATACCAGACCACCTGACCTGACTCCTGAGAAATCTGTATGCAGGTCAAGAAGCAACAGTTGGAACTGGACATGGAACAACAGACTGGTTACAAATTGGGAAAGGAGTACATCAAGGCTGCATTTTGTCACCCTGCTTATTTAACCTATATGCAGAGTACATCAGGAGAAATGCCAGGATGGATGAAGCACAAGCTGGAATCAAGATTGCTGGGAGAAATATCAATAACCTCAGATATGCAAATGACAGCACCCTTATGGCAGAAAGCAAAGAACTAAAGAGTCTCTTAGTGAAAGAGGACAGTGAAAAAGTTGGCTTAAAACTGAACATTCAGAAAACTAAGATCATGGCATCTGGTCCCATCACTTCATGGCAAATCGATGGAGGTACAATGGAACAGTGGAAGACTATTTTGGGGGGCTCCAAAATCACTGCAGATGGTGACTGCAGCCATGAAATTAAAAGACTCTTGCTTCTTGAAAGAAAAGTTATGACCAACCTAAACAGTATATTAAAAAGCAGAGACATGACTTTGCCAACAAAGGTCTGTCTAGTGAAAGCTATGGTTTTTCTAGTAGTCATGTATGGATGTGAGAGCTGGACTATAAAGAAAGCTGAGCGCCAAAGAATTGATGCCTTTGAACTGTGGTGTTGGAGAAGACTGTTCAGAGTCCCCCGGACTGCAAGGAGATCCAACCAGTCCATTGTAAAGGAGATCAGTCCTGGGTGTTCATTGGAAGGACTGATGCTGAAGCTGAAGCTCCAATACTTTGGCCACCTGATGAGAAGAACTGACTCTTTTGAAAAGACCCTGGTGCTGGGAAAGATTGAAGGCAGGAGGAGAAGGGGATGACAGAGCATGAGATGGTTGGATGGTATCACCGACACAATGGACATGAGTTTGAGTATCTCCAGGAGTTGGTGATGGTCAGGGAGGCCCGGGGTGCTGCAGTCCATGGGGTAGCAAAGAGTCGGACATGACTGAGCGACTGAACTGAACTGATGAACCAGTAGTCTCACTCCTGGGCATATACATATATATATCTGGAGAAAAATATGGCTCCAAAAAATATATGCACCCCAGTGTTCATTGCAGCACTGTTTACAATAGCTAAGACATGGAAACAACCTAAATGTTCATTGACAGAGGAATGGAAAAAGATGTGGTACAGGTATGCAATGGAATTATTACTCAGCCATGAAAAAGAACGTAATAATGCCATTTGTATCAATATGCATGGACCTAGAATTGTCATATTGAGTGAAGTCAGCCAGAGAAGAAATATCTAATGACATGCCTTACATGTACAATCTAAAAAGAAATGGTACAAATGAACTTATTAACTAAACAGAAACAGATTGGCAGATTTAGAGGAAGAATTTATGGTTAGGGCGGAAAGAACAGGGAAAAGGCATAGTTAGAGTGTCTGGGATCAGCATGTACACAATGCTATATTTAAAATGTATAACCAACAAGGTCGTGCTGTGTAGCACAGGGAACTCTGCTCAGTGTTATGTGGCAGCCCGGATGGGAGACAAATTCAATGGATACATGTATATGTACGGCTGCCTTCCTCTGCTATCCACCTGCAACTATCACAACATTATTAATCAACTATACCTCAACATAAAAAAAAGTTTAAAAAAAAGAAAAAAAAACTAAATTCCTACATGATCCTTTACTGTTTCTTAAAATGTCACCCTCAGGGTGAGTTATTAAAAATATTCATTTAACAGAATTATTCTGTTAAAGCACCAGATATATATATATATTCCACTTGAAATGTTATCTTATTTTAATCTACATAAGTGAAGCTTACTCATTTCATTGCTAATATCTTAGCTGTTTATAGAACCCATCCATAAACTTAAACATAGATTATTTTTTCAAATATTTTTTCCATAATACACTCTTCTGTCAATCTGACACAAAATGCTAAAATGTTTGACCAGGATTTGTTCATTTTCAGTGTCCATCTGAAATTTTTTCTTAACATTGTTCCAACTGGGCCATTCCTACTGATCTATCTTCAGTTCACTCACTCTTTTGTCATTATTCTACAAGCCCATCCAGTAAACTTTCTATTCCAGTAGTTATTTTTCAGTTTCATCTTCTGCTTCTTTGCTAAGATTTGTTATTACTTCTTATAGCATGGTTATGATAACTGCTTTTAAATCCTGACCTGCACCACCTTGAGGTTGAAGTCTACTAGACTATCTCCCTTTGAGGCAATTTCCTTATTGTTTTTTATTTTTACATAAGGAAAAATTTGTGATTGCATCCTGGATATCACATTATATGATTTTAAATCTTCAAACCCTATGGAGCATGCTGATTTTTAAAAAACTATGTTAGCAGACAGCTGAAATGGTTAAGTTCAGTCTTCTTGTTCTTATCCAACTTCTATGTGTTAGGTTACTATCTCCATAATCTCCATGACAACGCCTAGCTCAATAGTTGGGGGGGGAGAGGGGTGGGGGTGGGGTGGTGAAGATGGCCTGCTTCTTGGTCCGCTGGCTAGAAAGCCCAGGCTTTAGTTCCCGGCTCTGCAGCAGTCTACTACAGGACTGCCTGAGCTACAGCAGCAAAGAACAGGGTAAAAAAAAGCAAAGCAATACAAAAACAAAAAAGGGATTTTCCCCACTCTCTCTAACCCAAAGGGGCCCCCTTCCATTCCTTGTCCACATTCCAGAAAAAGACCTAAGAGCTCAGTTTGTGTGCAGTTCCGGGTTTATGGCAGCTTTTGAGACCATCCCAGGAGATACCAAGAGAAAAAAGAAACAAACTCATGGATATTTCAGTGATGTTTTGAGTTTTGGCTTCCTTCTCCAATGCACCTAACTTTTACTTTCCAGAGTCCTCAGCTGCTGCATGCATTCTGTCCAGGGTTTCTAGATGCATTCAGTGAGAGTAGAGTGTGCTTACTCCACCTTGATGGAAACAAGAATCCTCCTGCACTCATTCTAGCATTGTTAATAAAGTCTGCAACCATACTCTTCCTCACCTAAAAGAAACCCTTAAGTAGTCAGTACTTTTCAAAGTCATGGTATGAAAGGAACTGCTTTAAAACATTCTAAGTCAAACACAGTTGAATAGTCTATCAACCAAGTGATTATAAAAACAATCTAGAGAACTGCTGGCTCAAAAAACACAGGGCAGGAAAAATGTGACAGATTTAGAGTTGAAGAAGTCAATACAATGCTATCCATAAACATAAAGAGGAGAGAGAAAACAGTTGAGAATTTCAGCAAATTATTAAAATCACATTTTGGTAGAAAAATAAGCCCCTTATTTTTTTCCTAAATAAAGCTTTTTTGGATCCTAGCCCCACCCAGATCATGATAAATCTCTCAAATACTATGCTCTTTACAAATGATAGTACATGGACTGAATGATCTTAGTCACTCTGCCAGAAAAGTAATACATAAATGGCATGCCATATTTTATTTATTTTTAATCAGTTAGTTAATTTGTGGTTGAGCTGAATCTTTGTTGCTGCATGTGGGCTGTTCTCTAGTTGCAGCGCATGGGCTTCTCACGGCGGTGGCTTCTCCAGGTGCACCGGCTTTAGCAGCTGCAGCAGGCAGGCTCTAGAACACAGGCTTCAGTAGTTGTGGCTCACGGGCTTCGTTGCTCTGAGGCATGTGGATCAAACCCTTGTCCCCTCCATTGGCAGGCAGATTCTTATCCACTGTACCACCAGGTAAGTCCCATATTTTACATTAAAAGTTTTTAGTCTGTGGTTTAATAAAAATAGAACAAATTGAAGTGTTTACATGGGAAAACATACAATTAAGATAAGAGACTTCTATGTCATCTGACTAAGTAAGACTAGAAATGGCTAACCGGCTACTTTTTTTCCCCCCTGATGTGGACCATTTTTAAAGCCTTTATTTCAATGTTGCTTCTGTTTTATGTTTTAGTTTTTTGGCCCCAGGGTATATGGGATCTTAGCCCCCTGACCAGGGAATCAAACCAGCAACCCCTGCATTGGAAGGCCAAGTCCCAACTACTGGACTACCAGGGACGTCCCGTATCCTTTTTTTGGGGGGTTGGGGGTGGCAAGCAGAACAGATTGTGGATTGGGAAAAGATAGTCTCTTGGGCAACTGGTGTTGGGAAAACTGGATCTGCACACAGAAGAATGAAATGGAATCCTTACCTTACACTGCATAACTCAAAATGGATTTAAACACCTCAATTAAGACACAAAACTATAAAACTCTTAGAAGAAAACATGGGGAAAAACTTTATGATATTGGACTTGGCAAAGCTTTCTTGGATGTTACACAAAAAACACAGGCAACAAAAGCAAAAATAGGCAAATAGAACTGCATCAAACTTAACTTCTGTATATCAGAGGAAAACATTCAACAGAGTGAAAAGACAAGGTACAGAACTGGAAAAGTACCTGCAAATCTTACATCTTATAAGAGGTTAATATCCGGAATAAATAAGGAACTCCAACAAGAAAAACAAATAACCTAATTTAAAAGTAAGCAAAAGGTCTTAAATAGACAATTCCCCTCCCCTCAAAAAAGATATACAAATGGCCAATAAGCACATAAAAAGATGCTCAATGCCACTAATCATAAGACAATGTGAATCACAATCATGATACCACCTTGTGCTCATTAGGATGTCAGATACTGAAAAGGAAAGATGGAAGAACAAGTGTTGGCAAATGCAGAGAAATTTTAACACTTGTGAATTACTACTGGTGAACGGATGGATGAAGCACAAGCTGGAATCAAGATATATCAATAACCTCCATATGCAGATGACACCACACTTATGGCAGAAAGTGAAGAACAACTAAAGAGCCACTTGATGAAAGTGAAAGAGGAGAGTGAAAAAGTTGGCTTAAAACTCAACATTCAGAAAACTAAGGTCATGGCATCTAGTCCCATCACTTCGTGGCAAATCGATGGGGAAACAATGGAAACAGTGAAAGACTATTTTGGGGGGCTCCAAAATCACTTCAGATGGTGACTGCAGCCATGAAATTAAAAGACGCTTGCTCCTTGGAAGGAAAGTTATGACCAACCTAGACAGCATATTAAAAGGCAGAGACATGACTTTGCCAACAAAGGTCTGTCTAGTCAAAGTAATAGTTTTTCCAGTAGTCACGTATGGATGTGAGAGTTGGACTATAAAGAAAGCTGAGCGCCGAAGAACTGATGCTTTTGAAGTGTGGTGTTGGAGAAGACTCTTGAGTCCCTTGGACTGCAAGGAGATCAAACCAGTCCATCCTAAAGGAAATCAGTCCTGAATATTCATTGGAAGGACTGATGCTGAAGCTCCAATACTTTGGCCACCTGATGCGAAGAACTGACTCATTTGAAAAGACCCTGATGCTGGGAAAGACTGAAGGCAGGAGAAGAAAGGGATGACAGGATAAGATGGTTGGATGGCATCACCAACTCAATGGACATGAGTATGAGTAAACTCCGGGAGTCTGGTGATGGACAGGGGGTGCTGGCATGCTGCAGTCCATGGGGTCACAAAGAGTCAGACATGACTGAGTGAATGGAACTACTGGTGAAAATGTAAAATGGTACAGCCATTATGGAAAAATTATGAACATTCCTCAAAAAACCATAAAAACAGAACTACCACATGATCTAACAATTCTACTTGTGTGTGTGTGTGTGTGTGTGTGTAAATAGTCCAAGACAGGATCTGGAAGAGCCATTTCCACATCCATGTTCATTGTTATTCACAACTGTCAAGAGAAGCAAGCAACCCAAATGTCCATCAAGGGATTAATGGATAAAGACAATGTGGTGTATGCAAAAAATGGCTTATGTGGCCTTAAAGGAAAGTTTATCACATGCTTCAATGTGAATGAACCTAAGAATTTCATGCTAAGTGAATCATACCAGTCAGAAAAGGATGAGTATCACCAGAAAAGGATATAGGTTTCCACTTATATAAGGTATTCATCTCACACATTCATATGAAGTATCCAAAGTAGTCAAATCATAAGGAAAGGTGACTGATAAAGGCTGGAGGAAGAGGGGAGGGAAAATTAACCTTTAATGGGTAGTTTCAGTTTTGCAAAATGAAAAGTTCTACAGATCTCTTGCACAACAATGTGAATACATTTAATACTGAATGTTCACTTAAAATGGTTAAACTTAATGTTAGACCTTCATTTTTTAATAATTATTTATTTTTGGCTGTGCCAGGTCTTCACTGCTGTGTACAGGCTTTCTTTAGTTGTGGTAAGCAGGGGGCTTCTCACTGTGGTGACTTGTCTTGTTGCGGGGCACAGGCTCTACGGTGAGTGGGCTTCAGTAGTTGTGGAACATGGGCTCAGCTGCCCTGTGGCATGTGGGATCTTCCCAGGCCAGGGATTGAACCGGTGTCCTTTGCATTGCAAGGCGAATTCTTAAACACTGGATCAACAGGGAAGCCAATGTTAGACTTTTAAAGAAGTAAATTATAGAGGGAACAGAATGCTGCTGGCAGATGCAAAAAACCCTTTAGAACAGTTTTGCTTTTATCCCTTGGATTCTACCCTCAGATATAGTGGGCCAGAAACTGTGCAGATGGTGCCTGGAAACCTGCATTTATTTAAAAGGCCTCCATGTGATTAGGTTCCTCTAACAGATTTCCTCCTTTAAGCAAAAATCTCTGATTTCAGAGTTATCAAGTAATTTACCCCAAAAGTTACCCAACTGAACTATTTGAACTTTCCTGAAGGGTGACCTTAGTCAACAGCCTGACTCATCTGTTTCAGACACTATTTATCACCTTGCATTCAGACCTCAACACCACAGCCAAGGTGGTAGCAGTCGTAAGAGCAGTCTGAGTCAAATGCATCCTAAAACATGAGATTACTCTTCAGCGAAGTCTAGGCTGACCAGAATTTAATTCAGATATCCAGAGAAATAAGCTTTCATCTTCTGTTCAAAGCAATCAACCCAGAATGCACTGTTAATTATAATCAGAGTAACTTAAGTTCTCCACCTCAAACTTTCACTGAAAAATTAAATTAGCATCATTACTGCTACATTGATTTATTACTATCATGTGTACCTCTCAAAAAAGGGTGGTTTGAAGATAGCAGTTCAAGTTTTTTGAAACTGCTGTGAGGAATGTATTGAGAAGCTTAATTCAATAGGAAGCCCTTCTACTCCAAAATATTTACCCTAAAAGGTTTTTGGCAAGGGGTTGTAAATTCCTTCAGTGTAAATTACTGATATTGCAATATGGTGCAATGATATAGTCAAGTAAGGCATGAGTTCTGGGAAAATTAATGCTGAGGTGTAATTTACTATTTTTGCAACTGCTCCCAGTCCTTTGCTGAAGATTTTATCATATAAAATTTGAGTGAAGGAAAGTAAGAATAGCAGAAAATACCAGTAGTCCTAAATGTCTTGCCCAATATTAACATTACAGATTGTAGTTTTCATACTTTCACATAGCTAAAATACATCTAGCTTTCCACAGTTAATAAACATTTACTCTTTACCTCCATTTACTACAATTTCCCATGTGAACCCATTTCCTTACTAAGAGTCCAGGTCTGTGATGAATTCTAAAGCAGAAAGGAAAGTCAATTTTAGAGCCCTGAAAGATCAAACTATCGTTCCTCACCAAAATTTCTTATTTTCTAACAGACTTCCTCCCCATAGCTGCCATTTCTTTTAAAAAGGTTTTTGTCTGGTCCAGCATTTTAGTCCAGCAACTCTTAAGAAATTATAGAAACAGAAATAAAGGTCTATTTCTATTCAACATCATTTGAAATCTGAAAATTCTAGTAGAGAAACCTGCAGGTTAAACCTAATATACTACTCCCTCTTTTTATATTTCAACCTTAATTACTTTGTGAAGTAGTCACTTTTAGAAAACATCACCTGTCTTATTCATTTGGATATCTGGACTATTGCTTTTCTCCAACATATTGTTAATCAGTCTTATTTAATCCAAGCCATGCCAGAAAAGATAAAAGCTTCTCACTTCATTCAGATTACACTGAAGGGAAATTCTACTAAGTGGCCTACAGGACAGTGGGAAATGTTAATAGACAGTGGGTTCCAGCTTGGAGTTAAAGTTTGGAAAGATGGGCCAATTTTGCTTCAAGTGTGTTCTATTCCTTCATACCGTATTAAAAAAATTCCAGATGGGCTGCAGATCTAAATATGAGAAGTAAAACAAAGTTTACAGGGAAAAAAGAACATCTTCATTACCTCCGGATGAGCAAAGATCATTTTAAACAGGACAGAAAAACCACGAACCATTAGTGAAAACACTGATAAATGAGACATTAAAATTATGAACTATTTTCTAAACTGTCATTAATAAAATGAAAAAGGAAACCAGAGGACAGAAAATGTTTGCAATATACATATTGGAGAGATAATTCATCTATAATATATTAAAGAACTCCTGCAAACTGAAAAATCATCCCTAAAGAAAAAGAAGTGGACTTGAACAAGCATTTCACAAAAGATAGCCAAATGGTGGATAAAGATATAAAAGGATGTTCAACTCCATTAGTCTGAAGGGAAATACACAGACCACTATACACCCACAAAACAGCTAAAATTAAAAAGACAACACAAATGTTAAATGAAGATATTGAGCAACTGCACCCTTATGCTGAATATATGCACCCTGTACCGTGTAGTCTCAAACTGTGTCTGACTCTCTGGACCCCGTGGACTGTGTAGCCCGCCAGGCGCCTCTGTCCATGGGGATTCTCTAGGTAGGAATGCTCCAGTAGGTTGCCATCCCTCCTCCAAGGGATCTTCCCAACCCAGGAGTCAAACTCAGGTCTCCCGCATTGCAGGCAGATTGCATTGCAGGCAGATTCTTTACCGTCTGAGCCACCAGGGAAGTCCAAGAATACTGGAACTGGCAGCATATCCCCTCTCCAGGGGAACTTTCCTAACCCAGGAGCTTTACTAAACACAGAAGCACTATATGTACCCTATGACTTAGCAGCTCCATTCCTCGGTGTGTGTGTATCTAACAGGAGAGCATACATGCTGTTTACAAAAAGACATTTAAACTAGTGTTCATAGCAATGTATTTGTATTAGCAAACTGGAAATTATTGATGTAAACAGTAGACTTGATAAATTGTGGTATATGGACACAAAAATACTATACAACACTGAGAACGAACTAAAAAAACCCCAAACATAATGCTGACCAAAGGAGGCATATAATACATAACAAATGATTCCATGTTATAAAAAAAACTAGGGAAAACCATGGTGTGTTAAAACTCAGGATAGTGGTGTTCCCTTAGCTGGAGAGCGGAATAGGTTATAATTGGAAGGAGGCACAGGGGGACTGCTGACTAGTTACATTCCTTAGATATGAAGGCTGGTTACATGATGGGATCAATTTGTCAAAATCTGAGATGTACTTACGACTTTCATAACTTTTATGACTGTAGCCTGCCAGGCTCCTCTGTCCATGGGAATTCTCTAGGCAAGAATACTTTAGTGGGCTGTCATGCCCTCCTCCAAGGGAACTTTCCGTCCCAGGAATTGAACCCTGGTCTCCTGCATTCCAGGTGGATTACCATCTGAGCTTTGGCAGATTAGTATCACCCCTAAAAGTTCCGTCATGCCTCTCTGTAATCCACCATTCTCCCTTAACTCTCATCCTTTGCCTATCGTGTATGTATTTTCTGGTTTTATAGACATGAAATCTTATAGTATAGGACTTCTCATGGGGCTTATTATTGTTTGTTCTCCAGCACAATCATTTGTTGCATGTGTCAATAGCAGTTCATCGTTCTTTTTTTAACTACCAAGTAGTATTCTATAGGATGAATACAGAGACTTGTTTTCAGTTCTGGAGCTATTGCAAAATAAAGCTTCTAAGAACGTATTCATGTAAAAGTCTTTGTATGGATATATTTCCTGTTCACTTGGGCAAACACATGAGTGGACTAGACTGGCTAGATCATATGAGAGATGTATTAACTTAGTGCTTCCCAGGTGGCTCCAGTGGTAAAGAACCTGCCTGCCAATGCAGGTGACATAAGAGATGCGGGTTCAACTTCTGGGTTGGGAAGATCCCCTGGAGTAGGAAATGGCAACCCATTCCAATATTCCTGCCTGGAAAATCCCATGGACAAAGGAGCCTGGCAGGCTATAGTCATAGGGTCACAAAGAGTCAGACACAACTGAAGCAATTTAGCAGGCACAGTAACTTATTAAGAAACTGCCAAACCATTTTCCCAAGTGGATACACTGTTTTCCATTCCCATCTGCAGTGCATGAAAATCCTGATTCCTTCACAGCTCTAGTCAGGGTGTGGTATCAAAATTATACAAACCCCAAAAGGAACTGTGATATGTGTTCCCTCTCTATTAACTAATTAGAATGTAATACTATGAATGTAAAGTATGAAAAAGGTCTTTAGTTTCTTTAGGTAGATATATTCCTAAGTATTTTATTCTTTCCGTTGCAATGGTGAATGGAATTGTTTCCTTAATTTCTCTTTCTGTTTTCTCATTATTAGTGTATAGGAATGCAAGGGATTTCTGTGTGTTAATTTTATATCCTGCAACTTTACTATAATCATTGATTAGTTCTAGTAATTTTCTGGTGGAGTCTTTAGGGTTTTCTATGTAGAGGATCATGTCATCTGCAAATAGTGAGAGTTTTACTTCTTCTTTTCCAATTTGGATTCCTTTTATTTCTTTTTCTGCTCTGATTGCTGAGGCCAAAACTTCCAAAACTATGTTGAATAGTAATGGTGAAAGTGGGCACCCTTGTCTTGTTCCTGACTTTAGAGGAAATGCTTTCAATTTTTCACCATTCAGGATAATGTTTGCTGTGGGTTTGTCATATATAGCTTTTATTATGTTGAGGTATGTTCCTTCTATTCCTGCTTTCTGCAGAGTTTTTATCATAAATGGGTGTTGAATTTTGTCAAAGGCTTTCTCTGCATCTATTGAGATAATCATATGTTTTTTGTTTTTCAATTTGTTAATGTGGTGTATTACATTGATTGATTTGCAGATATTGAAGAATCCTTGCATCCCTGGGATAAAGCCCACTTGGTCATGGTGTATGATCTTTTTAATGTGTTGTTGGATTCTGATTGCTAGAATTTTGTTTAGGATTTTTGCATCTATGTTCATCAGTGATAACGGTAACCCTGTATACGAGACAGCAAAAGAGACACTGATGTATAGAACAGGCTTATGGACTCTGTGGGAGAGGGAGAGGGTGGGAAGATTTGGGAGAATGGCATTGAAACATTTAAAATATCATGTATGAAACGAGATGCCAGTCCAGGTTCAATGCACGATGCTGGATGCTTGGGGCTGGTGCACTGGGACGACCCAGAGGGATGGTATGGGGAGGGAGGAGGGAGGAGGGTTCAGGATGGGGAACACGTGTTTTAAAATTATTAAATTAAAAAAAAAAAAAAAAAGAAAGAAAAAAAATAAATAAAAATAGTATCCTAGCCTAACTGAGAATTTGAATTAAAAAAAAAAAAAAAAAAGTATGAAAAAGGTTGGAATTATTTCTTGAATGTTAGAATACTCCAGTGTAACCATCTGGGCCTAGATTTTTCTTTATGGGTGATTAAGTCAATTCATGCAGTGGTTATAGGACTATTAGGATTTCTATTTCTTCTTGCATCGATGTGGGAAGGTACTTTCCTAGGAACTTTCCTGTAATATGCTGCCTTTTAAATGTCTTTAGCATTGGTAGTGACACCCTCTTAGGACATCTTAACTCCTACCATGCCCTTAGGTTTTATGTTTTATAAACCGTATAGTTATTTTATTCCAGTTTGTGAATGTCTTTTGACTGACTTTCTTCTATTTGCATTTTAGTGTAATTACTGAGGTTGGAGATGTGAGGCAAGTAAAAAGAAGGATTTTCTGGCTTCCTAACATTTATATCGTTAAATAAAAACAAAGCTACTAAAGATTATTCCATGGAAGAATTAAGGTTTAACTTCATTAAGCAATCTAAAGCTCACCATCTCTTCTACTTGAATAAAAATACATCAAATTGCTAGGGCACCATGTAATTTTAAATTGCCTATTAGACTATAATCTGAAATACTTTCTCCTCCAGCCTGGTTTGCTTAAAAACAAGGAGAAGAGAAAAAGATTCTGTCCTTAAGGTAAAGAATGGAAGATGAAGATTTTAAGGCTTACAGAGTGGTTACTATGTCTCAGACAGTTCTAAGTACTGTATATGTATTAACCCACTTAACCCTCACAATTACACCCATGAAGAGGTACCATTATTTTCTCCATTTTGGAGAGGCAAAAATATCAAACAGCTAGCTATTAGATGATGTTTGAACTCAAATCTAGACATGCCATAGGCAATGTACTAACCATTTCATTATGCATTACTCTTCTAGATGACTGATAACTCTTCTATGGGATTTAACGAATTCCAAGTATCTACAAAACTTACACTTAATCACACTTAATCACAGATTCAACAAAACCAACATTCTGTCCCTGAAGGTATAATCTTTGCCATCACTTTAAGATCCATGCTGAAGCAGTAAAACAATTTCAGTTGATCAAAGTGCAAAAGTCGTTCTCGAACATTTAAAAGCAAGCAAGCTGCCTATTTATAAGCCTTTCTCCTCCTTCATTCGGATAACTAATTCTTAACCAAAAAAGCTTAAATTCAGGCGTTTTTGCCCAAGAACTCGGGGAGGAAACACTCCCTTCCCTTTATTAAGAACGGGTGCTAACTAACAAAGCTTCAACTCATTTAACGAGCCGGAGCAGAAAATTTTGTTATTCATTTTATGATTTGTTTTTTGCACATTAGTTCTTCCTGACAGTATTTCCTAGATAATCCTATCACAATCGTCTTACCAAAGGCATATCACCAACACGAGGGAGCTCTTCCATCTGTGAAATGGAGGAAATACTAAGCTTCCCCATATTTATAAGTAACTGCTTCCTAGAGTAGGGGCCATATTACGACCTCTTAAGTGTCGCACAAAGCTTGAAAAATGAAACTGGTCACATTTTAGCTAACAGGAGGTTTTCCTACGGGAGATTCCTTCAAGTGAGACCGCCTTAAAAGTCCCAGCAGCACGTGTCCGCCTAGATTCCCTTCTCCAGTTGCTTTTTGTCAGGAAAAGCGGCGAGCGCAGCCAACATTCCTGAAACGCCCATTGGCCTACACCCCGGGGCAGGCTCCGGGTCCGGCCCAGCAGCTCTTTGGTCGCTGCCTTTCAATGAAGCGGCCGCGCCGGCTCCTCCGCCTCAAGGCACACTAGCGGCACTTATGCACCCAG
Organism: Bos indicus; assembly: GCF_029378745.1. Classification (NCBI taxonomy): domain Eukaryota; kingdom Metazoa; phylum Chordata; class Mammalia; order Artiodactyla; family Bovidae; genus Bos; species Bos indicus. The sequence goes on from NC_091768.1 coordinate 39,712,228, forward strand.
GAGCCTAGAATGACGAGAGATGTCTAGTGGTCCGAGCGCCCGGGAGGGGAAGCCGGCCCCGCCACCATCGGGGTCGCTCGCGTCATCTGCGCTGGGATCGAGACCACTGCAAGCCTTATCTTTTTCTGCGCGGTCGCCCAGCTCTCTCGCATGACTGCCCGGGGTGGGAGGCTGGAGCCCCAGATTCCTTTGCAGGATTAGGCATTAAAGGCATTATGTCCGAGCTCCGACCCGCCTCTAGCCCGTAAACGCAGGCTAGCCTCATTCCACTCTGGACTCCGCCGACTCGGTAACAGGTTACACAGCCCAAGGTCAAGAGACTCGGGCGCCAGTCTCGGTGGGCTCTCCGGCCGTCTTCCCGGGCAGCCCCGAAAGGGCTCTGGTGCAGAGCACATTAGGGCGGCGGTGCGGCCCAGCCACTGCGGCACAGCTGCTCCCGCCCAATCCCCGCCGCCCGGGCGCCACATGCTGCCAGCGCCGACCACGGGCGGGGAGGCCTGTTAGTCAGCCCCTCGGCCCCAGCCGGGCCGCCCCCCCCCCCCCCCCCAACACACACCCCTTCCCGCCGCACGCGAGAGGACGAATCCGGCTCCCGATCCGCTCCGCTCCCTCCCTCCTCCACTCCCGAGGCGGACACGCCCGAATTAGCGCCTGACTAAGCCCGCCGAGCCACACCTGCCGGGAGGGAGCCCGCGCGGCCTCCACCTCCGGACACCCCACCCAGGGTCCCCGACCGCCAAATCTGGCCGATGGGGAGTAAGTCGGGAGATGAGGGCCGCTAAACTACCCGGAACGGCGCTGCCCGCCGCCCCGCACGCCGCGCCGGGGACGTTACCTGAGCACGCGGCTGCGCCGGCCTCCTCCCCTCCCCCCGGGCAGCGCCCTGCCCGGCAACGGTGGCGGGAGAAGCTGGATCGGGCCCCGCGTGGACCTTTGGCTGCTCACCCCCAGCGCCGGGGCCCTTTCCACGACTGCCAAAACGACCTCCCGCACGCGGACCTGCCCCCACCTGAAGACTGTGGGAACCCAACCCTCGGCCCCCAGCCTCAGGCTGGTGCCTCCCAGGCGGCGACAGTCCCCCAGACTCGACTGTGGGCGAGAGCCCCGAGCACTCACCTTGGGATGGTGCGAAGATCCCCAGATCCTTGGTTTGCGTCGGGTTGCTGCCTGGAGAACCAAACCTCCAGCAGTTTCTCGGTCCCTTCGAAAAAATGTGCAGCTTCCATCACCGTGAGACTAGCGAACAACCAACAACCACAGAAAATCAACTAAATTAAATCTCTTCTCCCGCCGCCGCCGCCGCCGCTGCGGATTGTTCCAGCTGTGTTACTAAAGTTCAGGTTCCTTTTTTTTTTTGCTATAATTTTATATTAACTTTTTTTAAAAAAAGGATTAATAAAATTTCCCCGGCTTTGTTGTGTGGGTGAGCGAAAGTTGAACGTGAGTCTGTTGGAAATAGAGGCAGATACAGCTCAGTCTCTTGTAGTCCGCTGTTTCCCCGTTAGAGAGAGTAGAGCGAGCGCTAGCTAATGTCGCCGGCCATACTGTGGGAGCGAGAGCACTGCGTGAGCACCAAATTTATATACCCCGGCTAATCCCAAAAGAACAGGAAGTGACGCAACGTCCCGCCCTTGCAGCTGATTGCTCCAGGATCCTGTCAATCACCAGCCGCCCAGTTGCGGCTGGCTGGCCGCCCGCCCGCTAGCAGCGCGGGGAGCAGCCAGCCGCGTTGCGGTTCAGGGTTCGGGGTGGCCGCTGGGCGGGAGTCGGCGATCTGTTGTCCTACTGGGGACTAAGAGCCTGGGGTCGAATGCGGAGTGGGTGGGAGAGCGGGGACGTAGGGAGGGAAGACTGTGTAGCGCTGCGTAAAGCAACTGGTTATAGCGGGGAACAAGGGTGGGTCCTCTAGAGAGTTGGCGGGGTTCGGCGGGGGCTGTGGCCACTGCTGGGATGGCGTGGTCGTTTTGATCCCGTGCACTTCGCCGATATTGCTGAGGTACTCGGCCATTCTCTTAAGTGTGCTTCCCCAAGGCGAACGAAGCCAGGCATTAAAACTCAACATTAGTCCGTGACGCACACGTTGCCAAAGGATCGGATTAGAAGGCGCTTTAATTCTGATCACGCTTTAGCTGATGTGCGGATGAACGCAGTTCTCGGTCGATTTACACAATAGCCAGAAGCGTTGTCTCCCTATTCAAAAAGGGAAAAGCAACGTGGCGCCCAGCCTTGAAGGGCTCCGGCTCTTACCTACCTCCCACCATGTGGCTCGCCAAGCCTCGGAGTTGGCCGAGCTCAGTAGCTGCCATGAAGCACTGGCAACAACGTGCTCAATTAGGTCAACTGGTGGGAATTTATTCTGCAAAACTGTTTCTAGAACCTGCTTTATTAAATAGAATCTGAAATTGGGGCGTAAATGGGTAGGGGAAAGAGAGGGGATTATATGAAATCATCTCTGTGAAACTCTTGAATATTGTGAAGCGCTATAGCATTTAAAGAATGGTCATTCAACAAAAAATGGTAAAAATTAAATATCTGAAATTGAGTGGAAATTAAGGATTCAGAGTGATGATTACTCGTGATTTAGAGTCATGAATCTAATTTCAGTGATCAAGTAAAATGAAAAAGTTATCAAGTAGTAGTCAAACAGTTTGACCCCAGGTGGCAAAATTGTGGTAACAAAGTTGTGACTTTTACTTAGAAATATGGGAGAAAAAAACCCAACCTGACATAAAAATCAGCACTGTTACCAGACAAAGGATTTTTCCTTATCATCTTTGCTGCTACGCTACGTCGCTTCAGTCGTATCCGACCCTGTGTGACCCCAGAGACGGCAGCCCACCAGGCTCCCCTGTCCCTGGGATTCTCCAGGCAAGAACACTGGAGTGGGTTGCCATTTCCTTCTCCAATGCATGAAAGTGAAAAGTGAAAGTGAAGTCGCTCAATCGTGTCCGACTCTTAGCGACCCCTCCGTCCATGGGATTTTCCAGGCAAGAGTACTGGAGTGGGTTGCCATTGCCTTCTCCCCTTATCATCCTTAGAGAAAGACTTATTCAACTACAAGTGAAATAAGACAATGTTGTAAGCATGAAAAACTTAATGAAGAAGATGTAGTTTGAGTGTGTACTCTAAATTCCCTGCTGGGTAGTTAGTACTTGTCTTACAAGAACATGAATTTGTTCACATTTCTATGTCAAGTCTGTTGAAAGAAACTTTTGTGCAGAAGGTGATACATACAGCTACTCTTGCCATGTTTTTAAAAGCATCCAACTCAGACTGGGGATTGGGACAAAAGATAATGACTTGCTCATTTTATTATAATAATAATTCAAAGAATGTGGTGGTTATACTTGGAATAAAGATAAAAGAGGTATTTATGTGTTTTACAAGCTATTCAATTATTTGATGGTTGCTTATTGAAATGAAGACTTAGTCTACTAAACCACCTCAAACACTAATTGTGGTATAAACATAATTTGGCTTGTAATTGCTTATAATTAGTTGCTTTTCCATTACTATTATGCTTTTTCCCAATGTAATTTTAAGTGAATATAAAAGTGCCAAGAATCTTGGCAAGGTAAGGCCTTGTTAATTTGATACAGAATAATTTAAATGCTGTCTACCAACTGAACTGATCTTTTGTAAAATATCTTTCTTAAGCATCATTACTGTCATGAAGCTCAAAGTCTCTTGTACTAATTACCAAGTTAGTCAGTTAATCTAACTATTTCACTGAACTTAATATGTCCAAAACACATCTGTCATTCTTTTATCATCAGCCCTGTTTCTATCATTGAAGATCTTTCCCACTTCACCAGTCTAAAAACAAAAAATTCTTAACATTTTTTTGCTTTGCACATGAAGGATTGCCTAAAGAACTTAAAGTGAGTCCCATCCCCCAGACCTTCTTAAAGCACCTCAAATTGTTCTCCTTATCCCTCATTCTCTTTAGTAATCCTTCTATTGAAATCTTATTGAAATTTAAAAAAAATCCTTACTTGATCCCACTTCTGCCTTCAGCTAACACCCAATTTTTCTGCCCTCCTTCACAGCAAAACTCCCTAAAAGACATGTCTATACTTTCCGTCTCTAACCTCATCTTTTCTTCAAACCCTTGAAATGGATATTTCTCAAAGCCCACATCTTGTCAAAGCTAGTGGCTCAAATAATGGTGTCAGTCCTCATTTAACTCGTTCAGTAGCTTGTGATACAACTAACTATACCCTCCTTCTTGAAACAATTCTCTCGACTTTTGTGACACATCTCTTCTTTGGTTTTCCTTTGACACATGTAGATCCTATCCAACACTCCAACGCCCTTGGCTTCCTCTCTGCTACTTCTCCATGTGCACTTTCTTCCTGAGTGACCTGCATGGCTTTGTGACATCCATACACTGCTGCTGCTGCTGCTGCTGCTGCTAAGTCGCTTCAGTCGTGTCCGACTCTGTGCGACCCCATAGACGGCAGCCCACCAGGCTCCGCCGTCCCTGGGATTCTCCAGGCAAGAACACTGGAGTGGGTTGCCATTTCCTTCTCCAATGCATGAAAGTGAAAAGTGAAAGTGAAGTCGCTCAGTTGTGTCCGACTCTCAGCGACCTCATGGACTACAGCCTACCAGGCTCCTCCGTCCATGGGATTTTCCAGGCAAGAGTACTGGAGTGGGGTGCCATTGCCTTCTCCATCCATATACTAATGACTTTCAAATCTGTATCTCCAGCCCAATCATCTCGTTTGAATTCCAGATCTTTGGGACACTTGCCTACCTGACGTTTCTGTTTGAATGTCTAATAAGCATCTTGAAGCTAATGTGGCTAAGAGAGCCATTCCTTTTCATGCAAAACTTGCCTGCTCTTCACAAAAAGAAAAATAAAATACCCAGCTGTCCTCCATTCAAGCTTTCTGGCTGACCTCTCTCCTCTGCTCTTGTTTGTGTATGGTCCATCCTTCTAGCAGCAACTATCTCATTAAATAGCAGTTGCTCAAGCCCAAAGTTACCCTTGATCCCACTCTTTCCTGCTTTCCTACCAATCCAATCTATCATTAGCCTTGTTGATGATATTCCTAAAACATTTCAAGTGTTTCTTTTCTATCTTCACTACTACCTGAGTTGAGAACACTGAAATTCATTCCCCTGGACTACTGCAGTAGTTTTCTAAACAATCTCTCTGCTTACACATTGGTCCTCTCAGATGATTTACCACTGAGCAGCAAGAGTGATTTTTTAAAGTCCAATTATGACACTTCTCTTATTTTAATATTATAAAATTCTCCAATGGTTTCCCATAACACTTAAAATAAAAATGCCCTACCTTAGCCTTGAAACCTCTATATGATCTGGTCCCAGACTAATTCTCCAAGCTCATCTCTACCATTCATTCTCTGTTCCCAGCCATACCAACTGTATGCCAATAAAAAAAATTTTTTAATAAAAATATAAAATTTGCATTTTCTGAGGATAAATATTTATAGAAATTCAGTTATTTTGCTTATTGCTTATGGAAAGGTTTTAAGTAGTATGTATGGGAAGTATGTTCTTTTGAATATTTAATTTATAAATTCTTAGAGAAAATTAGCCCTATTCTCCCCTCCCCCCAGGTCTAAGGGTTAATAATCAGAAAGCAGAATCAAGTTTATATCCCAGAGTTTGGAGGCTTCTACTCAGTAGAAACGCAGTAGCTCAAGTGAAAGAACTCACCTACAGACATTTGAGGCTCATTTCAATTAAAAATAAACACAACTTGGTATTCCTATGGTGAGATCCACAAAACCAGAAATCAATAGCTTACCATCTGTTTTGTGGTGCTTCACACTTAAATACTAATAGCCAACTATCAGTCATTTGAAGAAAGCCTTCAATGTTTGAAAAGAGACCAAAGTAAATATTAATAGGAAAAAAAGGAAAATAATTATAGGAAGTAGAAACAAACTTCTAAGAAAAAAAGACCATAATTATACTCCATAGGGATGAGAGAAGATAGTTTATCCATAAAAACCAAACCAAACAAAAACGGAATACTAAATAAAGAAACATTCAAAGATGTTTGTTTGAAACAAAACAACAAAAATAAAAGAAAACAGTGCTTGGAAATTAAAAACAGGATAGCTGACAGTGTTTAAAAAAAAGAAAAAAAGGTGGGGGATAAATTTAATGTAGTCTCTGAGAAAGTAGGAAAAGCCAGAGTTGAAAGATAGGAGAAAAAAGATAGAACATTAGTTGACAAATACAAGAGTCCCCAAACTCAAATAATAAGAGTTCTAGAAAGAAAGAAGAGGGAGGAGGTGATTATCAAAGAAATAATAATAAAAATTTCAGAACAGAAGGACATTGATTGAAAGGACTCCCCTATTACCTCATACAATAAAAAAAAAAAAAAAATCCAGACCAAGATACATAATTGTGAAATTTCAGAATACTTTGGATAAAGATTTTAAAAGTTTCCAAGACCAAAAAAAGGGTCAAAATCAGAAGATAAAGAATCAGAGAGCACTGGACTTTTAAATAGTAACATTGGAAGCTTAAAGACAGGGGAGCAACATCTTTAAACTTTTCAGGAAAATGTATTTTTACCTGAGAACTCTATACCTAGTCTCAAGCAGTACCTAGACTGGCTTTTTTTCATTTTTCTTTTTTGTCAATTATTTATTCTTTTGTTGAGGTATAACTAACATATAACATTATATTAGTTTCAGGTGTACAATACAATGATTTTATATTTATATGCGTTGTAAATAAGTCTAGTTATCATTCGCTACCATCAATAGTTACAAATAATTTCTTTTCTTTTATGATGAGGACTTTTAAGATTGACTCTTTAGCAACTTTCAAATATGTAATACAGTATTACTTTATTAATTATAGTTGCCATGCTGTACATAATTAGTGCCTTAGTTTCTTGATAGACACTGTGCTAAACTGAATGCAAAGCACTAGTAAAAGCAAATTGTTACTACAACTTATTATAACCTATTAAAAGTTAATTAACAAAAGCAAGTGATCCTTATAAACTATTAAAAATCTGAAGCCAAATGTGATTGTTCTGTTTTCATCACAGATAGAATGGTATTATAGTTAGGGTGTGTGTGCATTCTAAGTCTCTTCAGTCATGTCTGACTCTTTGTGACGCTATGGACTATATAGCCTGTCAGGCTCCTCTGTCTATGGAACTCTCCAGGCAAGAATACTGGAATGGGTTGCCATGCCCTCCTTCAGGGGATTTTTGCCAGCCAGGGATTGAACTGGTATCTCTTATATAACTTTCCTGCATTGGCCAGTGGGTTCTTTTTACCACTAGCGCCACCTGGGCAATGGAACCAAAATATTAAAGAATTAAGTTCTGTTCATGGCTTTTTCTCTTGTACTCTTCTTGTTTGAGAAAGACAATTAAAGGAATAATTGGATCAATAAACTATCAGTATTGATATGTTGGGCTTCCCTGGTGGCTCAGTTGGTAGAGAATCTACCTGCAATGTAGGAGACCTGGGTTCAATCCCTGGGTTGGGAAGATCTCCTGGAAAAGGGTATGGCAACCCACCCAGTATTCTTGCCTGGAGAATCCCCATGGACAGAGGAGCCAGGCGGGCTACAGTCCATGGGGTCACAAAGAGTTAGACACAACTGAGCAATTAAGTACACGTTGATGTGTTCTCTCTCTTAGGATGTCTTTGTTTGGAGCTTTAGAACAAAAGCTATTCTGGCACCTGGAAACAGGTTTTAGTTGGTTACCCAAAGCTTCCTCTCATCCTGGACACTAGAAAATTCCTTGGGAAACAAGTAGCCTTAGTATACCCACCTCCCATTTTTAATAGACTAAGCTATAGTTGCCATATACCAGAATCCTACCTTGTTTTGGAATAAGGAGAATATGCTGATATGATTAGACTCTTCTGTCTTCCATAGCCTGAACTTCCAACTTGAAAGAAACAAAAAAACAACTGAGAAAGTCCAACTTCCAACATATCCTGTATCTGGGAACTTGAGATAGTAATTGTTTCATTCTTACCCACATGCCCTCCTGGGAGAGTCAGCCCCACCCACAGTCCATGGTAGGGGCAGCCCTATGGGCATTAGACCTTGTCTCCTAAGCCACAGCTGATTGGAACAGAGGAGAACACCAGGTTTTTGTGTGTGTGTGATCAGTTGAATCTAGAGACCTAGATACTGAGTAACTCCATGGAGGGTGTAGAGCATAAAGTGAGGTGGAGTCGGGACAGGCAGTCATTTTTATGCCTTATGCATGCAAATAAAGAGAGAAAACTGGTCTTCAGAAATACCCCATAACCTAGATGTACCAAAGGAAGCAAAGATCATACAGCCTTAGAGAAAGAAAACAGTGGTCTGTCAGATATGACCATTTCTGTATTTATGTTTGGGATCCATGAGATTTCCCTCTGGATTTCTAACTTAGTGCTTTTTACATGAATTAATTTAATATAGCTTCTTTTTGCTTATAACCAAAGAATCTTTGACTCGACAGTTGTTAAATATGCATTTTTGGAACCCCACACTTTTTCATTTTCATACCTCTTGTAACCCATGTTAAGTTGGTTGTGGGCATGGAAATATCAGAGAGGAGAAGACATTTCCTTTGCAATGTCCCATAGAAGAGATGCCTGGATCCTTCTAGTCACAGGGATTCAGAGCTTTTCAGCAGTTCTGGTAGATGCTAGAAGAAACCAGATGACCAGCCACCTGACTAATAACTTATATAATTGGATACCATTTATCAATTTATAATTATGTCAAACTATAATTTGGGAGTAAATATTGTTATAAAGTTATTAAATGTGTTATGGTTTGTTATTATTTCAGTACTGTTTTGGAAAATAAATCTATTAAATCTTAGTTGCAGGTTCTTAACCATCAGTTTTTCTGTAGATTTAATACATACAGTTACAGGTTTTTTTTTTTTTTTTTAATGTTTTAAGTATTTATTTGACTGTGGTTGGTCTTAGTTGCCACATGTGGGAGCTAGGACCTAGTTCCCTGACAAGGGATTGGACCCAGGCCCCCACACTGGGAGCTCAGAATCTTAGACACTGAACCACCAGGGAAGTCCCCAGTTACAGTTATTTAAGTATACATGCACATTTTTAGAAGTTCTTCACTTACTTCCTTGGTCTCAGGATTCTTAAAATTCTGTTGAAAAATAAGGAATTTTGCAAAAAACAAATTGAATGTGATTAAACTATCAACCTTGTTAGATTTTATCTGCTAGAGAGAGCAGATTCTAAAACTATAGTAGGGGGATTTCCCTGGACTTCCCTAGTGGCTAAGATTCCACTCCCAATGCAGGGGGCCCAAGGTTCCATCCCTGGTCAGGGGACTAGATCCCACATATTGATACTAAGAGTTCACATGCTGCATTCTGTGTATAGTAGTGAACCCATGCAGTTCAAAATCACGTTGTTCAGGGATCAACTGTATATACTTTGTGTGTATGTGCTCAGTCGCTCAGTTGTGTCCAACTCTTTGTGACCAGGTGCCTTGGTCCATAGAATTTTCCAGACAAGAATACTGGAGTGGGTTGCCATTTCCTCCTCCAGGGCATCTTTCCGACACAGGGATCAAACCTGTGGCTTCTGCGTCTCCTGCATTGGCAGGCGGATTCTTTACCACTGAGCCACCTGGGAAGCCCAAGTATATACTTTCCTCACTCAGAATTATGATTAATTAATAATTAACACTCAAGGAGTATTTACTTTATCGACTCAGATTTACACTTACGTCTAAGGAGTTATATAGAAAGGAGTCATTCCTTTCCCTTTTGCACTCATTTATTTTCCTTTTCGTGTACCTTAGTGACTTACATGAAAGTGAATTGTAACTCATTAAAATTCTAGTCTCCAGTGTGAAATAGTTTATTGCTTAACTCAACAAGGCTCTAACCGGGAGTGTGAGAAGGGGAGTGTCAGCATTTCCCAACAGCAAGGTCTTTAGCAATTAAGGCGTGGTACTAAAGAGCCCCATTCCAGTAAAACATGTTCCTGCTCTGCATCTTCTACTATGCAGTAAACAAATACGTTTGTTCTAATCCTTAAATAAAGGGAAAAAACTAGAGAAAAAAAAAAAAAAACACTATCCAAAACCAAAAGTCATCTATAGCCTCAGAAATTTCCTGGACATAAACTATCAGTCACTGGATTTTCCTTCATCCCTGCCAAGTTCCACAGCCTCTGAGCAGGTTTCCCAACAGGAGATGAGAGAGGAGGGGCAGGCAAATGTTGCTAAGTAACACACAGGGTACAGTTGTGCAGTGGGCCTATCAGATGACACAATCTTGAGCTTTGTGCTGGTTCACAATCATTCCACGAAGTAATACAAGAGCTGCAGTATTATGTAGATACAGAGAGGCAAGATAGATCATTCTTAACCCCAATAGTTACTTCTGAAAGATCACGTAATTTAAGAAAGATAACAGTTACTTACACCTATGAATTTTTTTTGTTAGTCTTATCTTTCCCTGGAACATTTTCAGGGGTAGGTATCATCTTTTCGTATTTGTGAATTAACAAATTAGTTCAATCACTTATTCATTCAACAACTATTCATCCAGTACCTATTAAAGCATTGTTACAACTTAAGTATTAAAATTGAGACTCACTGATATCATGAATTTTCTTTAGAAGTTGGTTATAAAAATGAAAAAGAAAAAAAAAGAGGGAAAAAGCATAAAGATCAAAATCAGCAATTCCTTAAAATATTTATTATTGTTGTATTTTATTTTTAAGCTTAGAATGTATGCTTTTATTTGATATGCTATGGGTTACAAAAACAGGTTTTTCCCAATTATTATGGAACTCCAAACATGAATAGCTACATAATACACATTGGAAAAGACATTGTTATAGAAGCATTTACCAGAATTCCCTTTTAAACAAAGCACTGTTTTGTAATCCAATTTATACACATTTTAAAAAGCATAGTATTGTCTAAAGTGACCTGTGCCTGTTATTTACTTATACATATTTATCCCCTATTCTATACCTAGGATAAGTTTACTTTTTTGGGGGGGGGGAACAAATTTATTATGCCTAAAATATATACACAATGCTAATATTTATTGAACATCTAATTTATACAAGCTGGAGTGATGTTAATTACGCATGCTTTGTCTCCTTTACGTTTTAAGAAGTAGATACTGTCATCATCTCCACTTTACAGATAGTAAAACTAAGGTTAAGTAAATTGTGTAAAGTCATAAAGCTTGAGTTACCAGAAGCAGACCTGGGCAGTCTGTCTCTAGAACCCTCCCTATTAATCACTATACTATACAACTCCCCATTAGCTTCATTGTATTTACTGATCAAAATTTCATATGGTACACTGAGATGTTTCTAAGACTTAAGAGTGTTGACTAAAAAAAAAAAATTAAAAAAAAAAAGAGTGTTGACTAGAGAACTCTATCTTCCCTCCATTCTTTCCCTCTGGTAATCAGAAGTTCATTTTGAGTCTATGAGTCTGTTTCTGTTTCGTACACAAGTTTATTTGTGTAATTTCAGATTCTGCATACAAGAAATGTCATACAGTAATTGTCCTTCTCTGACTTACTTCACTTAGCATAACACTGATTCACTGAGTCTTGACTGGGCCCAGGAATCTCATTGCTAACCATCTCTTAGGTAAGTCTTACTATTTGGGGTAGGAAATCTCTCTGCTATGTCTGTTTTCATACATTCTCTTTGTCTTTGGCATTCTGAAGTTTCATCATGATATGACTATAGATTTTGGCTAGGCACAAGTTCTTTTTATTCTACTTAAAATTGATTGAGATTCTTGGACATGTGGATTAATGTCTGTGGTAGGCAGAATAATGAACCCTCAAAGATGTCCATGTCATAATCTTCAAAACCTGTGACTCTTAGGTTACTTGACATAGAGAGATTAAGGTTGCAAATGAAAATAAGATTGCTAATCAGATGACTTTAGAGAGAGTATCTTGGATTATCCAGGTGGGCCCAATTTAATCACAAAGGTCCTTCATCATGGAAAAGGAAGGCAGAAAAGGAAGGGTCAGATATGAGAAAAACTTGACCTGCTGTTGCTACTTCTGAAGATGGAGGAAGAGGGCTGGGAACCAAGGAATACAGGCAGCCTCTAGCAGCCGCAGGGCTTCCCAGGTGGCTCAGTGATAAAGAATCCACCTGCCAATGCAGGATCCTCAGGAGATGTGGGTTTCATCCCTGGCTTGAGGGAATCCCCTGGAGAAGGGCATGGCAACCCACTCCAGTATTCCTGCCTGGAGAATCCCATGGACAGAGGAGCCTGACAGGCTACAGCCCATAAGGTCACAAAGAGTTGGACACAGCTGACCAACTGAGCACGCACACACACAGAAGCTGCAAAAGTCAAGAAAACAGATGCCCTCCTGGAGACTCCAGAAAGGAACACAGACCTGCCAATATCTTGCTTTTAGCCCAGTGAGATGCGAACTGGACTTCTCACCTACAGAATTTTAAGATAATAAATTTGTGTAGTTTTAAGCCATTATGGTATGCTAATTTGTTATTAAATACATTGTGGTTCAGTTCAGTTCAGTTGCTCAGTCGTGTCCGACTCTTTGCGACCCCATGAACCACAGTTGCCAGGCCTCCCTGTCCATCACCAACTCCCGGAGTACACCCAAACCCATATCCATTGAGTCGGTGATGCCATCCAACCATCTCATCCTCTGTCGTCTCCTTCTCCTCCTGCCCTCAATCTTTCCAAGCATCAGGGTCTTTTCCAATGACTCAGCTCTTTGCATCAGGTGGCCAAAGTATTGGGGTTTCAGCTTCAACATCAGTCCTTCCAATGAACAGCCAGGACTGATCTCCTTTAGGATGGACTGGTTGGATCTCCTTGCAGTCCAAGGGACTCTCAAGAGTCTTCTCCAACACCACAGTTCAAAAGCATCAATTCTTTGGGGCTCAGCTTTCTTTATAGTCCAACTCTCACATCCATACATGACCACTGGAACAACCATAGCCTTGACTAGATGGACCTTTGTTGACAAAGTAATGTCTTTGCTTTTTAATATGCTGTCTAGGTTGGTCATAACTTTCCTTCCAAGGAGTAAGCGTCTTTTAATTTCATGGCTGCAATCACCATCTGCAGTGATTTTGGAGCCCCCCAAAATAAAGTCAGCCACTGTTTCCCCATCTATTTCCCATGAAGTGATGGGACCGGATGCCATGATCTTCGTTTTCTGAATGTTGAGCTTTAAGCCAACTTATTCACTCTCCTCTTTCACTTCCATCAGGAGGCTCTTTAGTTCTTCTTTACTTTCTGCCATAAGGGTGGTGTCATCTGCATATCTCAGGTTATTGATCTTCTTTCACCACTTCTGGAAAAATTTCAGCCATTATCACTTTTAATATTGCTTCTTCATTGTTTCTTTTCTTTTGGAACTCTAATTCAACGTATATCAACCTTTTAATTCATTTTTCGTGGCTCATAATTTTGCTTTTGGATCTGCTCTCTTTTATATTCTTTAGATCTATTTTCGTGTACTAATTCTCTTTTCAGTTACATTTCTAATGATGTTTAACCTGATCATTAAAATTTTCATTCAACAATAACATATTTCCTTTTTAAAAGTCTTATTTGGTTCCTTTGCAAACTTCATTGGTCATTTTTTTAACATTTTCTTGTTTCTTATTCAAATTTTCAACCTTACTTTTTTAATTTCTTTAAAGATAATAAACACACTTATTTTATATTCTGTAACAATCTAATATCTGAAGCTTTTCTATAAGAAAGTATTAGTCACTCAATTGTGTCCGACTTTGTGACCACATGGGCTGTAGCTTGTCAGACTCCTCTGTCCATGGAATTCTCCAGGCAAGAATACTGGACTGGGTAGCCTTTCCCTTCTCCAGAGGATCTTCCTAAACCAGGGACTGAACCCCTTGCATTGCAGGCAGATTCTTTACTACCTGAGCCACCAGGGGAGCCTTCCTTAAATTGCTTCTAATTCATGGTACCTTGTTTTCTAGTGTGTTTTATACATTGACTTAAAGCTCATGGTTCCTGTGGGAACTGTTTGAGGCTGGAGTTGAAGGATGTTCTCCAGAGAGGGACATCCTTTTGCTTATACTAGCTGCCTGAGAGTAGTACCAACTTAGGACAACTCTCATATAAATTTTCAGCATACAGTGTTTGGGACCACTTAGACATTAAGACGGAGAAGGCAATAGCACCCCACTCCAGTACTCTTGCCTGGGAAATCCCATGGATGGAGGAGCCTGGTGGGCTACACAGTCCATAGGGTTGCTAAGAGTCGGACACGACAGAGCGACTTCACTTTCACTTTTCACTTTCATGCATTGGAGAAGGAAATGGCAACCCACTCCAGTGTTTTTGCCTGGAGAATCCCAGGGACGGGGGAGCCTGGTGGGCTGCTGTCTATGGGGTCGCACAGAGTTGGACACAACTGAAGCGACTGAGCAGCAGCAGCAGCAGACATTAAGAACTGTTAAAGGGTTGAGATTTTACCCTGCTATAGTTAGCCTGCCATAATTGCACGACTTTTAGAAGACATGTGACCCTTGGTTCAGAGACTAAGGACAGGTTATTACTCAAAGCAATAACAGTAGCCAGAGTGTCAGCATTTGTGTTGGTTCCTCACATCCCAATCCCCACAGGGCACACAATGTGGGTTAGGTGACATCTATACATGCAGTAAGTTGCATTATAGAAAAGGAACACTGAACTTATAGGACATGGATATTTTATAATGGGCAGAAAACATGCCTGCCTTTTTTTCACAGAGGTAGACATGGCTATCTTCCAAGGTTGTAAGTAAATCTGTCTCTAGAGGGAGATATTATCAGTATCCTCCAAAACTATAAAAACTGTTGAAAAGATAGTCTGGAACAAAGACAGTTCCAGAAACTTAAGACAGTCATGAAGAATTCTCTCTTAAGAGGAGGTAGTTTTAATTGGGCCATGAATCTCTGCTTGTGTTTGCAAATTATTAGTATAGCTTTTCCTTCCCTTCTATCCAGAGCCAAGGTCAAGACTGGTAAGGTGTCCAAGTTTGTGTGTGTGTATATATATGTATGTATTTGTGAGAATCTCCTATTAGATACCCTACCTTGACGAGGATTTTGGATTTGTCTCCTGTCCCTACATCCTTCGTGACCATCAGAACTCTAGTTCAAGTTCATCAGAATTTAGAAGATACTCCCCCATAAAATCTTCCTTATGCGTTTACCTCTCCAAATCCCTGCTTTCACTTGGCATTTGGCCTTTCTTAACTCTTTGCTAGTTCAGTAATGTATTTGAACAGATGTTTCTTATGTTCTATCCAGTTTTGTGTGTGTGTGTGTGAGAGAGAGAGGGTTATTCTGTGTCTCTAATCTCCCATACTGCCAGGATGGCTAAAATGGAGGGAAGATAATAATGACTGAAGTTCAGGGTATCATGAGTCATCTGTATGAGTGCTGGATTCATCCAGAAAGCTGGCAGGCTTAGACAAGAATATACTTAACCAACATGATTAGGAAATTGGGTTTTTCAGTTAACTAGATTTTTCCACCAGTTATCTGAAGAACTCTCTGCTCTGAGAGTAATATCACCCCACAAAGGCTGGTATACACAGGAAGCAAAGCTTCAGTTTTATCTGAGTTGTATGTAGTCACTGCACGCAGGTGAGAAACAGGAGGGAAAGGGGCAGGGCACAACCTTTAAAAAATAACATTGCTGTTGAAGATAAGACATAAACTGGTTAGAACTGATTAGACCCAAGATGGTGGAAGATTTGACTTCCAGTAGACCTTGAGCTTCATTATATGCTCATTGCAATACAGAAGCATGCTCAATCACACACCCTCAGGTGTCAAGACAGTTCCGAGGCTGACCATAAAAGAACAAAAAGTGGACGGTGGTCCAATACCTGGAAATCTCTATCCCTTCTTCAAAATAGATGGAATAATCCTCCCATTCCTTAGCCTTTGAAATTACTCCGCCCATATAAAGTAACCACCCTGTATTTGGGGGCCTCACTTTCTGAGATGGCCCACACTCTGTCTATGGAGTGTGTATCTCCTTAAATAAATCTGCTTTAACACTTAGTTCTCAGAGCAGAGCCCCCTTGCCTGCCCACTTATATCCCTCACAAGTGTCCTATATTAACACAACTACTTCTTGCCTATCACTTTGTTTCTCACTGAATTCCTTCTGCACTGAGACATAAAGAACCTAAGCTTCAGCAAGTCCAGACACCAGGTAAGTGATTTTAATTAAAAGACAGTGGGTTCCAGATGCAGACATAGAGAACAAACTTGTGGACCCAGTGGGAGAAGCAGAGGGTGGGACAAATGGAGAGAATAGCATTGAAACATAGACATTACCATATGGTAAAATAGATAGCTAGTGGGAAGCTGCTGTATAATACACGGAGCTCAACACAGTGGTCTATGACAACCTAGAGGGGTGGGATGGAGTGGAGAGTGGGAGGGAGGGCCACGAGGGAGGGGAGATATGTAGACTTATTGCTGATTCATGTTGTATGGCAGAAACCAACACAACATTGTAAACCAATTATCCTCCAATTAAAAAATAAATTAAAAGAATTAAAAAAAAAAAGACAGTGGGTTTGAGTCCCAGACTGTGGATTCAAGTTTCAGTCTGAGTTTTGGCTGGGTTTGAATCCCATCTGAGGCGCGATTGGGTTTGAGTCTCAGTGTGAAACTAGGTGTGTGGTTTCAGCTGTAGTCACTAATTATTTTGTTGGCAATTTTAGAGATGCTGCATGTATTCAATTTCATACTTTTGACATAGTAACTATTTAGTCACCTTTGACCTAGTAACTACTAGGTCACTGCAGGTGTTCAGACACTCTGAAAATTTGCTCCTCTGAGTGGCCCAGGATTAGCAGCATTGGCATCAAGACCACCTGCAGTGCAGATAGAAATGTAAATCTTAGTCCTCTGCCCAGCCCTACAAGAATCAAAATCTTCACTTTAGTCAGATCTTCAGATGGTTCATTTGTGCATTAATGTTTGAAAAGTACTGCCCTAGAAAAATACTTTAAAGGTATAGTTGCTTATGACTCTATCAGTAATAAAATTTGGAGGTGGTTATAATAGGATGGAGAAGGCATGGTTAAAACTGCAAGGAGATCAAACCAGTCCATTCTAAAGGAAACCAACCCGGAATATTCATTAGAAGGACTGATGTTGAAGCTGAAGCTCTAATACTTTGGCCACCTAATACGAAGAGCTGACTCACTAGAAAAGACCCTGATGCTGGGGAAGATTGAGGGCAGGAGGAGAAGGGGACACCAGAGGATGAGATGGTTGGATGGAATCACTGACTCAGGGGACATGAGTTTGAGCAAACTCCAGGAGATAGTGAAGAACGGAGGATCCTGGCATGCTGCAGTCCATGGGGTCGCAAAGAGTCAGACATGACTTAGTGACTGAACAACAAGAAAAGAATCAGAATCTAGGAATTCCCTGTGGTCCAGTGGTTAGGACTCTGAGCTTTCACTACTGAGGGTGCAAGCTGAATCCCTGGTTGGGGAAGAAAACCATGCTGTATAGCCAAAAAAAAAAAAAAATAACAAATCAGAATCTGAGGCCCACTTCTAAGTAACAGTGTAACAGTCAGCGAATCACTTAACATATCTAAATGTGGGATCAAAAAAAAAAAAAAGTGCCTATGACAGGGCCTTCCTGCTGGCTCAGTGGTAGAGTCCACCTGCCAATGTAGGAGATATTAGAAAACTTAATTTAGACAATCAGAGGAATACTTTATGTATCAGCTACAGGCAGGGATACTAAAACTTCAGTCAGAATTCTTCTAATTTCTATAGAAGGAAGAAATATTTTCTGGAAGAGAATATTCTTTTGTACCTACTAAGAGGGACCAACTCTTCATCAGGTTATATATATTATTAACTTTCTTTTCTCATGAGGTTCATTCTCAGTAAAATAAAGGTGTATATATATATATTTAAAACCTCTGAACTTAAGCCAGTTGATGTCATGTTTTACTACAATTTTAAAATGAAAATATTAACAAATTAAAAAAATAAAATTAAAACATTAGCATAGAATTCTTATGAATTTACTAACAGTTTGAAATAAAACAGTTTGAAATAAAAATGCATGATCAAAAATGTTTGAGAGATACTCTATATAAAAAAATTATGGCAAATTACCCACAGTCTATATACTATTGTGAGTTTTGCTTGTTTGATGTTTACTCCACAGTATGAATGGACATCCCTTCCTATTAATATGTTTCCTTATTGGCTCAAACAGTAAAGAATCTGCCTGCAATGTGGCAGACCTAGGTTCGATCCCTGGGTTGGGAAGATCCCCTGGAGGAGGGCATGGCAACCCACTCCAGTATTCTTGCTTGGAGAATCCCATGGACAGAAGAGGTGCAGTCCATGGGTCACAAAGAGTCAGACACGACTGAGCGACTATGCACACGGCACAGTGGCTCAGATGGTAAAGAACCTGCCTGCAGTACAGGAGACTAGGTTTGATCCCTGGGTCAGGAAGATACCCTGGAGAAAGGAATGGCAACCCACTTCAGTTCTAGCCTGGAGAATTCCATGGACAGAGGAACCTGGTGATACAAATTAGATTTATACCATTTAAAAAAAATATTTCATTTTAATTTTTTTGGTCATGTCCCAAGACATGTGGGATCTTAGTTACCCAACAAGGAATCAAACCTGTGCCCCTGAACTGGAAGCACTGAGTTTGAACTGCCAGAGAAATCCCATAAACCATTCTTGTAAACAGCTATGACATAATCCACTGAAAGGATGTGCTATTATTTATTTAACCATATTTTAACTCTTTCTAATTTTTATCATAAAAACCATGGTCATGTACATCTTTGTACATATGACTTTGCACACCTGCCTGATTATTTTCTTTTTGTCCACTTAAGTTAGTGCTTTATTTTTTCATTCTCCATAGAATACTAACACTGTGATTTTCTAACACTGAATAGTCTGATATGTACCATTACAGCAAAACTTCCACATTCTGAAAGATTAGGATAAATAGATCATCAAGGATATAACTAGTGCATTTACTAAAACATATCATAATGATAAAAACAAATGATCACACAATAATCTTCACATTGACATAAAATTGATATTGTCCCTGTTGAATAAATTTTGCATTTCATCTTTATTATGTTCTAATACTCTTACTGATTTATCTTAGTTTCAACTAATAAAGAATTAATATTTCAAACTGTTAAGACTGATCAGTGTCATTGCCTACATATATTGATCACCTGCCAAAGACACTAGCTTGCCTGATTACTTCTTTTCAAAACTGAAGTAAAGTCGACTTACAATATTGTCTTAGTTTCAGGTGTACAACACAGTGATTTAGTCATATATATACATATATTTTTTTCAGATTATTTTCCATTATAGGTTATTATAAGATACTAAATACAGTTCCCTGTGCTACACACAAAATCTTTGTTGCTTGATTACTTTTTTGAAAGTTCTCATAAGTAGAATTGTTAAGTCAAAAGAGAAATATATTTAAAATTTGAGGGGTTCTGGGGGTCCAGTGGTTAAGAATCTGCCTGCTAATGCAGGGGACACAGGTTTGACCCCTGGGCCCAGAGGATCCGCCCACATGCCACGGAGCAGCTAAGCCTGTGTGCCACAGCTACCGAGCCTGCACTCTAGAGCCCATGCTCCAAAACTACAGAAGCCACTGCAGTGGGAAGCCTGCACGTGCAACGAAGAGTAGCTCCCACTCGCCACAACTAAAGAAAGCCTGTGTGTAGAATGAAGACCCAGCACGGCCGAAAAATAAAAAAATAAATACATTTTTAAATGCATATTGCCAGAACGCTTCTGAGAAAGTAATTTTGTTGTTTAGTCACTAAGTCATGTCTGACTCTTTGCAAATGGACAACGTGGACTGCAGCACACCAGGTTCACCTGGCCTTCACTATCTCCCGGAGTTTGCTCAAGCTCACGTCCATTGAGCCTGTGATGCTATCTATCCACCTCATCCTCTGTCACCCCCTTCTCCTCCTGCCCTCAATCTTTCCCAACATCAGGGTCTTTTCCAATAAGCCAGCTCTTTGCATCAGGTAGCCAAATTGTTGGAGCTTCAGCATTAGTCCATCCAGTGAATATGCAGGGTTGATTTCCTTTAGGATTGACTGGTTTGATCTCCTTGCAGTCCAAGGGACTCTCAAGAATCTTCTCCAACACCACACTTCAAAAGCATCAATTCTTTGGTGCTCAGCCTTCTTTGTGGTCCAATTCACATATCCATACATGACTACTGGAAAAACCATAGCTTTGACTATAAATGGATGTTTGTCGGCAAAGTGACATCTCTGCTTTTTAATACACTGTCTAGGTTTGACAAAGCTTTTCTTCCAAGGAGCAAATGCCTTTTAATTTCATGGTTTCAATCACTGTCCTCAGTGATTTTGGAGAAAAGTATAACATTGCTCAATTTCCCTTTCTTTAGTGAAAATCAAGCAGCAATATTTGCCAATCATGAGAGGTGACAAGTGATTCAGGAATTATTTAAGGCTGTGCTCTCAAAAGAAAGGGGGTGAGGTAAAAAGGATGAGTAGGAAAAAAGTTGTCAACCTGATCCCAAGGGGAGCACTGGAATATGGCTTGCCCCACAAGGGGACTGATTTTTTGTACTACACTATCTGCTGGTCATTAGTGGTGAGCCGCCTCTGGGCATATACTGTCTTGGATTAAATAGTTCCTTTTGTCAAGGGTCATTCTTTAGACTCTAGGGAAAGGAGAGCTGTGAACTTTTAGCTGCCAACACTCACAGAAACTCCAGAATGGGTATACCCTCCTGTAGGGAATATTGGTGGCTGTAGTTGAGTTGTATCCCTTCAAGTTCATGTCTACCAGAACCTCAGAATGTGACCTTATTTGATGAATAGCTCTTTGTAGGATGTAATTAGTTATAAGGTAGATGAGGCTCAGGATACACCACCTCAACATATGGCACTTAGCGTATTTTCACCTGAAGGAGTTTGAGAAAACCGCAGAAGTAGGAAGGTCATTGTGAACAATCCACCACTCCCAAAGCAGGCCAAAAAACTTTCTTGTGAAAGGTGCCTTCCCTATATCTAGAGGAAGGGAGCATTCTTATCTCTTGAAGACAAAGGAATGCTGAGAAGAATGTGAAAAAACAAGCCTTGCTAGTTTGTTCCCCATTTTACTATACTTACCCTATACACATCAAGTTATCATTCAGTCCAGTTCAGTCGCTCAGTCGTGTCCGACTCTTTGCGACCCCATGAATCGCAGCACGCCAGGCCTCCCTGTCCATCACAATTCCTGGAGTTCACTCAGACTCATGTCCATCGAGGCGGTGATGCCATCCAGCCATCTCATCCTCTGTCGTCCCCTTCTCCTCCTGCCCCCAATCCCTCCCAGCATCAGAGTCTTTTCGAATAAGTCAACACTTCGCATGAGGTGGCCAAAGTACTGGAGTTTCAGCTTTAGCATCATTCCTTCCAATGAACACCCAGGACTGAGTCTTCTCCAATACCACAGTTCAAAAGCATCAATTCTTTGGCGCTCAGCTTTCTTCACAGTCCAACTCTCGCATCCATACACGACTACATAGCCTTGACTAGATGGACTTTTGTTGGCAAAGTAATGTCTCTGCTTTTCAATATGCTATCTAGGTTGGTCATAACTTTCCTTCCAAGGAGTAAGCGTCTTTTAATTTCATGGCTGCAATTATCATCTGCAGTGATTTTGGAGCCCCAAAAAATAAAGTCTGACACTGTTTCCACTGTTTCCCCATTTGTTTCCCATGAACTGATGGGACCAGATGCCATGATCTTAGTTTTCTGCATGTTGAGCTTTAAGCCAATTTGTTCACTCTCCTCTTTCACTTTCATCAAGAGACTTTTTAGTTCCTCTTCATTTTCTGCCATAAGGGTGGTATCATCTGCATATCTGAGGTTATTGATATTTCTCCCAGTAATCTTGACTCCAGCTTGTGCTTCTTCCAGCCCAGCGTTTCTCATGATGTACTCTGCATAGAAGTTAAATAAGCAGGGTGACAATATACAGCCTTGACGTACTCCTTTTCCTATTTGGAACCAGTCTGTTGTTCCATGTCCAGTTCGAACTGTTGCTTCCTGACCTGCATATAGGTTTCTCAAGAGGCAGGTCAAGTGGTCTGGTATTCCCATCTCTTTCAGAATTTTCCACAGTTTATTGTGATCCACACAGTCAAAGGCTTTGGCATAGTCAATAAAGCAGAAATAGATGCTTTTCTGGAACTCTCTTGCTTTTTTGATGATCCAGTGGATGTTGGTAATTTGATCTCTGGTTCCTCTGCCTTTTCTAAAACCAGCTTGAATATCAGGAAGTTCACGGTTCACATATTGCTGAAACCTGGCTTGGAGAATTTTGAGCATTACTTTACTAGCATGTCATGAAATTAAAAGACGCTTACTCCTTGGAAGGAAAGTTATGACCAACCTAGATAGCATATTCAAAAGCAGAGACATTACTTTGCCAACAAAGGTTCGTCTAGTCAAGGCTATGGTTTTTCCTGTGGTCATGTATGGATGTGAGAGTTGGACTGTGAAGAAGGCTGAGCACTGAAGAATTGATGCTTTTGAACTGTGGTGTTGGGAAGACTCTTGAGAGTCCCTTGGACTGCAAGGAGATCCAACCAGTCCATTCTGAAGGAGATCAGCCCTGGGATTTCTTTGGAAGGAATGATGCTAAAGCTGAAACTCCAGTACTTTGGCCACCTCATGCGAAGAGTTGACTCATTGGAAAAGACTCTGATGCTGGGAGGGATTGGGGGCAGGAGGAGAAGGGGACGACAGAGGATGAGATGGCTGGATGGCATCACTGACTCAATGGACGTGAGTCTGAGTGAACTCCGGGAGTTGGTGATGGACAGGGAGGCCTGGCGTGCTGCGATTCATGGGGTCGCAAAGAGTCGGACACAACTGAGCAACTGATCTGATCTGATCTTACTAGCGTGTGAGTTGAGTGCAATTGTGCAGTAGTTTGAGCATTCTTTGGCATTGCCTTTCTTTGGGATTGGAATGAAAACTGACCTAACCCAACTCTAAGCCTATAATCATAAGGGATTCCTAAATCAAATTAGTTCTAGTGGTTTTCCTTACTTTCTTCAATTTAAGTCTGAATTTGGCAATAAGGAGTTCATGATCTGAGCCACAGTCAGCTCCTGGTCTTGTTTTTGCTGACTGTATAGAGCTTCTTCATGTTTGGCTGCAAAGAATATCAATCTGATTTCAGTGTTGACCATCTGGTGATGTCCATGTGTAGAGTCTTCTCTCGTGTTGTTGGAAAAGGGTGTTTGCTCTGACCCATGCGTTCTCCTGGCAAAACTCTATTAGCCTTTGCCCTGCTTCATTCCGTATTCCAATGCCAAATTTGCCTGTTACCCCAGGTGTTTCTTGACTTCCTACTTTTGCATTCCAGTCCCCTATAATGAAAAGGACATCTTTTTTGGGTGTTAGTTCTAAAAGGTCTTGTAGGTCTTCATAGAACTGTTCAACTTCAGCTTCTTGAGTGTTACTGGTTGGGGCATAGGCTTGGATCACCATGATATTGAATGGTTTGCCTTGGAAACGAACAGAGATCATTCTGTCATTTTTGAGATTGCATCTAAGTACTGCATTTCGGACTCTTGTTGACCATGATGGCTACTCCATTTCTTCTAAGGGATTCCTGCCCACAGTGTAGATATATAGGTCATCTGAGTTAAATTCATCCATTCCAGTCCATTTTAGTTCGCTGATTCCTAGAATGTCGACGTTCACTCTTGCCATCTCCAGTTTGATCACTTCCAATTTGCCTTGATTCATGGACCTGACATTCCAGGTTCCTATGCAATATTGCTCTTTACAGCATTGGACCTTGCTTCCATCACCAGTCACATCCACAACTGAGTATTGTTTTTGCTTTGGGTCCATCCCTTCATTCTTTCTGGTGTTATTTCTCCACTGATCTCTAGTAGCATATTGGGCACCTACTGACCTGGGGAGTTCCTCTTTCAGTATCCTATCATTTTGCCTTTTCATACTGTTCATGGGGTTCTCAAGCCAAAAATAATGAAGTGGTTTGCCATTCCCTTCCCCAGTGGACCACATTCTGTCAGACCTCTCCACCATAAACCGCCCATCTTGGGTGGCCCCACATGGCATGGCTTAGTTTCACTGAGTTAGACAAGGCTGTGGTCTGTGTGATCAGATTGACTAGTTTTCTGTGATTATGGTTTCAGTGTGTCTGCCCTCTGATGCCCTCTCGCAACACCTACCATCTTACTTGGAAGTGCAGCCACTGCTTTTTTTGTCATGCCTCAAGGCATTCAGGATCTTAGTTCCTCTACCAGCGATTGACCCCATGCTCCCTGCAGTGGCAGCGAGGAGTCCTAACCACTGGACTGCCAGGGAAGTCCCAAAATATTTCTAAAAGACTATTCTGACAGATATAATAGAGGAAGCTGGAATCTTCATCTAAAAGGCTAGAGAGATGCAGGTGGTCTGCCATAAACCTCTGAGAAGTTCTGGGGCTGCTGGAATTGGCATACAAGGGAGTGCACCAACAGACTTAAGAACCGGGATGTTAGTTGGAGAATTGCATATAGGTCTGCTGACCCTCCCTTATTAGCGCCTTTCCTCCTACAGGCAAAATTGTCAAATCAAGGGCATCAGACATTTAGCCAAAAACAGAAGTGCTCTATTCTGAGAGGAGGGAAATGCTAAGCCTCCTAACATAAATAGTAGCTCTGCAGAGGAAGATAAAGAGACAACTGATAAGAGGCATTAAGAGTCAGTCTGCAGGAGACTTCCCTGGTGGCTCAGTGGTAAAGAATCTATCTGCCAATGCAGAAGACACAGGTTCGATCCCTGGTCCTGGAAGATCCCACATGCCCTGGGGCAACTAAGCCTGTGCTCTACAACTACTGAAGTCCCTGCATCCTAAAGCCTGCACTCCACAGCAAGAAAAGCCGCAACAATGAGAACCCGGCACACTGCAACTAGAGAAAAGCCCACTCCGCAACGTGCACCCAGCACAGCCAAAATTAAATAAAGTTAAAACAAAACAAAACAAAAAAGAATCAGTCTGCAAGGCAATGAGAGTCTAAAGTCAAAGGGTGGAAAAAACGGGGAAGTGACATGATAGCACTGGAGAAGAGGAAGGAAAATACCAGAGAGATTAAGAGAGAAAAATGAATGGAAAATACCCTCATAAAAGATCGTATCTTCAAGATTACAGAACAGGGACTTCCCTGCTAGTCCAGTGGCTAAGACTCTGCCATGCAAGGGGCCAGAGTTTGACCTCTGGTCAGGCAACAAGATCTCACGGGTCACAAACGTGAGTTCACATGCTTCAGCAAAGATGTGCTGCAACCCCGTGTGCCGCAGTTAAGACCCAGTGCAGCCAAAAAATAACCCAAGAGAGATTACAGATCACATGCTAGACATTTCTATGGAAAAAACAGGACACTTAAAAAAGGTTAGGTAAAACAGTCTTAAAACACATCTGAACCACTGAATGTTAGACAATAGGTAATACCTTCATGGTTCTGAGGAAAATTAATTTTTAACTTGGAATTGTATACCTAGACCAAAACTAAAAAATATCAAATGTAAGAATGTGGAAAGCAACCAGTCTAATCCTGGTTCATTGAGAAACTCATAGCCCATTTGGGAAGAAAGACACGTAAACGTGATACACATAAGATAAGCAAAGTGTAGAGAGGTCTCACAGGATGTCATCATTATGAATGCTGCTGCTGCTGCTAAGTCGCTTCAGTCATGTCCGACTCTGTGCAACCCCATAGACTCCCACCAGGCTCCTCTGTCCCTGGGATTCTCTAGGCAAGAATACTGAAGGGGGTTGCCATTTCCTTCTCCAATGAATGAAAGTGAAAAGTTAAAGTGAAGTCGCTCAGTCAGGTCTGACTCTTCATGACCCCATGGACTATAGCCTACCAGGCCCCTCCGTCCATGGGATTCTCCAGGCAAGAGTACTGGAGTGGGTTGCCATGTCCTTCTCCACATTATGAATGAGGGGCACCCAAACTTGTCTCAAGGTAGGAGAAGACTTCTTGAAAGAGATGATCCTGAGCTGAGCCTTAAACCATGAGGAAACAACTCAGTGAATCTCTTCAACAAATTTCCCTGACTTAGATAAGACTGTGTTAAGAGAAATTTTATTCATATTCAAATTTGACTTTCACATAGCTTAGAATCTGGTCATGACTAAGGGCATAAGTATTAAAAAAAAGTCATGACTTTGCTTACTATTCCCATCACATATTCACAGAACCTGATACACAAGATCTGCAGCTCAGTTCTCCTCATGACTAATCCATTGTAAGTCGGGCATACCCACATTTTGACTTGAACAAACTGTTGAAACCATCACTTTTTTCTTTCATTGAAGTTCTCTACCTATGTCAAATGAACTAAATTTGTAATGTTTAGATAAAACTTTTCAAAGTCCTTACTGGCATGTGATTAGGCCTTACTAATTTCTGGGTGGTTATCATTTATTTTTTTGTTTGTTTGTTGGAAACTTAGGGCAGGCTCCTTTCTGGTGTCAGGGAATAATTAATACTATAGAGGGGCTAAGAAGTTTAAAGAATGACTGGCAAAGTCATATTTGTGGACTTTTTCTTTTTTTGTATGTTTTCCTGAAAACACAGTAAGCCAAAGAAACGAATAAGGTTCCAATGTAGTCTTTCATGTATTCCTTCCTACTTGGAATTCATTTTTAATTCTCTTTTTTTTTAATTTTTAATTTTCTGAATAAAAAAGTCCCCTCAGCAATCAAAATGAATTAAGCATCCACGGTGAGACTGATTAACCTATTTTTTAATTTTTTTGTAGCATATTGTAGTTATCATATATTTGAGGACACCTGATATTTTTCTGTACATGAACTACCAAAACAAAGACAATGAAAAAGATTTTGTAATCTGTCTGCAGAAAATTCTAATCTTTAAGGATCAAATTTATTCACCATGATGTTTTAGTTATTAGAATAGAGAGATTCAGCTAAAAGATAAAGAGGGAGTGTTTTAGTAACATTCTTGTAGTTAGATTCCCCTTTATGAAAAGAAAAAATGTAAATTAAAAGCCCTAGTCTGGGGATGGGAGAAGGCAATGGCACCCCATTCCAGTACTCTTGCCTGGAAAATCCCATGGACGGAGGAGCCTGGTAGGCTGCAGTCCATGGGGTTGCTATGAGTCGGACACGACTGAAGCGACTTAGCAGCAGCAGCAGCAGCAGTCTGGGGATACCAAAAAGTCCCTCCCACGCCCACTGATTGCGATGTAGTCAAGGACCATTTTCTTCTCCTTTTCAGGATGGGGGTTTCCCTCGTAGCTCAATCGGTAAAGAGTTTGCCTGCAATGCAGGAGACCCGGGTTCGATTCCTGTGTTGGGAAGATCCCCTGGAGAAGGAAATGGCAACCCACTCCAATATTCTTGCCTGGAGAATCCCATGAACAGCGAAGCCTGGCAGGCTACAGTCTATGGGGTTGCAAGAGTCGGACGGATGGAGAGACAAACAAAGACAGGGTCAAAACTCAGGCTGTGTCCTGGGTTAAATAGTGTCTCCTCCAAACTTCATGGCCACCTGGAAGCTGAGTGTGATCTTATTTTGGAAATAAGGTCTTTATAGATGTATCCAAGTTATGATGCAGTCATACTGTATTAAGGTTTGGGCCATAATCCAATGACTGATGTCCTTTTAAGAGGGGAATCTGGACACAGACACAAATGAATGAAGAGCATGATAAGAAAGAGGCAGAGATTGGAGTTATCCTGCCACAAGCCAAGGATTGTCAAGGATTACTGCTAACCACCAGAAATGAAGACAAGAGGCATGGAGCAGATTTTCCCTCTGGGTCTCTGAAAGGTACCAACCTTATATACACCTTGATTTTAGACTTCTGGCCTCTAGAGTTACAAGAGAATAAATTCTTTTCTTTTTAAGCCACTCAGTTTACCGTAATTTGTTAGAAGAGTGCCAGGAAACTGACATAGGCATGAACCTCTTCCTCCACTGGATCAGCACCAGATGGGCATCCCTCTCTTGATCTGGCCTGCATCCTCATTCCAGTAGGTAGAGAGGTCTGATTCCTAATCCCATTGCCTCCAATTCCTCTTCTTCAGCTTCCCTGGCACTGACTTTGTACTCAAGAGTCTAGAATCTGCTTCCCCACTAGCCTTTAAACTTGAAGCTTTATTCCCAGACTTTAAAATCAATGTTTAAGTAAACTAAATATGCCTTCCAGAAGAGTAACAGGTATTTACATAGCAGCTAATACTCTGAAACTTGACTGACTAGAGAACTGCTGCTGGTTGCGTGGAAACAGCAAAGGCAAGGAAAGCCTCTTACATATACTGAGAAAATGAACATCTCAGTGGCAGTGGCAACTATAAGTTCTGTGTATTTCATAAGTCCTATGGCTCAGATGGCTTCCCTGGTGGCTCAGATGGTAAAGAATCCACCTGCAATGCAGGAGACCTGGATTTGAACCCTGGGCTGGGAAGATCCTCTGGAGAAGGAAATGGCAACCCACTCCAGTATTCCTGCCTGGAGAATCCCATGGACAGAGGAACCTGGTGGGCTACAGTCCATGGGGTTACAAAGAGTTGGACACGACTAACAACTTTCACTTTCATAAGCCCTGTGACTCTTCTATGCACTGAGAAGGGGGACCTAGTGACTGATATCAATCAAATATGAAGGAAACGAAAACAGACATGGTAACTTTAACATATAAAAGTAGAGTCAATGACAAAGAGGATGAATGTCTCAACGGGATAATTTAATCTTGATTTCGCTCAGTTGTGTCTGACTGTTTGTGACCCCATGGACTATACAGTCCATGGAATTCTCCAGGCCAGAATACTGGAGTGGGTAGCTGTTTCCTTCTCCAGGGGATCTTCCCAACCCAGGGATTGAATCCAGGTCTCCTGCATTGCAGGTAGATTCTTTACCAGCTGAGCTACCAGGAAAGCCCAATGTACACTAACAATACTTGGCAGTGCAGTCTATCCTCTATTGTCTTAGAGACCTGGGATTAAATTGTATCACTGACGGACCATACAAATTATCCTCCTGGAGCCCCAGTATTGTTATCTGTAAAATGGAGATAATGCATAACTTCCTCACAGAGTACTCGTTAAGGATTACATTAGCTAGCTTATATAAAATACCTGCTGCTGCTGCTGCTGCTAAGTTGCTTTAGTCGTGTCCAACTCTGTGCAACCCCATAGACGGCAGCCCACCAGGCTCCCCCGTCCCTGGGATTCTCCAGGCAAGAACACTGGAGTGGGTTGCCATTTCCTTCTCCAATGCATGAAAGTGAAAAGTGAAAGTGAAGTCGCTCAGTCGTGTCTGACTCTTAGCGACCCCAAGGACTGCAGCCTACCAGGCTGCTCTGTCCATGGGATTTTTCAGGCAAGAGTACTGGAGTGGGGTGCCATTGCCTTCTCCGATATAAAATACCTAGGATTCAGTAAACATTAGCTCTCATTCTCACTCTACTTACTTGCCAAAGATTGTCATTTTTTTCCTCAAGCCACCTGCCCTTACTCCCACTGATTCTTTTGTCCTCTGCACTTGATCGTGCTTCCCACATCATATAGAAATGAAAAGTACAGATCTTCCTCAGTTTACGATGGGATTATGTCCCATAAAAACCCATCGTTAAATTGAAAATAAAATGAATTTAATACACCTATCCCACTGAACATTAGAGCTCAGCCTGGCCTACCTTAAATGTGCTCAGAATATTCACATTAGGCTACAGTTGGGTGAAATCATTGAATGCAAACCCTATTTAATAGTGTTGAATATCACCTGTAATTAATTGAATATTATACTGAAAGTGAAAAACAGGATGGCTGTAAGTGTATTGGTTTCACCTTTTTTTCCTCCACTAGCTCGTCTCCTTCAATATATGAGAAGTTCCTTCCTCTTATTAAAAACAAACTAATAACAAAACAAAACTCTGAACTTTTCTTGACTATGGTAGCTACAATCCTAGCTTTCTCTTACCTTTTTTAGCCAAGTTCCTAAATTTTTCATTTAAATTTTATTTACCTTTTGGAAAAACATTACATGAATCAAAATTCCAAAAGGTATGCAGTACAAATTCTCCCTCCTGTCTCTGATTCTCAAGCAGTTTTTCTCCCCTGATCAGTTTCTTGTGGTCCTTTTAGAGATAAGTCATGCCTATATAAGCAAGTATATATATATTTTTTTCTTTGTTTAAAAATGTTATCATATTAGGGACAATCTTCTAATTCTTGCTTTTTTTCCATTTAAAAATATATATTAGAGGTCTTTCCATTTAATTACCTAAACAACTGCCTCATGGTTTAGGTCTTCTGAAAAGCACATGATGCCAAGATACAATTAGACCTGTAAGAGACTTACTGGAGGAAATGCCTATGTGAGTGAGAAAGGAGGGAGCTGAAGGAGCTGTCAGGTCCTGATGATCTGCTCTTGTGAAGGAGAGCGGGAAGGAAGGAGGGTTGGGTAGGCAATGACTCAGACTGCAACACAGTTCTAAGAAAGTTTCAGATAGGCTTAAATCTGAGGAGTTTTTAAGCTAGAGTCACTTTCAGAGGAACCTGGCATCTTACACGAATGGACCTGTCTCAGTATCCTGCTATGTTCAGTCATAGGCTAGGAGCAATTGTTGGGCACTGTGAGCTTACTGCAAATGCAGTGGTAGATTCAAAGCTTAGCAGCTGGGGCCTTCCTGCAAGGAAGAAATCAGAGAGGCACATTCATAGCTTTTACAATACTTTTAGGGCCTTATAATAATCCATTGGTGCATGTACTATAATTTATCCATTCTTCTTCTAATGAACATTTTTGTTGTTTCCCAGTCCTTTCCTTGGAGAAGGCAATGGCAACCCACTCCAGTACTCTTGCCTGGAAAATCCCATGGATGGAGGAGCCTGGTAGGCTGCAGTCCAAAGGTCTCGAAGAGCCAGACACGACTGAGTGACTTCTTTCATTTTTCACTTTCATGCATTGGAGAAGGAAATGGCAACCCACTCCAGTGTTCTTGCCTGGAGAATCCCAGGGACAGGGGAGCCTGGTGGGCTGCCATCTATGCGGTTGCACAGAATTGGACACGACTGAAGCGACTTAGCAGCTTAGCAGCAGCAGTCCTTTCCTAGTAGAAACAATGCTCAATGAATAACCTTAAGGTATATCATCTTGCACACATAGGGAATTCCACAAATTGGGCTCTTGGGGAAATACACGTTGAGATGGAGATTAACATGAGATCAGTTAATTACAGAATGTTGATGAGATCAATACTTCTGGAAGGAAAAGGAAGAAAGCTGGATGGGGGAGACTGACAAATTGGTCTAGGATGCATGCTCAGTGACGGCCTGAGTCAACCCAACTTGGCTTAAGAGTCTTCAATGGCTTTCGACTGCCT
The DNA here is from genome assembly GCF_029378745.1 of Bos indicus. NCBI lineage: Eukaryota > Metazoa > Chordata > Mammalia > Artiodactyla > Bovidae > Bos > Bos indicus. The sequence continues at coordinate 39,743,674 of NC_091768.1, forward strand.
ATAGAATGAGGAAATCTAAAGTGTCCACTTACTATATATAACTCTTCATAATCTGAACTTTTGTTTATCTCTCCAGTCATTTCTTAACCAACCCCTTTTCCTGCCTTAATTAATCTGTAATGTTCAAGCTAGTTGCATTGAATATATTAGGTTCTCTCATGATACATGCACATGCCATTTTGCGAGAAAAAATTCTCTGTTCTTTACTTCTCCACTTGTTCTCCACATAAGATTCTTCAAATTTTGGCGAAAAAGCTACCTCCTTCATGACGCCTACCCTAACCCCTCCGGAAGTCCTCCTATTCTATTGCTCTTTGTAGCCACACAGTTTGTTTTTAATTTGCTTGCATGTTTATTACTTCAATACGTTTTAATCCCTAATGAAAAAGACCAGTTTTCAATCTGGTATCTCCAGCACTCATGCCGGGAAACAACAGAAACTCAGATACTTCATGATTTACATCAAGATCTGAGGAAGTTTCCCAGGAAACTTTGTAATAAATAAACGGTCCTCTTTCCTCCTCCCTCCAGGTTTCCAGGTTTCCTCCAAAACCTAGCAGGCAGGTCACTATTAACTTTCCTTGCCACCTCAGGTGGAATTGGCTATTTCCTCCTCTGCTGCTGCGGCTGCTAAGTCGCTTCAGTCGTGTCCGACCGTGTGTGACCCCATAGACGGCAGCACACCAGGCTCCCCCATCCCTGGGATTCTCTAGGCAAGAATACTGGAGTGGGTTGCCATTCCTTCTCCAATGCATGAAAGTGAAAAGTGAAAGTGAAGTCGCTCAGTACCAGGCCCCTCAGTCCATGGGATTTTCCAGGCAAGAGTACTGGAGTGGGGTGCCATTGCCTTCTCCTCTATGTAAGTCCTATTCTAGCACTAACCAGGTTTAAGATTGTATCACAAGCATCTGATACATTTTATGCACGAGACTTTCTTGAACATTCTAGGAAAACGTCACTATTATGCAAAAATCACACAAAACCAAAAACCCCTCAACAGTCCAATCCAAATGATTGTTTTCAAACGCTTCATCCCGCAGATACTTTTATTGTCCTTAGACAGATGGCCAAAACCTTGGCTACATATGCTATGAAGAGACCATGATTAGAATGCTAAGAAAACGAAGACTTGCTGCTGGGGCGCGAAAGTTCTCTAGCTGATGACTAGGAGGAAACCGCTGAATGTTCAGCTTTTGAAATACGGTTTTTGCATAGCAAAGAAAAAAGATTAACCTATCAGGAAGAACCGAGCACATCCAATTACCAATCAAGAGCCGGAAAGAAGCCAAAGCCAGGGGATACCCACGTATCAACGAGAACGTCATTCTCTCTTCTTCGCCAATGAGCAGTCGGATGGGGCGGGGCAAGAGGCGGGCCAATGGCCATAAAAAACAAACAACAATCTTCAGTACAACTACCCTAACCCCAGTCCTTGCCTAGCAAACCTCTGGAGCAAACTCCTGGGCAAGGCGCTTGTTAAATACTTTCCACTCTCCTTCTCGCCCGGGGACAGTTTTAATAGAATACTTTCCTTACATCAGAACAAGGGCCTTCTTTCCACCAGCTCCCACAGATTCGCAGAAACCACACTTCAACTTTGCGCTTTCTACCTTCTCAGGAACTGGCAGTCCAGCGCTACCTGAGGTGGGGGCGACCTTAGTGCGCAGGCGTACATGCCTCCTGGAGGCGGGGCTATAGCGACCCATGTCAGCATGGGAGTTGTATTTCTTTCGGCCGCAAAACTCAATTATCTCGGAGGCAAAAGGAACTACATTTCCCGGGAGTCTCCGTGACTGCGGGGCGGGCGGGCTGATTCGTTAATGAGCTCGAGGAAGCCGCGGCGCGGCCCACCAGGTTCCAAAACAAGGAAATGAAGGGGGGAGGCGGGACTGGGGGTGCCTGCGGGAGCTGCCGCCGCCGCCGCCGCCGCCGCGGAGGAGGAGGAGGTGGAGGAGGTGGCTGCAGCGGCCGCCGAGAAGTCCCTTGCTGAAGGCAAATCGCAGGGCGGCGGGCGGCGCGCGCGCGCGCGCGCGCCCGAGAGGTGGCTGTTGAAGAAGTGGAGCGGCGGTCGCGGGGGGAGGAGGAGGAGGAGGAGGGACTGAGCGGCGGCGGCCCCCGCGTCCCGGTGCCTCTATGGGGAAAGCAGACAATGGATTATGATTTCAAGGCGAAGCTGGCGGCGGAGCGGGAGCGGGTGGAGGATTTGTTTGAGTACGAAGGGTGCAAAGTGGGACGCGGCACCTACGGGCACGTCTACAAGGCGAGGCGAAAAGATGGGTAAGAGCAGGGGCGGGGGGAGAAGGCTTGCTCGGGTCCTCGCCCAGCCCGCGACCTCGCGGGATGGGTGGGTCGAAGCCCAGTCGGGCCGTGCCCGGGCTGGGGGCGAGGCGGAGGTGGTCTCGGGGCTGCGTCCCGGGGCAGACTCTCAGGGACGCGGGTTCTGCCAGACCCCAGCGTCGCGCCCGTCGAACTCCCGCGGCGCAGCGTGGTTGGGGGGCGTAGGTCTGGTCCCGAAGGGCGCTCTCCGCGTGCCAGGAGCTGGCGGCGGGAGTCGAGTTGGGACCTCGGTTGGAGGTGGAGTTTGGGGCGGGGGGGATGTCTGGTCTCCAGGGGAGACGCGGAGGGCTGGGAGAGCTCCGCCGAGGAGTTGCCGCTCCGGCCCTGGGCTGCTGGTGACGGTCGTGGTGGAACTTCCAATCGGCTGAGCGCCTCCCGGGGGCGGCGGTTTGAAACCTCGCGGAGGAGTCTGTCGGGCCGCCCAGAGCGCCTGGGTCCTCGCCAGCCTCATCAGTGTGAGCCGTTGGGCACCTTGGCCCTGGGGGCTAGCCAGCCCGCTGGTCCCTCGGCGCGGTCCCTTCTGTCCCTGTCGTGTGCCTGGCGGCCACTTCTTCACGCCGCTTCGCCAGGCTGCGAGTTCTCTTTCTCCCATTCTCAATTTCCAGTTCCGCGCCTTCCCCTCGAATGTAGGACCTTCTGAGAGAGGAACCGCGTTTTACTGGCAGAACTTCCGAGTTGGTTCTTGTACCTCATTTCGCCGCACCTTGGGTATTCTTACGTACTCCACTGCATCCTCTGCCAGAAGACTGCGTGCTGAGGTTTATCGGGCACCTAGATTATCCAGAACGGAATTCGAGTGACACAGTGCTGGGCCTGAATCTTTGTTTTCGTGGCCTGAGATAATTTTAGGGACCCCTTAGTAAGCTCTTACTGATTGTTCTCTTAGGAGAAGAGCTGGACGTTGTATTGAAAAACGCCTGTCCTTAGTCCTGGAGGGCACGAGGCTCGTACTCCAGGACAGGTGGAACCAGTTCCCTGCCTGAGAAGCGTGGGTTAAGTCAGTCATCACCTGAGAGCCCATCCTGGCAGGAATTCCCCTTCCCCAGAGTTAGGGAGCCCAGGAACATCTGCCTATCCCGCTTAAACTTTAAAGACGGTCAAACTATGTGGAAGAGAGTTTTTAGGATCGTAGCGAAACATTTCTGAATGAACTGATTATCAGCCATAACGAAGATGGAAAGATCTGAAGTCCTACTTATCGTTCTGCGCACGCTTTTGTAATTGACATGGCTGATCGATGGACTCAAGGATCAAAGTAGTAGTAGTATGTGGGTGTGTGTGTGCGCGCTTGCTTACTTGCTGATTTCATACGGGGAAGGAGCAAGCACAGCTTTATAAACTTTTATCATGAAGGATGGTGAAAACTACAAGGTACTTTGCAAGCGTAAAGGATTGTTATTATTGCAAATAACTTTTTTCTCTTGTTATAGCTGAATGGGCCCCAGAGTATTTAGTTGTTTGTAAACTTTTCTCATAATTCCTTTAGTTAATTGCCAGGTGTCCTTGAATTAATATCTTGGAGTGCGAAATACTATAATTGTATTTTGTTTTTTGGAATATTTATGCTGCTTGTTATACTGGTGTTCCTGTGGGAGTCTTAGCAGATATATTTGGGGAAAGAACATCTAGCTTTTCTGTTTGGACGATAGTGTTACAAGACAAATCAGAGGTGGTGTTTTTCATATTCCTCATGCTAACTTCTAATATATTTGAACTGGAATTTTTAAAATGTATTTTAATTTTGTTGTTAAAAAAGATTAAAAAATTTTTTAAGCAGGCAACTTTTGAAAAAAGTTAAAATTCTGCTTCTGAATTGTATTTGAATAGCACAGGCTACAACACCGAATAGATTATTTAATTCCTGCTTCTATTCTTTTTGAATATTTTCCCCTCTAATAAAATTTTTGATTTGAATACACTTCCTTCTTGAGTGATATTTGATTAGAATTAATAAAGCCTCTTTGGTAGAGTAAGATCAGTTGGTGTGTCTTCAAAATATTATACTTAAAACTGTTAGGATCTGAAAGCATTAGTTTAAATAAAAATTACATGTAAGAAAAATCAATATAAAGACTTTTTTCTTAGACAAAGAGTCTAGTTGAAATTTGAGGCTTTATAGTGAACACCCACATCTCTTGTGGCTTGGTAGCAAGATTAGTTCTGTGTTCATTGATACCAGCTGATTTGAAAGAACAGAAAGTTTTTAGTGATGACTCTAAACTGATACAGATTTGCATCCTAAAGCATTTTACACTCTGATCATGGTAAATTACAGTGTAGCTCTTTCCAGAACTTATTTTGGTTAACTCAGAAGTATAATGCTATTTTAGGGAGCAAGAGAGAAATCACATGAGTACCTTAAAGAGGAACTATTCTGGTGTATATAATGTAGCATATAGGCAAAAAATTGTTCAGGTCTCTGGAAGAAACACTAGAAGAAGTAACATTCATTAGAAAAGCTTCTGGTTATAGTTCAATAGTAGAGTTTACAAAACCATAGAATGTTATTTCCTTTGAAACATGACTTTAACTTAGGCCCTGTTAATTATGCTACATAAATTTGTAACAGAATGGAGATGCAAGATTTACAACTGGGTTTTTCACGTTTAATAAAAATGAGATTTGTTTCATCTTTTTGTTCTGAAGGAAGGGGATTTTTTTTGACTCTTTGACTCAACTTTTTTTTTTTTAATCAGTCATAAAAGTTATTCTTGAAGAGAAACTAGACTTTCTAGACTTTATGAGCAAGAATTTGTAGTACAGTATTTTTTTCAACATTAAGAAAAACTCATAACAGTATGGTTACAAATCTCAAGACCACATTTATCACATTTGAAACACTTCTTGTTTTCTTTGATAAAGGAATATTGTTAAAAATGTTCTTTTGTAAGAGATTCAGGCAAATACAGTTCCATACTAGCGTTATGTCTGAAAACTGTTATACCCAACAATAATACCATTCAACTTTGCAGACATTCATTTAGCTCTTTGAAACCACTCCAATAAAAGAATGCTCCTTTTTGGGGATATTTTGAAATACAGTAATTGAAAGTGAAATGGCTGACAGAGCCATCTTACAGAGTTTCAGTTTTGCCTAAGGGTTTCAGATGAGAAGTAGTTGGTAACTACATGTCTTAATGTCTGTCATGAAATCCTTCACAATAAATGTAATCAGTCCATGTAGATACATTTAGGTAAATGATAGGTACAATAGTGTCTGCCTATTTTTGATGGGTTTTTCACATTAGTTTGTAGTTAATATAGGGGATAGTATTTGCGTTTTTGGAGACCTCCCAAAGATTTAAGATACGTTATTAACGATCATAATATTTTAGAACTTTCAAAGGTTTTAGGTAATCTAGTCTAATTTCTTTTTACAAATGAGAAAACCAAAGTTTTAAGAGATTGTCATGCCCATAGTTTTGGCAAAGACACGCCTATATTCCTGGTTTCTTGAATCTGAGTTCCTGCATTTTCTAATGTGTTTTCCCTCCTAATACCTTGGGAGAAAAAGTGAAGAAGACCATATTGCTTCCAGTTTTGACTATCTTTTTGTGTAAACTTTCCATGCAAAAGATAGTACATCTATATTGAAAAAATATGGACAAGGGAAAGTGTCCCATATGAGGGGCATTTTAAAAAAGTAGACGTTCAGGCCAGTAGATGCTGCCTCATGTAGTTGCTTCTCTTCATCTGGTTTCTCTTCATCTTCACTATCATCGGCTTTGACCATCATCTCTGATTTGCACGATAGCCGAACTGGTCTCTGCCATTAGTCTTTTCTCACTGTAGTCCTAGATCCAAGTTGCTGCCAGTGTTACTTTCCTACGAAATAAAATCAATCATGTCGTATCTCTTCTTGGAAAACTGTACATTCTCTGTGGCTCATCTGGTTCCATCAGATCTTAATTCCCTAGTTTGGCATGTAAAAACCGTTTGCATTTGGATCCTAAAGTCTTTAGTCTTTACAGCCTTTATGCCTGCCACCACCTCCCTCCTCTTTCAGTGTGTTCAAGCCATATGCTTCTGTAGCATTCAACTGCTCATATTTTTCTAGGATTTGCTAAGTCCTTTTCATGTCTCATTTTGTTTTTTCTATACTCAAGCCAAAATGGTGTTGCTCTGTGATTTCTCTCTTCTCTTTCCCCCTCACACAAACCTGGGAAACTCCTGCTCACAGTTCAGTACCCAATTCAAATAGCTTTTCTTTAGAAGTCTTCCTTAGTCACCCAGTGTACTCATCTGTGTTTCTGCCCCTCTTGTTCTTGTATGTATAATATCACTGTGATATTAATCTGTTCTGTAAACTATTAGGTACAAATGGGTCATTGTCATCCTCCTGTCCCCACCTTGCATAGGGTAGAGCATGTAAGAACGCTCAAAAATTGCATTAAAATTTAAAAAATGCCCTAAATTGGAAAAAATATATATTTTTTCTTTTCAGGTAAACATACTTAACCTATGTTTTCAGTATTTGTTTTGAAAGCCTGAAATATAGTGATATTACATGAGATAAGCAGTTCAATGTAAATATTTCTATAGCATTAACTAGGTCCAGTGTAATTTTTTTCTCAAAGAAATTATATACTGTTTTTCAAGATAGTCCAAACATTTCTTTTAATAGATTGATAAGTAATGTGGGTAATTTTTGAATTATTGAACATTTTTCCCCCTCTTAGGCCACCTCTTCTAAAATTGCTAACTGTAGGAATCTGTCTTCTGTGCTTTTACTATCGGTTTTATAGAGAAGCTTAGAAAATGTCAGCATTCAGACATTTTAGGAAATTTTTTGATATGGATTCATGTTAAAAAATTAAGTACCTTTAGCACTTAGCAAATAAGGTGACCACGAGCTTGTTTAATTGGTTCTTCATTTGTGCACTTCAGGCCTTCAAAACTTTGTTTTTGAGGCCCAGAGGGAATACTCTTTTCAATGAAATTTGATTGTCCAGAGCAGTGGTTGACAAACTTTTCCTCTAAAGAGGCAGAAACTAAATATTTAGGTTTTGTGGACCAGACCATCTATGTCAAAATTACTTGAATCTAACATTGTAGTGCCAAAGTATCCGCAGACAATGTATAAATGAACACAAATTAAAATGTCTGTGTTCCAGTAGGAAAAAAACCAGGTAGTGGGCTGTATTTGGCCCACAGGCTATAATTTGGCACCCCTTAGTCTAGAACAGTGATGTCCAATAGGATTTTCTGCAGTGATGAAAATGCATCTGTGCTGTCTAGTAAGGCAGCCGCTAGCCACACGTGGCTCAAGAAAGGTGGTTAGTGTGACCAAGAGACTGGCCAGTAGCAATGATACTGGACTTAGCAGGAAAAAAACTTGAGTTTTTTTTTTTTTTTTTTTGAGCAGGTGGCTTAGCAACAGTTCTTAAATCCATGAAGTGACCTTTCTATGAAAATGAGTGACAGTGTGAACAAATGAAATCAGAAGGTTTGGGTCTTTTCTTTCAAGATAGTAGAAGAAAATTTGAGGCTGAAATAATTTGATAAAGCAAACAAGTACTTGAACTGAAAAGCTTTCAATTTATGAGTGGAATCAAGGATAGTTGATTACTTTTAAAAAAAGTGTTTCATTAAAAAAAGTGTATGTATTTAGTAGTAAATGCACACGCATAAAAAGATTATACAATCTGGTTGCCACCCTTTATATTTTACCAAATCGCTGTAATTTGTGTACGTTCGATGAGTTTGTTCCAAGCCAAAAAAAATAACGTTTGCACGATGTATTGAAAGTTTTCCTTTTCCCAGTCACCCTTTTCTCTTTCTCAAGGCAGCCATTCTTGGTTTTCCTTTTTAGAGAAATTTTCTTGGGAGTATATGTGTTTAATAAGTTGTAGTGTGCTTTAAGTGGGATTTCCAGGTGGTTCAGTGGATATCAGTATGGATGAATTAAGAATTTTTAGTTTTGTATACTGTATTTTGAACTGGATATGCTGGATCAAAAATTAATATATGATGTTAAATTATATTTGTTTTTTTTCAGAATTCTCAAGTAGTGTAGTGAAAGTTGGACATCAATATAGAAAGCTTGAAGGGAATATATTACAATTTGGAATTTTCTTGGTGGTAAATGTCTAAGAGTATTTGACTAATGTGTTTTTAAAGATCCACTTATTTCTTTACTTGTGATACTGTGAGTATATAGTTTTGTGCAGCGTTGGATTCCAAAATAAAGGTACACAGTCTTTGCTTTTTTCAAAGAGCATTATAACATTTTGAATTACCAACGTGAGTATTTCTTTAAAAACAGGTAGTTTTTAAGGTCTAGAACCATAAAGAGGTAGCTGAGAGAACTATTTAAAGATTTTTGTCCGTTTATAAATAGCAGATAGTCCAACACTTCCTGTAATAGCCATTTTGAGCATGCATTGTGCAGGATAAAAGAGAGTCTCCAGAGAGAGGACAGGATGTAATTCAAGATACAAATGTGGAGCAGTAGTTTTTTATTGAGGGTTTAGTTCTTATACAGAAGTGGGTAATGGATCAAAGAGAAATAAAAACCTGTAAAGTTCTCAAACAATTTATGTCTCTATAAAATATCTTTAATTTCTAATAGAATAAGTCTTTCTAAGGGAAAAATATACCCTCCTTTATAGAGGTTTGAAACTTATGTATTTTCAATTTAAAGAGATTATTTCAGTGAGACTTTGGTAACTGATCAGTTACTAATATGAATATGATTAGGATATGGATTTAATTACCATGTAGGCCAGCTAATTTTGTTGTGTTCTGTGACCACAGACCAAAGTCCTGTCATGGCAAACTATTTTACAGCTATTTATAGATATTTACATTTGAACAGAAAGGTAAGTCTGTGGCTGCTGGAAAAATAAGGTAAAACTTTCCTCATAGAGGGGTTAGTTGTATCTTTCTGTAGAAAAGTAATTTTTTGTTATGATTGTTAAATAAATTCACTTGGTAAAAAACCTAAGCAGTTTGAGGCACAAACTGTGTTGCTTTTTACAAAAGTTAGTTTCCTTTTTCCGCTTTCCCTTTTACAATTATATTTGCATTTTAAGAGTCTTAGACACTGAGCGAGTCCTATTGTTTTGGATTATAGTGCAAATTAAAAAAATCTTTTTGACTTTCTTTTCTTCTGCATATATGTAATTTGAGCTTGTGTAACTTAGAAAACCAGAGTTCTATTAAGTTATTAATATTAAGTTCTATTAAGTAATTTCTCAGCAGTCTTTTCATATTTATAGTATGTTTGTATCAAAGTAGAAATATTTTTTTTGTGCTATTAAAATTTATCAAGTAATAATTGCAGACGAGTAAAAAACAACTCCCAACAATTTATTGCTATGTAAAATGAAGACTAAAAGCCTGCCTTCTTACTGTCTATTCCCAGCCCCCTTGACTTCTCAGAGATAACCTGTATTAACTGTTTCTGTTTTAAGTTTTGCTGATGCTTCCCATTATAACTCTAAGAAACGTATGTATAATTCTGTCTTGGTTTATCAATTTTAGGCAGTGTCTGTTGACTTTCCTAGAAAAGCTGGGCAATTTTGTGAGATTTCACTATCTCATCTTTTCTCTTTTTCCATCTCAAGCTTCAAATTTATTACCTTTGTTGTTTAAAGATTTTTGTGAGTTCTTTTATGACTTTGAAGTGTAAACTTAGATGTCTTTAATTTTTTAGTTTGTCAACTTACATGTTATCTGTGATCTTCCTGATATGAATGTTAAGGAAAGTAACAAAATTTTTTCCTGCTCTTTTCCTCAGAGTCTTGGATTTTTAAAGTATAATTTTTATAACTATAAGTTATAAAGTTTTTAAGTTTTATAATTTTTATAACTTCCTAGTTGATCCACTGCTTTTTGTCAATGGGTTGATTTTTTAAAAGTGAACTCTGGAAACCACTCAACAGCTTTAAAATATTATGATTATGGAATTTATTGCTGAATTAATTAGCATACTGAGACCCATAGGGAGGGAAATGTGGACTTGTGTACCAAATAAGTGCTGCTTGCAACAATTTTCCAAGTATCAATGCCCAGTGGATCTTCTTCTTTTGCCCTTTCTTCAAGTCTTTTGGGTTGTACTCAGCTAGCAGTTTTTCTTTATATCCTGTGGTTGGTTTTTCCTGGATTGTCTTTTGTTGTTGTTGGTTAGCTGAAGATATCTTTTTAATTAGCTTTTTCATATAGGATGTGCAGATTTTTGAGTTCTTGCATATCAGATAATGTTTTTTTGTCCTCATACTTTATTGATTGTTGGGCTGAATATAGAATTCTATATTAAGAAAATTTCTTTTTCTTAGAACCCAAAACTAAGCTTCATGGCTTTTGGCATTTCTTGTTGCTCATGGGAAGTTTCTATATTAGAAACTTGGTTTTCTCCTCTCTCAGCAGTTTTCACTTATCCATGAATTCTAAAGTTTCACCAGAGTCTGTCTAGAATGTGTAGATCTTTTTTTTCCTTTCCATTTATCTAGCTTTGTTTCTTGTGTCTTTTACAGATTATTTTTTGAATAGATGATCTATGAACATAGTTGAACTTCAGAAGTTAAAAAGTGGTATACGGTGGCTTTAGTTTCATCTTGCTACCTTCACTCCTTCATTGCCATTTTCCAATCCTGCTAGTTTCTTAAGGATCTTTTAAGTGGGCCTTTCTTTTCTTAGGTTTAGGGCAATTTTTATTTCCTGTTATTTAGTTCTTCTCCTTCTGTTTCCACTTTTGTTCTGTTCTTCAGATATGTTTATTAAGAAATGTTGACCTTTTATGCTCTGTCTTCCCTGTCTCTTAAATTCATTCTCAAAATTTTCAACTCCTCCTCTCTATAAGACATTTGAGAAGATTTACTTTATTTAATCTTCTACATTACCAATTTGGTCCTCAGTTGGGGTTGCTATTCGTTTGTAAAAATTTTTATTTATTTATTTTTTGGCTGCACTGGGTCTTCATTGCTGCGTGGGCTTTCTCTAGTTGTGGTGAGTGGTGGCTACTTTCTAGGTGTACTGCGCGAGCTTCTCGTTGTGGTGGTTTCTGTTGTGGAGGTTTCTGTTGTGGAGCTCAGGCTCCGTGTGCGAGGGCTCAGTAGGGATCTCTGAAAGGCGAAAGGGACCAGTAGAAAGGTCAGTTAGCAAAGACTGACACTTTTTTTGGCCTCCCCACATGGCTTGTGAAATCTTAGTTCCCTGACCAGGGATTAAACCTGGGTCCTCAACAGAGAAAGCATGGAGTCCTAACCACTGAACAGCCAAATAATTCCCAAGAGGACCACTTTGAAGTCATGTGGTAGTAATTTCTCAATAACATTCATCTCTGCATGTGTTCATCCACCAATCTGTTCTCTATCCAAGTTTCCATCTGTCCAGTCTTCATCTACCTATCTTTTAGCCATCTGTCCATTATCTCTTTTCACCTGTTTTCCACTTTTCTGGCTTTCCATTCATTTATCCATCCTTTACTGTTTATTGTTTGATTCCTTTCTATGAGCCAAGTATAATGCCATAGGTAATGAGGATACAAGAGTAAATGACATGTAATCTCTGCTACAAAGACTGAAACTGGATATATTCACAATAATTTACTAATAGTTGATTGTTGGAATGAAATTTGGGTTGAGAGGAAGACATTTGAAAAGAGATGTGAGAGATGAGGGTTCAGTCCCTGGGTCGGGAAGATTCCCTGTTGGAGGGCATGGCAACCCACCCCAGTATTCTTGCCTGGAGAATCCCATGGACAGAGTAGCCTGGCAAGCTACAGTCAGTGGGGTCACAAGGAGTTGGACACGACTAAAGCAACTTAGCACACTGGGGAGAGAGCAAATTAGCCATGATGGCATGGTCAGGCTCTCTTGCCCCACTGCCTCTTGCTCTTGCCCCACGTTTTGCAAATGACTGTGTAACAGCTGAGATCCTTTACAGCACTGTGCATGCGTGTCTTGAGGTACTTGCTTGGTCACAGGCTACTTTGTGCTGTATACATACATGAGCTCCACCTAGAAAGCGGCGGCATTACTGCTGTGTCACAGCTGTGTCTGTTGGGTCAGCCACGAGAGGAGAGAATATAGCGTGTCTAGTGCTATGGCTGCTGTGTCAGCCAGGAGAGAGGTTGTGTCGTGTTAGGTTATGCTACGGTTGCTGCATCTGCCAGAAGAGAAAAACTTGTCTGCGGTTCCTACAGCTCGTCGAGTCTTCTTCCAGCCTCTTCTTCGAGCCTTGCCTACCCTGGGTTCAGCAAACAGTGTGCACAGTGAGACACAGCAAGGCAGTTGGTGTCACGAACAGGATGAAGAGCGATACACATACATACTCTTAGATTATTTGAAAAATATCTATGTATGTTTATTTTACTATGTATATACTATCTATTCTAAAGAATAAAACATTTAAGAAATAGAGTGTATATAACTTTTATTATTGGAAAAAGGCAAGTATCTTTTAAAAACAAAGCAGGTTTTATTTTCTTATAAAAGTCAACATGTTAACAGAAACCCCGTATGTGTTCATTAAAGAACAGTTGAGGGGGGATACATTAGAAGTTTGGTATTAATATATACACGCTGCTGCTGCTGTCGCTTCAGTCATGTTCGACTCTGTGCAACCCCATAGATGGCAGCCCACCAGGCTCCCCCGTCCCTGGGATTCTCCAGGCAAGAACACTGGAGTGGGTTGCCATTTCCTTCTCCAGTGCATGAAAGTGAAAAGTGAAAGTGAAGTCGCTCAGTCGTGTCCGACTCTTTACGACCCCATGGACTGTAGCCTACCAGGCTCCTCCGTTCATGGGATTTTCCAGGCAAGAGTACTGGAGTGGGGTGCCATTGCCTTCTCCGAATATATACAGGCTACTATATATATAAAATAGATAACTGACAGATACCTACTGTATAGAACAGGGAATCATATTGAGAAACTGATAATAATCTATAATGGAAAGGAATCCAAAAAAGAAAAAAATATAAATCACTTTGCTGTTCACCTGAAACATTGTAAATTAACTATATTTTCATTTATTTGTTTATTTTTGGCTGCACTGGGTTTTCGACGCTGTGCAAGCTTTTCTCTAGTTGCAACACGCTGGGACTGCTCTCGAGTTGTGGTGCATGGGCTTCTCTTGCTGCAGAACTCAGGCTCTAGATGCATGGGTTAGTAGTTGTGGCTCACAGGCTCTAGAGCACAGGCTTGGTAGTTACAGTATGGGCTTAGCTGCCCCATGGCATGTGGAATCTTCCCCAACCAGGTGTACAGGTAATGTAGATATACAGCCAAGTGATTCAGTAATACATATGTGCTTAGTCAGTCAGTCGTGTCCAACTCTTTGCAATACCATGGACTGTAGCCCGCCAGGCTCCTCTGTCCATGGGATTTTTCAGGCAAGAATACTGGAGTGGGTTGCCATGTCCTCCTCCTGGGGATCTTCCCTAGCCAGGGATTGAACCTGCATTTTCTGTGTCTCCTGCATTGCAGATGGATCCTTTACCCACTAGGCCATTAGCAGAGCCCCTCATTTATACATATATTCATTTTTAAGATTATTTTCTCATACAGATTATCACAGGATATTGGGTGAAGTTCCTTGTACTGTACAGTAGGTCCTTGTTGGTATTTGTCTTGTATATAGTAGTATGTTGGAGAAGGAAATGGCAACCCACTCACTCCAGTATTCTTGCCTGGAGAATCCCATGGACAGAAGTGCCTGGCGGGCTCCAGTCCATGGGGTTGCAAAGAGTCAGACATGACTGAAGCGACTTAGCATGCATGCATGCATAGTAGTGTGTATGTGTTCATCCCAAGCTCCTGATTTATCTGTCCCTCCCTATCACGTTTCCCCTTGGTAACCGTAAGTTTGTTTTCAATATCTATAAGTCTTCTTCTGTTTAGTAAATAAGTTCATTTACATCTTTTTAAAAATTAGATTCTACATTTGAGTGGTATATATATTTGTCTTTCTCTGTCTGACTTCACTTAGTATGATAATTTCTAGGTCCATCCATGTTGCTTCAAGTGGCATTATTTCATTGTTTTTTATAGCTGAATAATATTACGTTGTGTGTGTTACACCATATTTTCTTTATCCATTTGTCAGCCAATGGAAACTTGGGTTGTTTCCATGACTTGGTTGTTGTAAAGAACACTGCAGTGAGCATGGAGGTATAGGATATTTCTTTGAGATAGTGATTTTGTTTCCTTTGGAGATATACCTAGAAGTGGGATTATTGGATAATCTGGTAGTTCTGTTTTTAATTTTTAAAAAATTTATTTATTTTTGGCTGTGCTGGGTCTTTGTTGTCTCTAGTTCTGGCTAGCAGGGGTTACTCTCTAGTTGTGGTGCACGGGCTGCTCATTGTGGTGGCTTCTCTTGTTGCAGAGCACAGGCTCCAGGCCGTGTGGGCTTCAGTAGTTGTGGGTGCCAGGCTCTGGAGCACAGGCTTAATAGCTGTGGCCCATGGGCTTAGTTGCTCCAGGGCATGTAGGGCATCTTCCTGGATCAGGGATTGAACCCTTGTCTCCTGTATTGGCAGGCAGGTTCTTGACCACTGAGCTACCAGGGAAACCCTGTTTTTAATTTTTGGAGAAACCTTCATACTGAAATTGTTAGGTAGGTATCTCTTTGGACCTGGCGGTGCCATGAACAAATTACTAAAATACCTAGAGCACTATGAATGAAGTTGGGATCCTCTGGCTTAAGGTATGATTAATGTTTATACATATTATCCAGTTTCCTTCAAAGACTTGATTTTGGGTGGATATCTGTGTTAGTCTGTCATGTGGCTATTTAATGCTTTAGTTAGCGCTTTCTAATTATTGAACATTTAAGTTCTTTCCAGTATTTTAATAATATAAATAATAGTAATAGATGTTTCCATATATAAATCTTAGTCCATGTATCTGATTCCTTTTTTTTTTTTAAATAGAGTCAAAAGGCGTAAGTTGTTTTAAGGCTCTTAATACATTTATCTCTTTTTTTAATAGGGAAAGAGAACAAATACGTTGAGATGTTCCAAGGACCCTCTGAAAATCTCAAAGTTAGTTGGAGGTCAAAAATGCTTCATTTAGAATTCAGTTTCAGGGAATTTGTCAAAATATCAAAGGTTTTAAACACTTGACTAAAAATGATTCAGATCATTATGAAAATTATCCATTTAACGCAAGTGACAATTAAGGATTTTCAAAGGCAAATACAGAAGACCTCATAGTTCTGAGCAAAACTTTAATATCAAGAAGAATTAGGTTTGCTAATTAATCAAAGACGTGATAAAGATAGTATGAGACAGAGGAAATTATCTTGATAAAACACAAAATTGTTACTTTCTAGACAGATTACTTAGAAAGGAAAAACCTTCATAGTAGCTTATCAAGAGTGACCCTTAGTACAATAAAACTTTGCCTTTTTAGCAAATGAAAGAAGATTAAGTTTTAGTTTTATGTAAGTAGAGTATTGGTATTAAAACTTATTTTAAAAACTCTTAGAATTACACTTCAGTTTTTAGCCAGTTTGATCACACAAGATTCCTGGTCTCCCTCCCTCTCTCCCTCCTCACTTCCCTCTCTCTCTCTTCAACTTCTCTGTCCATAGTTTGTCCCTTATTTTCCTCTTTCCCGTACTGAAATAGCCATCTTTACTTTAGAACATTACCTTCTTCCCTCTTAACAAAAATACATCTCCATTACTCACGTGTTTTCTTTTTGAAAACACACATCCTACTTGCCTTGCATACAGAGATATTTCTCTTATTTCTAGTCATTTTGAATTATTTATATTTTTAATTCTTAAAAATTAAGGTTTTTTAATTCTTAAAAATCTGATTTCTAGTTAAAATTAAGTAAATAGTTGTGAACTTTTACTGGCAAATTTGTGAATACATTTCATAATTTCTTAAGCATATTTCTCATATCAGTGTGGCACAAAATATGTTTAATATAAGACCCAAATATTTTTAGTTCCTTTGTAAAAGGATGTGTTCAGCAATTAATGTTTTAGTATTTTATTTTCTTTGGGAATGATCTAGATAGTCAATAAATAGCCATCATTTAACTTATCTCAATATAACTTTAAGGTTTCAAGTAACCAAAAAAATTTTGAAAAGTATTTTTAAGTACACATACCATAAAAAAAAAGTATTTTTAAGTACACATACCATAAAGCACAATTATTGTTGGAAAGTTTACTTATAAAGCTTATCTTAGATCTGTTTTATGTCTCTTGTTCTTAACAATTATGTTTAGATTACTCATGAGACTTACGTAAGACATTAATAGCTAACCATTATCTTAAGTTGATAGATTCTTGTTGATTCTGTAACAGAGATAGCATGAACTTGACTTTTGTTAAATCTTGGTAGAGTAGATTTTATATTTCATGTTGATAACTCTAAGATCTTGCCTATATGAATTAAACCAACAAACACACTGGCTTTAAAAAATTTTTTATTTATTTATTTTTGGCTGTGCAGGGTCTTTGCTGCTGCTCAGGCTTTTCTCTAGTTGTGGAGAGAGGAAGCTACTCTCTAGTTCTACGGGCTTTTCATTGCGGTGACTTCTCTTGTGGAACACAGGCTCTAGGGTGCGTGGGCTCCCGGCCTCTGGAGCACAGGCTCATTATTGCCGCGCAGGGGCTTAGTAGCTCCCGGGCATGTAGGGTCTTCCTGGATCAGGGAGCCAACCCGTGTCTCCTGCATTGGCAGGTGGGTTCTTTACTACTGAGCCAGGGAAGCCCTGGACTGGCTTTTATTTACTAAAGATTTATCCTGGATCACATGAACTTGTGGGAAAAAAATGAGTTTTTGTATTTCTGACAGTATACTTGTTTTATATAGTAGCACTTGTTTGTTTTTAAGCCAGTTAAATCTTTTCACAGATAAATTTTAGCAATATCATCTGAAGATAAGAAAATACCCCACACATAGACATTCATAAACATTTAGACTGCAAACAGACCTTACAGTTTCTGTTCCAGCATTTTAGCTATGAGATAGGTATGATAATGCAAAAATAGAAATTAGTAAAAGAACGGTTGGGTCCATGTTTTGTTTCTGGTAGATGGAATGAATTCAGGGTACCTACTCAGAAGCTTACACTTTTTACTAACATGGACACAGTTTTTCATTCGCCTGGTTTTCAGATAGCCTTTCATTCCTCTTTTTTTCTTTACTTTTGGTAAGAACTACCTCTTTGAAGTTTTGTTTCAAAGACAGGACCTTCAGTTTCTAGAGAAAACCAGGTAGAACATCTATATCTCAAAAGCGCAGAGAAAGAATGAAAGTTCCTCCTAAATGGACTTTTGGTTCCTAAGGGGAATTTTAATAATAAACTACAAGCTTCCTGATGAAGGTGAAAGAAGAGAGTGAAAAAGCTGGCTTAAAGCTCAACATTCAAAAAACTAAGATGGCATCTGGTCCCTTCACTTTATGGCAAATGGATGGGGAAAGAATGGAAACAGTGACAGATTTTATTTTCTTGGGCTCCAAAATCACCGCGGATTGTGCCTGCAGCCTTGCAATTAAAAGATGCTTGCTCCTTGGAAAAAAAGCAATGACAAACCTAGACAGCATGTTAAAAAGCAGAGACATCACTTTGCTGATAAAGGTCTGTCTAGTCAAAGCAATGGTTTTTCCAGTAGTTGTGTATGGATATGAGAGTTGGACCATAAAGAAGGCTGAGCACTGAAGAATTAATGCTTTTGAACTGTGGTGTTGGGGAAGACTCTTGAGAATCTCTTGGACAGCAAGATCAAACCAGTCAATCCTAAAGGAAATCAACCTGAATATTCATTGGAAAGACAGATGTTGAAGTTGAAGCTCTTAATACTTTGGCCACCTTATGCGAAGAGCCGACTCATTTGAAAAACCTCTGATATTGGGAAAGATTGAAGGCAGGAGGAGAAGGGATGACAGAGAATGAGATGGTTGGATGGCATCACTGAGTCAATAGACATGAGTTTGAGCAAACTTCAGGAGATAGTGAAGGACAGGGAAGCCTGACATTTTGCAGTCCATGGGGTTGCAAAGAGTCAGACACTATTGAGTGATTGAACAGCAAAAGTCTTTTTAGATGAATAGGGGAGGTTTGGAGATTTGAAAAAAGATAGACTTTGAATTTCTTCTTGAGCTGCATTTTCTGTTCTTATAAAGACTCAATTTATAAGATGAGGACAGTTACTTTTTAATTCCTTGAAGAGTTAAAGAGAGAAAGAGAAGTTGCTCAGTCATGTCCGACTCTTTGCAACCCCATGGACTGTAGCCCACCAGGCTTCTCCAACCGTGGAATTTTCTAGGCAAAAGTACTGGAGTGGGTTTCCATTTCCTTCTCCAGGGGATCTTCCCGACCCAGGGATTAAACCCCGGTCTCCCGCATTGCGGGCAGATGCTTGAAGAGTTAAATTGCAACCAAAATGACTTCAAAGAGCTGATCTCTCCATCCGTCTGGCTTTTCAATTTGCTTCCTTTTGTCAGAGAGAAGATCTTCAACTGAGATAGCAATCAGAAGATTCCTGTGTTCTAGATCTAAGCCTGTTTGTCTTTGGAATATTTCCTACCTCTCTGGGTCCATAGTTGCGTTTCATATCAGCTTAGGGGAGAAGGCCTAAAGTAAAGTTTCTGTCAGGCTTTGAGTATCAGCTTACAGTTTGGCCAACTTCTGACCCAGAGAGCTACTTAAAAAAAAAGTCCTTTCAAATGTCTTACCTGGTTTCAGTCGAGACAAACAGTAAATATTCCTGGCAGTGTTGGATAACCCCTTAGACTCGAGGCATCTCCAAAGATGGTGCAAAATACACTATCTTCTCAAGACCCTGAGTCACTCCCAAAGGTAGCCAGAAGAACGAACGAAAGACTTATACAATCCTCAGGACCCAGAAAGACATACAAGAAGGCAATAACTGTCTCTAGGAGAGGAAAGATTAATAACCAATGGGTCTGGATTTGGAAAGGAAAGGATGACATTAAATTTTACCTTTCTCAACTGGGCACTAGAAACATGTTCAGGAGAGGTGATTCTGGCAAGAATTCTCATCCTTTGCCAGCTTCTGACAATTTCCCCAGGATCACATCTGTAGGCTTCAGAGTGGATGTTAAAGTAAAGAGTGTACCTTTGATGTCTACCTGGATTTGGCAAGGTTTTTCATTAATTTTAGTTTCCCACTGGCTGTTTAAGGGAATAACCAGAAAATCCCTCAGAGTCTTGTCAACCCTGAGAGAGGCCTAGCTGGGGGCCCTCCTTGAGGGTAAATATGGGGGTGTTTGTAAGGCCATTTATTGGGAGATTTTTGTTTATGGTCTTGTAGTCTCTTCATAGTGGAAGGATGATTCAGACAGAGGATGAGTTAGTTGAATGAGTGCTCAAGTAAAGTAGGGTAGAGTGGGGTAGTAGGAGTCATGTCAGTCTTGGGGTGGTGGTTCAGTTGCTGAGTCGTGTCCCACTCTTTGTGACAGTCAGTCTTGTAGTCTTTTGTTTTAGGTGCCTCTTGTGTCTCTAATTTTTCATTAGCATTTTACAAAGAATCTTTTAATGAAGCTATTTAGAATCTTGAAGCTTTTTTGAGGCTTCTGCACGCATCCTGTTCTGTTTGCTTGCTTTGCAAGTTCTTGCTTCCAGGTGCACCTTTTAAATGGATGATCTTGTTTAGTTGGAATATCCTCCTCAATGGCCATTGTAATTCTAGGTTGTCTTTGTAAGATTTTGCCATTTTCCTAGGTATCAACAGCTTCCAGGACCACAGTTCGTAGAATTAAAATAAGCAATTGTGTCAGAAGGTGGTGTGCTCAGTCCTTTGAACCTTGAGGATTCCATTTAGCTATGCTTTAGGTCTGTAGGAGCCAAATTAATACCTGACAGGAATGTGCTGCTGGGTTGGGGGTGTGTGATTGATGTTTTAAAGTGTATCTTGTTGCACAGTAATTTTCTTGAGATTGGTGGGTGACCTGGTGTTAATCTAAGCTCTTCCATGACCAACTTATTCCAGCATGAGTCTCTTAGAGTTCGGTGGTGAGTACTGTGACAGCTTTTAAGTATCTGTCTTGTACTCATCAATGTTGTCACTTTGGCTTCTGAGGTTCCCAGTCACAGTATATATGTTATTCCTTGACCTCATGTGCATAGTAACAGAAACTAACAGTAGCCAAGGAAATGGAACTGTGGACACCAGCAGTAACCAAAGAGATGGCATTGTGGACTTGTCAAGGGAAGGCCTTATGTGTTCCTAAGTGGAACCATTGGTAGTTGCTAATGTAGAATTTTGAAGTGAACTAGTAAATCCCAACAAATGGGCACTGTGCACTAACCAAGAGCTGGAAAGTCACATTCCAAGTGGAACTGTTTGGAAGCTCAAACTGACCCCCTCAGCTTGGACTCAAAGGATTCACAAGTACCAATGCCTTTGTTTCTCATCCCCAGAGTCGGTAAAAATCTCCTTTGGATCCCATCATTGCCACCAAAGTGTTTAAAAGCAAAATTCAACTGAATATATTTTAAAGATCTTACTGGATTTATTCAGTGATTCAAGAATTGAGCAGCATTCAGTCTTAACAGAAAGGTGTGCCAAGGGGCTATACAAAAGGAAAGAGCTCTAAGCAGAAGGGACCAGGAACAAGGAAGTTATAGTAGACCAAAAGTGGATTGGTTATGGAAAGTGGAATGGTTATGGCAAGGTCACATTCCTTTAGGAGATGGCAGACATCTTTAAGGCAGATTATCTAACTAGTGCTGATCGAGTGATTCTTGATTGGTTTAGCATTCCATTTCTGAAGGAGACCAAAACTGTAAGTCTCAGTTTATTACCATGGGACTTTGCAAAAATGACTCCATTTGGGGCCTGTTGTCTTGTTTTTTTACAAAGCTTAGTAATCACCAAAGGGCTTAATGATAAATATGGTTAATGAATCATCATTGTCTCTCACACTGTGTAAAGACTTTCCATAATTAACCAAATTTTATAGATCTTCAAGTTCATATAAATATAAAAGTTTAAAATTAAGGTGGATAAAGATGTGTTTTTAAATAAAGTTATATTGCATCATGGGAGTCCTTATCTTTTTGTACAAATGATAGGAAAATGTAACAGAAATTTGGTGCTTTTAGCACCAAAGAATAGAAGTTAGACATGTTAAATTTTACGTGTGACCCTTGCTCCACGCCAGCTGACTAAGCTTTTCAGACTAGTTTATTGAGGTTGCAAATTCACTGCCTTTATCAGAAGGATATTTTCCAGTCACAAAGGCCCTTAAATAAAGTACTTTGGGGCTCAAATGATTTTTTTAAAAAGTCTATTCCTTCTTAAAGAACTATGTGAATTTTCCTTTCTCACAGAGGGATTTTTACTTCAGATTCTCAATAAAGATACATATAAATGAAAAGCACAACTATAGTATAAGGAAAACTTGAAATTGGAAACCCATATTTCAAATTTGGGCTAATACTCTCTAGCTATGGTATTTTGGTTAAATAATATATCTGAACCTCAGTTTCTTTACCTGTAAAATGTATATGATGATAAATTACTCTCATATGGTCTCTATGAGGAGTAATTAAATCATAATGTATAAAAGTCCTTAGCAAAGTGGTTTATTTTTTTCTCCAAAAATATAAGGGGGTTTCCGTGATAAATTTCCCTGCAGCTTAAATTAGCAATAAAAAGGGTAGGTATTGAGAAAAAATTACAATCACCTGGTGGTTTTGAAAATGAGGATTGACCTTATTAGGTTTAGTAGGAAGATAGAATTTTTTTCTCCACCTACAATTAGTTGTTGTAAGAAACTTTATTAGAAAGAAAAAATGCATTCCGTGATGGGCTATTTTACTTTAAGCCTTCAAACTAAAGAAAATAGATTAAAGAGGAGAGTCTTAAGTTTTTTAATTAAAAATTTCTTCTTATAAGTAAAACATGTTTAAGAAAAATTAAAAAAAAATAAGTACACACATATTTTTAGCTATGAGATAATGGATGTATTAACAACCTTATTGTGATAATCAGCAGTATGTATACATAAACTGTCACATTGTACACCTTAAATTTATATAATTTTCAAAGCTGGAAAAAATAACCAAAAAGGATTAAAATAGATGAACACTATGAATGGTGTAGGATATATTTTTATACATATTTTTGTGGGCAAATATATGCTTATATTTTCTCAAGAATGTGATCATGTTCTACATGACTTTTGGTATCTTGTGTTTTCTATTTAACATTGTATAATGGATATGGTCTCAATTCATTAAATACATTTTTTTCAGCTGTGGTTTAACTGTTTCCATGTACAAGCCTTCGATCAATTAAGTATCAATTATATGTAGTTATGCAGTTATTCTTGAGGATATGGGTTAAAAGTCTGCTTTCTGACTTTTCTGCAGAAAGTCACTGTTCTGTTTTTTATTTTTCTTTTTTATTCTATGTTTTTAATGACTATGTTTCGCTGTATAGAGGTGCCATTATTTGTTTAACCAGTTTACTTTGTTGATTGATGCTTAGGTTGTAACTTTTTATTATTCCAAGTAGCACTGTGATCAATAGACACTTAGTTAAAACTTTTTCTGAGAAAGGGAACTTTCTCAAGGGAAAACTGTAAAGTGAAAAGATGAGCATACATAAATCAAGCTGTGCTTAACAATATTTGACTTTAAAGTGGAGGTCCTGATTAGGAAACTTCAAAGTTAACTGGTGTTTCCTAGTACTCCCCAGTATTCCTATATTGATCTGCATAAAGTTGGGGTTTTAAGAACTATACAATTTAATTAAAAATTTAAGTATCTCTTTTTAGATATGCTTATAGGTAGCAATCAAAAACATAACATAAGCTTTTAGAACTTCATGGAATCTTATATCTTGATCAAATTACTTGCCTTAAAAGAACAGAAATTTTAAAATACTTCCCTTAAGATTCCATAGTATGTTTCAGTTTCTAATATATTAGTATCCTTGTCTAATTCCTACCTAAACACTCTTATCTGTAACAAGATGTCTAATATAAAGGTAATGAGAACTGTTTGCCTATGGGACATCCATGATGATTAATGAAGAGACTGATAAAGGCAAATTAATTATTGTCAGTTGTCAGGATGTACTTTTCTGTAAATTTCTAAGGTATTGATTGATAAGTTACTGTATTTTTCATCATTGAAATATTTATTTAGGTCCATTGTAGTGCAGATGTTTTTATTTTTTGACAGTTCACTGGTTTTAGTATATTCATAGAATTGTGTTATCGTTACCAGTATCTAATTTTAGAACATTTTATCATCCCCAAAAGAAGCCCTTTACTCATTAGCAGTAGTCTCTATTTCCCCATTCTTCTTGCTCCTGGAAGTGAAGTGAAGTCGCTCAGTCGTGTCCGACTCTTTGCGACCCCATGGACTGTAGCCTACCAGGCTTCTCCATCCATGGGATTTTCCAGGCAAGGGTACTGGAGTGGGTTGCTATGCTCCTGGAAAGCACTAATCTTCTTTCTATCTCTAAGGATTTATCTAATCTGGACATTTCATACAAATGAAATCATACTATATGTATACTATCTACTATATAGTATGATTTCATATAAATAAATCATGCTATATTTATTTCTAACTTGTTTCACTTAGCAGAATGTATGAGTACCTCACTCTTGTAAGTGGCTGAAGAATATTCTATTGCATGGACATACCATATTTTGTTTATGCATTCATCACTTTGGTTGGTTCCACTTTTTGGCTATTGTGAATAATGCTGCTATGAACATTTATGTGGAAGTTTTTGTTAGACCATGTTTTAAGTTGTTGGCTATATACATGTGAGTGGAATTGCTAGGTTGTATGTTAGCTCTATATTTAACCCTTTTGAGGAACTCTTGATACCAACTGTTTTGCAAAGCAGCTGCACCAATTTACATTTCCAAATGCAATGTGTGAGGGTTCCAATTTCTTTGTTAGAATTTGTTTTTTTTTTTTTTTTTTTTCTTATAGCCATCCTGCCTTGCCTGTGTGGTTAGTCATGTCTGACTCTTTGCAACCCTGTGGACTGTAGCCCACCAGGCACCTCTATCCATGGGGATTCTCCAGGCAAGAATACTGGAGCGGGTTGCCATTTCCTTTTCCAGGGTATCTTCCCAACCCAGGGATCGAACCCATGTCTCCTGTGTTTCCCGTGTTGCAGGTGGATTCT
The DNA here is from genome assembly GCF_029378745.1 of Bos indicus. Lineage (NCBI taxonomy): Eukaryota > Metazoa > Chordata > Mammalia > Artiodactyla > Bovidae > Bos > Bos indicus. The sequence goes on from NC_091768.1 coordinate 39,768,104, forward strand.
TTATCTGCTGAGCCATTGGGAAGCCCCTTTAACCATCCTAGTGGGTATAAAATGGTATCACATTATAGTTTTGTTTGTGTTTCCCAAATAACTAATGATACTGAGCATCTTTTCATGTGTTTTTTGGGCCATTTGTGTATAGTCTTTGGAGAAATGTCTGTTCAAATCCTTTTCCCTTTTAAAAAATTGGGTTGTCTTTTTAGTCTTTGTAGTTGTTGAGTTGTAAGAGTTTTCTGGATACTAGACCCTTGTCTGATTTATGATTTGCAAATATTTTCTCTCATTTTGTGGATTGGTTTTTCACTTTCTTGATGATGCCCTTTGAGGCATAGAAGGCTTTAGTTTTGACAATGTCCAATTTGTCCTTTTTGTTGTTGCTTATACTAGAAAACTGCTGCTTGATCTTAGATTGTGAAGATTTAATTCTTTGTTTTCTTCCAAGAGTTTTGTAGTGTTAGGTCTTTTTTTATCTGATAGTGTTTTTTCTTTTTTTAAAGAAATTTTTTTAAAGTAAAAGGACATGTGACAAAATTTCCAGCCTTTAAGGATTTATAATATATTTGGCTAAATTAAAAATATATGGTGAAAAAAGATAACTGGCAATATCATTCATTCATTTATTTGACACTTACTGGATAACCCTATGTAGGAATTAGGAGTGTAAGGATAAAAGACATAGATCCTTTTCTTATAATCTAGTGAGAGAATGAAAGAGATTACAGTACAGGGCTATAAATTCTGTTTTCCAGGTATACACAGGATGCTGAGAGGGTGACCAGGAAAGACAATGAATTGACCTAGGAGTGTACAGGTGATTTGGAAAGCTTTCAAGAACAAGGAAAGCTATGATAGCTGAGTTTTGAGGGATGAAGAGTGAGCCAGAGTAGTGATTTTTAGTAGAACGAGTGGTAAATATATAGTGTAGAGGTGAAAGGAATAATAAACTCAGAGATCTAGAGATTTTGGGCAAGATAAATTCTAATTGTGTATTAAAAAAAATTTTTTTTAATACCTAGGGCAGAACCAGGAAGGTTTAGGGTCTGAAAACTCTGTAGAAATGGGGGTAGTGATGTTTCCTTATGAGTTGTGAGAAATAAAGGAGATAATGCTTTTGTACTATAAATAATATATGTGTTAATCCAATTACCATTAATTTTCTAGCATGAGTTTTTGATGATTGTTGGCTCTTTAGTATCTTTATTTCTAGGATGTCATGAAGTCCTTAACAAGTTGTTCCAAACTCCTTAATTAAATACACAGTGCATGTTATAAAGAAATGGTTGTGCATGATTTAAATGAGGAAATAGTAATTATAGAGATGTGAAAAGCAAGTATTTAAAATTGACTATGGTTTTTAAAAATAGTAATATAAGTTACGCAATTAGGAAAAGTAATTAGGTAATAAGGAAATAAGGAGAAAGTAAGAAATATTCAAAACCCCACCACTTTAATATTAAGAAATTAGAGATGATTGCTTAATATTTTGGTTCATTTCCCTCCTGACATCTTTTCATCCATTTGTGGTCTGTACACAGACACACATACTCACTTAAAAATTTACAGAAGTGCAATCATCCTATATATGTGGTTTTAATCTGTTCTTTTTTTAAACCTAAATGCTATGTGTGGTTATATCTTTCTGTGTTAGTAATATAGATTTATATAATCACTTTGAATGACTTTATGGTATTCCATTGTTTGTATTTTACTGTTATTGATAAACATTTAGGTTGTTTCTAGTTGTTTTTTTTTATGATAGTAAATAATGCTTAGCATATTTGCCCACTTGTCTATCTCTTTAGCATAAATTCTTAGAAGCAGAATTGTTGGATTACAGCATATGCTCATTTTGAATTTAGGAGCATATTGCCACACCTTTGACTTTACTTACACATCTATCAGAAGGACACAGTGCTGCTTCTTTCTCCTTACTCTTGCTCACGTTAGCTTTTTTCTGTTTATCTAGTTGACAGGCAGATGATATTCTGCTTTTATTTAATTTTTCAGTTCAGTTCAGTCGCTCAGTCGTGTCTGACTCTTTGCGACCCCCTGAATCACAGCATGCCAGGCCTCCCTGTCCATCACCAACTCCCAGACTCCCTGTCCATCGAGTCAGTGATGCCATCCAGCCATCTCATCCTCTGTCGTCCCCTTCTCCTCCTGCCCCCAATCCCTCCCAGCATCAGAGTCTTTTCCAATGAGTCAACTCTTCGCATGAGGTGGCCAAAGTACTGGACTTTCAGCTTTAGCATCATTCCTTCCAAAGAAATCCCGGGGCTGATCTCCTTCAGAATGGACTGGTTGGATCTCCTTGCAGTCCAAGGGACTTTCAAGAGTCTTCTCCAACACCACAGTTCAAAAGCATCAATTCTTTGGCACTCAGCCTTCTTTACAGTCCAACTCTCACATCCATACATGACCACAGGAAAAACCATAGCCTTGACTAGACGGACCTTTGTTGGCAAAGTAATGTCTCTGCTTTTGAATATGCTATCTAGGTTGGTCATAACTTTCCTTCCAAGGAGTAAGCGTCTTTTAATTTCATGGCTGCATCTGCATGTGATTAATTTCACCATCTGCAGTGATTTTGGAGCCCCAAAAAATAAAGTCTGACACTGTTTCCACTGTTTCCCCATTTATTTCCCATGAAGTAATGGGACCAGATGCCATGATCTTCGTTTTCTGAATGTTTAACTTTAAGCCAACTTTTTCACTCTCTTCTTTCACTTTCATCAAGAGGCTTTTTAGTTCCTCTTCACTTTCTGCCATAAGGGTGGTGTCATCTGCATATCTGAGGTTATTGATATTTCTCCTGGCAATCTTGATTACAGCTTGTGCTTCTTCCAGCCCAGCGTTTCTCATGATGTACTCTGCATAGAAGTTAAATAAGCAGGGTGACAATATACAGCCTTGACGTACTCCTTTTCCTATTTGGAACCAGTCTGTTGTTCCATGTCCAGTTCTAACTGTTGCTTCCTGACCTGCATACAGATTTCTCAAGAGGCAGGTCAGGTGGTCTGGTATTCCCATCTCTTTATTATTTTATAACCAGAGAGATTGAATGTCTTCATTTGTGTATTGGTTCTGTGTATTCATCTTTGGAGTATTTTGTCCTTTTTTCCAACAGGCAGAATTGTATGGTGATTCCGATTGAGCTTTGAAGTTTTATCTGAATTCATAATCCCTGTTATACCATTTATTAGCTGCATGACTTGGGCAAATTAACTCTGTGTCTTAGTTTCCTCACATGTAAAATGGGGAGTATAGTAGTCCTTAGCTCCTAGGATTGTTGTGGGGATTGCATGACAGGTGAAGTGCTTGCATCATTGTCTGACAGGTAAGCACTTCTACTAATCTTTGCATACTTGGGTATTTCTATAGGATAGGTATAGAGTAGGAGTGTTTAAAAGTAGATATCACCAAATTGCTGTCCTAAAAAGTTGTTTGTTCTGTACCCCAAACAGCGTAATAGTGTTTTTAGAATCATATCAGTATTATGATTGTATCCAAGCTCTGTGTTTCAATGATCTGTTTCTGTATTCATCTGTATTCTAGAGAAATCAAAAGATTTTTGTATAAAAGTGTATGTTTTTCTACCTTTTTATTGAAAAATTTCAAACATACAGAAAAGCTTGAAGACTTGATTCTGTGATCACCTGTATATCCACTGTCTACATCAGGACTTAGCAATTTTTTTTCCATAAAGGGTCAGATATTTGCTGTACTTCTGTAATGGGCCAGTAAATATTTTAGGCTTTGGAGGTCACATAGTCTCTGTTACAGCTATTTGACTGTGTAGCTGTAGAGAAAAAGCAGCTGTAGACAACAGGTGAATGAGTGGGCATGGCAGTGTTCTAGTAGGTTTATTTACAAAAACAGGCTCAGCTGGATTTGGCTTGGGCTGTGGTTTGCCATCCTCAAGTCCAGATTAAATCGTTAACAGGTTGCTGTATTTGCTTTGTCTGTAAATATGTTGGTACATACTTAAATATTTTTTCAGAACCACTTGAAAGTAAGTTGCAATCATCATGCACTATACGCTTTAGTATTTTAACATGCATCTCTTAAACGCATTCTTCTGCATAGCCATAATTCCATTATTATAGCTAAGAACCTGTTCTTTTTAATAAAACTTATATAGTGTAACACAAAAAGTATGAAAATCCTTAGATTTGCTCCTTAGCTACTGCAACCTGTTAAGCTTTTTTTGTCCTCACCCCTCTTTCCCTAACTTTTCTTCATTTATTTCTCTAGGTAGAAATGTGTATTGGGTAATGCTGTTTGCTGGTTTCATTTGACCCAATTACACAATCAAATGAAAGGAATGTCTTCTTTTTTTTTTTCTTTCATGTGTTTGGTTTATATTTTTAAAAATCTGGGTTTTGTGTCTTTTTTATGCAGTTTGAAAGAGAATTATATGTAATTTATAATTAGAAGAAGAGATCTCATTAAGTTACATACAGTCTCTGTAATTTCCATATGGTTGTTTGTACTTGTTTACATAATATAAGAAACTGAAGGAAGGTAAATCCAATTATGTGCTTTGAAAAAGTGGCCAACTTTTGAATTTTCATGCTAAAAGAAGGAGGGAAATAATATAAATACTTGTACTATTTTCCAGTTTAACTTTATTATGCCTTTACTTGATAAAGATTTATAACACTTGAGATATAGCTGTTCCACTCTCCAAGAAGTTGTGCTGAAGATTTATCCAGGGTACTTGACCTGTTTTTCTCTACTCTTCAATCCCCCTACCCAAATTTAGCACGCTGCATCGTGCCTCTTCCCATGTCATCTCTTAGACTATGGATGCAAAGTGCCGTCTTATTTATCCTTTTAAAAACAGCAATTTCTTTCTGGTTAGAAGGAAAGAATTTAGTGTGTTGGTACAACTGTGGGACTGTAGGCTACAGTTAGAAATTATGTGGTGCACGATGAGGTAGATAAACCTGTTTTTTCTTTAATGACATAACTGTTAGTGGGCGCTTCCTGATGGGAGGGACTGGCTGTGGGGAAAACTGGGTCTTGCTCTGTGGGCAAGGCCATGCTCAGTAATTTAAATTTAAAGATTTAAATTGGATTAAATCTTTAATCCAATTTCTGCTGATGGGTGGTGCTGTGTTCCCTCCCTGAGGCCAAATGGTAGGGATAATGGCAACCTCCTCCAAAAGGACTTATGCCAGTCAGTGTCCCTGTCCCCACAGCAGGCCACTGTTGACTCATGCCTCTGCCAGAGACTCCCAAACACTCATAGGAAAGTCTGGCTCACTCTCTTGTGGGGTCACTGCTCCCTTCTCCTGGGTCCTGGTGCGTACAAAATTTTGTTTGTGCCATTACTTCACCAAAAAAGTCTGTGTAGTCAAAGCAGTGGTTTTTCTAGTAGTCATGTATGAATGTGAGAGTTGGACAGTACAGAAGGCTGAGCACCAAAGAATTGATGACTTTGAATTTTAGCACTGAAGACGACTCTTGAGAGTCCCTTGGACAGCAAGGAGATCAAACCAGTCAATCCTAAAGGAAATCAACCCTGAAAATTCATTGGAAGGATTGATGCTGAAGCTGAAAGTCCGATACTTTGGCCACCTGATGGGAAGAGCCAACTCACTGGAAAAGACCCTGGTGCTTTGAAAGATAGAAGGCAGGAGGACAAGGGGACGACAGAGGATGAGATGGTTGGATGGCATCACCGACTCAATGGACATGAATTTGAGCAAGCTCCAGGAGATGGTGAAGGACAGGGAAGCCTGGTGTGCTGCGGTCCATGGGGTCGCAAAGAGTCAGACATGACTGAGCGACTGAACAACAAAATTAGTGAGAGGCAGTTTGATTATTAGGAACAGACTCAAGATTATTGTTATATTTCTGTATTCCAAATGGAGGATGCTTCCTCTGTGTATAAAATTAGAATATTAAGGAACATAATAGTAAGTAATTCAGGATGGCTAAAGTATTCAGTATGTACTAGGGATGGAGGTTAGAAATATGTCAGAGAAAGGCAGAGCAGGGTTAGCCTGTGCCTGGCTCAAGAATGTGGCCTTTAACGTGATGTTAAAGTGGGATTTTGGATTCCAAATGGAATAGACTTTAATAGTTCCCCCAAATGGAAATAATAAAATTTTTTTCTGATTGTAAAAGGGCACTTGCTTGTTATAAAATGCAAACAACACAGAAATGTAGGCATTCACTAGAGATAACCACTGCTGACAGTTGGGTGTGTAGCCTTGTTGAATGGAATTTCTTGATTAGTTTTGTAGCAATGTGGATGGTGGAGAGGACAGGAGAGGGGGGAGAGTGAAACAGGAGGCTATTAGAGAGTTCCAGGTGAATGAAACACGAGGCGGACCTGCTTCTTAGAGGCGGCAGTGAGGGTGGAAGGAGGGTAAAGCTGCATTTGCAGCATTGGTTGGGCCTGGAGATGGCCGTACTCAGTGGGCTCGGTCAGACAGAGAAAGGCAAGTACCACATGATACCGCTTATATGCCGAATCTAAAAATAAAAAAGAACAAATAGACTGATAGGTTTAGAAAACAAACTTAAGGTTAGCAAGGGGAGAAATGGGAATGGGGAGGGATAAATTAGGTGTTTGGGACTGACATGTACAAACTACGATATTTAAAAGAGATAACCAACAAGGACCTACTATCATGGATAACTCTGCTCAGTATTCTGTAATAACCTAAATGGGAAAAGAATTTGAAAAAGAATAGATATATGTATATGTAAAAGTGAGTCACTTTGCTGTACGCCTGACACTGACACAACACTGTAACTCAATGATAGTCCGGTATAAAATCAACATTTTTTAAAATGGGACAAAGCTAGGAGGAAGATAAAAAAATATTTAGGGGAGAGGTGGGATTCAGTGATCAGTTGGATGTGTGGGGGTGGGGAGTCTTCACACCTCCAGAATGGCCAGAAAGGTAGCTGAGTAGATTGCCAGAATTTGGGTCCAAATTGTGGGGTCATTGAGGTGGTATGGAGAAGGCAATGGCACCCCACTCCAGTACTCTTGCCTGGAGAATCCCATGGACGGAGGAGCTTGGTAGGCTGCAGTCCATGGAGTTGCTAAGAGTTGGACATGACTGAGCGACTTCACTTTCACTTTTCACTTTCATGCATTGGAGAAGGAAATGGCAACCCACTCCAGTGTTCTTGCCTGGAGAATCCCAGGGACGGGGGAGCCTTAGTCACACAGAGTCGCACGCGATTGAAGTGACTTAGCAGCAGTAGCAGCAGCAGCTGGGGTGGTATAAAAGGAAAAATAGCAGTTTTTCCATCTGCATAATTCCAGAGTGGAAAGTGTATCTTTTGTTCTTATTTTCTTCTTGTAGTTACAAGTTTGTTTAGAAAGGGAGTGTAAAAGTAAGAATTCTGTTTTGACAAATAAGAGCTATTATATCATATCCTTTTCTCCTAATTGTGTTTTTCCCTTAAATTATTAATAGTTGAAGATAGGAGTTTCCTTTAAGAACTTGCTTCTGTTTTGGTGTACAACTGTAGCATTAGCTTTTATATTTCACAGATTCCTGTTGGAATCTTTCAATTTTAATTCTGAGGAATTGGGATCAGAGTGCGGTGAGAGAGGCTTTTGGGCAAGTTGTTGGCAGGGGTTCTTTGACCCTGAATTAAGGATAGTTTGGGTCTCTGAGTAGGATCTGACTTTCACCAGGTTTTGCTGTGTGTCTGGCTGTTGGGAACAGGGCTATAGAATTCAGTGGGAAACCTCTTCTATGTTGTATAACAGTATGCATAGCAAGGCAGTATTAGTGTGGACTTGAAAGCTGAGCACCGAAGAATTGATGCTTTTGAACTGTGGTTGTTGGAGAAGACTCTTGAGAGTCCCTTGGACTGCAAGGAAATCCAACCAGTCCATCCTAAAGGAGATCAGTCCTGGCTGTTCTTTGGAAGGACTGATGTTGAGGCTGAAACTCCAATACTTTGGCCACCTGATGCGAAGAGCTGACTCATTGGAAAAGACCTTGATGCTGGGAAAGATTGAGGGTAGGAGGAGAAGGGGACGACAGAGGATGAGATGGTTGGATCGCATCATTGATTCAATGGACATGGGTTTGGGTTGACTCCGGGAGTTGGTGATGGACAGGGAGGCCTGGCATGCTGCTGTTCATGGGGTCGCAGAGAGTCGGACACGACTGAGTGACTGAACTGAACTGAACTTGAGTTCTGGGAGCCAGTGAAGGATCTTCAGTATCCAGGTAATGAAAAGATGATTGGTGGCTTAATGTCTGGGGGTTACTGAACTAAGGCATTTGCCTTTGGTCCTGGGTGAGAAAGGCATGGGTTGCTGATGCCAACCTCTTTTGTTTTCAGATAGGATTAAACATGAACTTTCATATAGATAAAATTTTCTGAATTTTTAAGTATTCCTGTAGGAGGAAATTTAATACTCTTTTGATTATTCATCTTTGCATTAAACCATCCTCCTTGTCAGGAGCCTTTATCTAACTGAAATGCCTTGTGTCACCATTTTGGGGGCACTTCTTGTTTAGTTTTATGTTATGTCCTTTCATGAACCTCTTAAAAAGAATTGCCTGAATACACACACTGTCATAATAATACATCTCTTTTGAGGTTTGAGAAGATCTGGGTATGGATTGTCGAATCCCAAGATCACAGCATTACATTAATTTTTTCCCTAGAGTTATTTTCTTGTTTAGACTCTGTTATTCAATATGTTTACTAACCTTTTAATGGATGTAGTTACTCATCTAAGGTATTACTCTAAATATTATGTGGTGAGAAATAGGCAGGGTCACTGATTGGGATTGTTGAACATACATAGAATTTAGGAGAGACACTGTCCCCTGCAGTGTATTCTCTTACTTAATACTGGAGGGAATGAGAGAAGATTGTAATGAGAAAGATTTATTCTGGAATTTTGCTGTTAGTTTTTATTTATGCTTTAAAGCTTATTTCAGAAAGTTTGAATTTTGATTCTGTCAGTCATGCTCTTATATCCTCATCACTTAAAAACTGGCTTCCTTGTAACTCAGCTAAACTGTTGTAAATAGTGATGAAGCATATGGAGGCTGAGTTAATTGGTGAGTTATTTATCGATAATTCTCTCTTGGCCACTATATTTTATGTTTATATCTAAAAATTTAAGAGCTAATATGTAATGAATATCAGTTGTTAGAAGCAGATATTTCTGAGGTCAGAGCCTAGCTATTTAACAAATTATGTACTTCTTAGCCTTTAAAATGAGGTTAAGAACTATCTCATAGAAACTTTATGAGGCTTGAAAGAATTAAATATAAGGAACCTGATACAGGGCTGTCTGTGCTGTGCTGTGCTCAGTTGCTCAGTTGTGTCTGACTCTTTGTGACCCCATGGACTGTAGCCTGCTAGGCTCCTCTGTCCATGAGGATTCTCCAGGCAAGAATACCAGAGTGGGTTGCCATGCCCTTCTCCAGGACAGGGCTGTCCAGTGGGCACTAAAATTAAATCTCTCCTTTTCTTAATTTTCATTTTTCCTTAAAAATCTAAATGCCATCTCTTCTAAGGTTTCTCATATCATGTCTTCTAATGTATTCTTTGATATCAGAATTTTTGTGATGGGAAATGGAGGCAAGAGTGTGCCTTTAAGTGTTTGAGAACATGAAATTTTTGAAGTGTTTAACAATGGCCGTCTCTCTGAACTTCACTGACTCACCCAACAGTTACTGAATTTGCATTCTAGACTCTGTGCTAAGGGTTATGGAAAGCCAAAGAATTACTGATGGTCTTTGTCCTTAGGGACTTTCACTTTAGTGGCAAAAGCAGATAAGAAAACTAAAATTACCTTATAATTGGAAAGGACAGTAGTACCTATATAAGAAAAGTTCAGTTCAGTTGCTCAGTTGCGTCCAACTCTTTGCAACCCCATGGATTGCAGCATGCCATGCCTCCCTGTCCATCACCAACTCCCAGAGTTTACTCAAACTCATGTCCAATGAGTTGGTGATGCCATCCAGCCATCTCATCCTCTGTCATCCCCTTCTCCTCCCGCCTTCAATCTTTCCCAGCATCAGGGTCTTTTCAAATGAGTCAGTTCTTTGCATCAGGTGGCCAAAGTATTGGAGTTTCAGCTTCAGCATCAATCCTTCCAATGAACACCCAGGACTGATCTCCTTTAGGATGGACTGGTTGGATCTTCTTGCAGTCCAAGGGACTCTCAAGAGTCTTCTCCAACACCACAGTTCAAAAGCATCAATTCTTCGGCACTCAGCATTCTTTGTAGTCCAACTCTCACATCCATACATGAAAAGTAGTCAGCAGTAAAAGTAGGAAGAGTGTCTATTCATATTTGTTGCACAAATGTGTTGTCTGTACCTGTGTCTGTGATGGGTGCAGTAAGAAAGCTTTTTGTAGGAGCTGAGGCTTGAGGGATGGATAGAGAAAGGTTTAGGAGAAGGGTATTACAAGCAGCTTGTGCAAAGGCTACAAGTGGTTCAGTTTGTTTCTTTTTTTTTTTTTTTTCAGTGTAGGCAAAAGTTTTAGTATACCTTTCATAGTAAATGATACAATATACTTAGGAACCTTTGGGATTTTGACAATTTAGATGACACAGTTAATAAAGTTAATCTAATGGCATGGATAGTGTACTATATCCTAAGTGCAGAATACATATTTTCTCTTTCTTTTTATCATATCACCAGGGGCTTCCCTGGTGGGTCAGTGGTAAAGTCCACCTACCAATGCAGGAGAATCAGTTTCCATTCCTGAGTTGGGAAGATCCCCTGGAGAAGGAAATGGCAACCCACTCCTGTATTATTGCCTGGAAAGTTCCATGGACAGAGGGGCCTAGCGAGCTGCTGTCCATGGGGTTACAAAATAGTCAGACTTGACTTAGTGACTGAAGAACAACAATGTATAGGTACGAAATTCTTTTTTCTTATGATGAGAACTTTTAAGATCTATTCCCTTAGCAACTTACAGATATACAACACAGTATTATTAATGATTGTCACCATCCTACATGTGGTTCTTTATGGCTGGAGCTTAAGGCTAAGGTAAGGCTTCAGAAATAAGTAGAGGCCGAAGAAGTTATGAAAGGGCCCATGTGGAAAGATAAAGATTTTGACAGTTATGATTTGCATGTTAGAAAGATCAGTGATCAGTCCCCTTTAAGTAGCTTTCCTGGAAGTCCCATCCAGTGACTTCCACTTCTAGCTCACTTACCAGTCCTAGCAGTGAGGAAGGCTAGGATGTATAGACCCTTGCTTGGGTACATGCTGCCTAGAATAAAACCAGGATCTGTTACTAAGGAACAGGAAGGGAGAATAGGTATATGGTAGGCAGCCATGTATATGGTATATGTACCAGGTATATGGTACGTGTGCAACAAAAAGGATTGAGAACAGAAGTAGGGAGACCAATTTAATATAATACCTAAGTAGTAGTACATGTATAATGTCTTACAAAAGAGATTTGACTGACATTCTTAAAATAATGAGAATGTAATCTTTAAGCTCTTCTGCTGGGAAATCTAGAGGATTTAAACCGTTATTTTGTTATAAGAACTCTTAGGTTCTTGGAGCAAAAAATTATGCTTTAATTATTTTAACCTTTTAGTTAAAAAGTTTCTTTTTCCAATTAAACATTAGTAAAATTAAGTTGTTGCTTAGTCACTAAATTGTGTCTGACTCTTTTGAGACCCCATGGACAGTAGCCTGCCAGGCTTCTCTGTCCCTGGGATTTTCCAGGCAAGAATACTGGAGTGGGTTGCCATTTCCTTCTTCAGGGGATCTTCCCAGACCAGGGATCGAACCCGCATCTCTTGAATTGGTAGGCAGATTCTTTACCAGTGAGCCACCAAGGAGTACTAAGGAGATTAACATTGGTAAGCACGGCCTTGATAGAAATCACTTTAAATATATATATATATATAGTATACTTTTTTTAACCATATAGCAATCATACATTAAAAAGGGATTTACATTAGTTTTTCTGGAAGATGAAATAACACATAATTTTTTTATACATATCTTTTTGGATGTTATACAATTAGCACCTATTACTGTTTTAAAGAATTGTGATGACATACGTGTATATAAAATAAAATTTACCATTTTAATCTTTTTAAGTATACAGCGATGTTGAATGCATTATTTGTGCCACCATCACTTCCATCTATCCACAGAATTCTTTTCATCTTGTAAAACTGAAACCCTATACCAAAGAATAACTCCCCAATTTTCCCCTTTACCCAACCCATAGCAAACACTATCCCACTTCCCTGCATTGGCAGGTGGATTCTTTACTGCTGAGCTACCTGGGAAGCCCCTACTTTCTATTTGTATGAATTGGACTACCCCAGGTACCTCTCTCGGAGAAGGCAATGGCACCCCACTCCAGTACTCTTGCCTGGAAAATCCCATGGACAGAGGAGCCTGGTAGGCTGCAGTCCATGGGGTTGTGAAGAGTCGGACACGACTGAGCGACTTTACTTTCACTTTTCACTTTCATGCATTGGAGAAGGAAATGGCAACCCACTCCAGTATTCTTGCCTGGAGAATCCCAGGGACGGGGAATCCTGGTGGGCTGCCCTCTATGGGGTCGCACAGAGTCGGACACTACTGAAGCGACTTAGCAGCAGCAGCAGCAGCAGCAGGTACCTCTATAAGATGGATCATGCACTATTTGTTCTTTGGGGACTTCCTTATTTTATCTAGCATAATGTCCTCAAGATTATTCTATGTTGTAGTAATGTGCAGGCTTTTCTTTTTCAAGAAAAGCTCCACTGAGTGTGTATGTGTGTGCGTGCGTGTGTGTGCGTGTATGTATGTGTATGTGTATATATCTTGTTTATCCATTTATCTGTCAGTGAAGAGTTGAATGGCTTCCACCTTTTGGCTATTGTGAATTCTGTTATGAACATGAGTGTACAGATATTTCTTTGAGAATCCTCACTTTTAAAACTTTTTGCTATATACCCAAAAGTGGCATTTCTGAATAATCATTCTATTTTTAATTTTTTGAAGCATTGCCATACTGTTTTCTATAGCAACTGCACCATTTTACATTCTTACCAACCGTACACAGGGGTTCCAGTTTCTTCACATCCTTGCCAACACTTGTTTTAGTCCTTGAATTTTTTTTTTTTTTATAGTATTAATAGCTGTCCTAATGGGTATGGGTTAGTATCCATTTTATTGAATTTTTTTTGAAGGTTTAAAAATATGAAAGTGTGAGTTTAGTGTAATCACATGGCAGTAAGTCTTAATAAATGGAAATGGAATCACTCAATTTTGCTACTCTAATAAAAATATTGTTTGAATGTTATTTGGATATATGTTCTTCAGTCTTTTTCAGGCCTTTAAATTTTTTTTGAATTTTTTCTTTTGGTTTTATGTTGTAAGCATTTCTCATTTTTTAAACATGTTTTGTACAACCATCATTTGAATTTTAATTTTCCAAGGAAATGTTGCAAATGCAACATGATTGAATACTTAAGAACATTTTGTAATTGTTTTTTATGTATAGCTAAGTGCTTGGTTTGTGTGATTTTAATTTCATAGAAGACTGGATGATATAGCGACTAAAAGTGTAGTCTAGAAGTAGGCAGTCTGGGTTTGAATTGCACGTCTGCCACTTCAGGCTGTGTGCATTTAGGCAAGTTTCTTAAGCTCCCTGTGTCTCAATTTCTTCATCTGTTAAGTGAGGATAATAACAGAACTTATCTCAAAGTTGTGAAGACCAAATGAGTTAGTACTTGTAGATCTTTAGGACAGTGACTAGCTCATCATACATCCTATATAAGCCTTTTCTGCATAATTGTTTTATTAGGTGAGATCGTATCTCTTTGACTTTTAAAAAATATATGCGATATATAAGAAGTTACTGTGTCTTGGGTCTTTAGTTTAAAATGTCACAAGCACTGACTTAGAGGAGGGTGTAGTCTATTAAGGTTGTTTTGGGAGTTAAGAGAAGGTACATCTGAGGCAGATAGTGCTGGGCAAATTGCTGAATTAGTAACATGATATAACCATCTTTTGGGAACTGTGACCTTCTGGCAGGCATTTAGCCTTGTCAACTACTTTAGGCTCTTTTGACCAGCTCAGCCCTTTTGCTTTGCATCTTTGGGTTTCCTTGCCCACACAGCTCCCCAGATTTCTTGGCTTGGCACTTTATGTTTCCTCTGTTGCTGTTTAGTTGCTAAGTCGTGTCTGACTCTTTCGCGACCCCATGCACCGTAGCCTGCCAGGTTCCTCTGTCCGTGGGATTTCCCAGGCAAGAACACTGGAGTGGGTTGCCGTTTCTTTTTCCAGATAGTCCCTCTGTTTCTTAGTTAGCAACTTTTGTTGTTAATTTATGTCAAATGCAGAATATAAAATTTTTGCAAAATGTAACATTCTGTGATTGTAATACCACATTTCATTTCATTCTCAGTAGCAGTCTGAGAGAGTAAAGTCAGTACAGGTTGGAGAGGTAAAGTCCTCATTGAACAACTCTCGTTATATGAGAGATTAAGTGACCTGTCTGATGTCACAAAGCAGTTAAGTGATTTAGCTGGAACTTGAATTCAAGCCACTTTTCTTTTTTTCCTAATTATTTGATAATATTTTAAATAATTTTTCTATATTACATAAAGATAACATCCCTCCCTCTTTTAAATTTAATAGCTAGTAAAATTTATCTGACTCCTTTTCTCATATACCAGCTGCATTTTGTAGTCCTTAAGCCCAGTATCAGTAAAGAATGAGATGAAGTCTGAGATCTATGTATTTTACCTGATTAAGTTCTTAATCTTTTACATGAATGTTTTCTGAAAAGAGTTTCATGTTTCGTGCTTATGTTTATTTTATACTATTCGAACAAGGTAGATTTCCCCCATACTGCCTAGCATATGTAGTATCTGGCTCATTTCAACATTGCTGTCAGACTTAAATTAAATCTTGGCATTAGAGTATCTTTACAGTCTACTTTTCCCCTTCCCTCTCTGCAGATCTGTTTTTAATTATTTTTTTCTATATTCTGAACAGTCTCTGGTTCTAAGAATGTACCTTGAGCTGTCGAGTCTAGCATAGTTCATTATGTGAAGTATATTTTTCTACTTAATTTCTTATGTATTCCTTATATTGGCTCTCTCACGTGATTTAAAAAATTTGTTGTTAGGATTTTCGATAGTGTAAATCACCTGTATTGGTGAGAATTATAATTAGTTAACTTTTGTTTTTTTTCCCACATAATTAGTCATGTATACTAAACTCTGAATGATATCAATATATTATTGATTTATTCATTGTCAAATCCCAAATCTGGTTTCCTTGGCAGACGTATAGACTTGTGATAGGCATTTGGCATTTTGTGTTTTGGGCAGTGTGACTTTAAATCTACATAAACTTCTCTGCCTTTTGCCTCTGCTGTGTTCATAGATTCCAGGAGGGCTTCGTGTATGGACCTCAAGCGTTGGAGGTAGCAGACTTTTCAGCAGAAGGTAAAGCAGAGTGTTGCCTTCTGGTGTCATTGTGTGTGTGTGCTGGGATGGGCATGGGACAGGTTCCAGAGCTTTGCACAAATGTCATCACAAAATAATTTATAATGGTGCTTTTCACAAAATGTAAAACCAAGCTAATACTTGGAAATTTTATTCAGTATTACTAAAATACATAAAAAGTAGAAAAGTTTAAATAGAACTCCAGACAAAATTTCAGTCTCTCTGCTGTTAACTGAAGAGGAAGAATGTATAGTGCATGCTATCTAACTTTCTTAGACTTAGTTTTACTATGATTTCTTCCTGGGAAGGTATCCAAATCATTATTCATATGCTGTATTCTTCCTTGCTGCTCCTTTTACTGAAAGATTGCTTCACAGTAAATAGGCAGCCTCGTTGGTGACTCATGACTGGAGGACAGACATTTTTACTCTAGGTCCCATGTGCCAAAAATCTTTGTTTCTAACACGCTAATTACCTCTCTTCAGAACTTGTTAATATGCTCTTCTCTCAAGTTAGTTCTTGTTTCAGTAGAGAAACAAACACATCCCACTCATTTGTAAAATATGTTTTTATGGAGACCTTCTTAATGAGTTATTTTTAAGAAAATAATATGACATAACTTTCCTGGGTAATGCTTCTTTGATTTTTTAAAAAAATACAAATATTTTGCCATTTAGGTGCCAGATATTATAGATATTACTTTCTTTGAATTTATGAAACCATTTATGAATTTTATTCAGATGATACTTAAATGCAGGTTTTTTTTTTTTAAAGACCTATAGCAGCTAATAATGTTGCATTCTTAAACTTAATAAGTTTTTAGATATATTCCTAATGGAATTAGAGGAATGGTTTTCTTATGTCTTCCTGGAATTATATTTGTATTGCTATCAAGTGGCTGCATCTTATACTTTTTTTTTTTTTGCATTTTATACTGTATATTAAGGACATACACCTTATGTGATATGGGGTATTTATTAAATAGCTACTCTGTGCCCTACACAGAGTCTTTCCATGTTACAGTCAACTTAGTTTCACTATTTCATTTTTTTCCTATTCAGAGATACTGCTTTCCTTAGCTAGAAGAGTTTCAGGCTGTTTATTGAGGTTAGCTGCAATTTTACCACTGAAGCCCTTTCTCCTTTCTTTGGTTCTCTTCACTGGCCATTTGGAGGATATTTTGTATTTACCAACAATAGATTGGAAGTAATTTCTTGAAGGCCCTTTCATACTTCATTTTTAGGCTAGTCCGCTGTTTTCACTGCTATTGAATTATGCAGCCTTCTATTTGTTTAGCTAATCTTTCTCTGGTGTATTTTGTTATCAGTTGAGTATCTCAATAGATTTTCTAGTGACTAACATAGAAAATGTAAAGTAAACTGCTCATATCAAGGCACAGAAAGACTCTTCCCCAGGTCCTCATCTCTACAACTTCTGTGAGAAGGATGTGATGAAATGGTTACAAACAGTAGTTTCTCAAAGATAATTTATTTTTTAGAGCTGTTTTAGGTTTACAGAAAGATTAAGTGGAAAGTAAAGAGAATTCCCATATGCCCCTTTACCACCTCAACCTCATTCTCCCCACCCCCCATCTCCCTGTGACTAACATCTTGCTGTAGTGGTATGTTTGCTGCAATTGAACCAGTAGTGTTACATTATTATTAACTAAATCCCCAGTTTTACCTTAAAGTTCACTCTTTGTGTTGTATATTTTATAGGTCTGACAAATATATAACATGTATCAACCATTACAGTATCACGTGGAATAATTTTACTGCTCTAAACATACGCTGTGTTATAGGAGAAAGGGGCACAAGAGGATGGTCATGTCACAAGTCTTGGGCAAGTCCCTGGAATGGGCAGCCTAGTGAGAGTCCTTGGCTTTGTGCAGGAAAGAATTCAAGCCATAGTAAAGTGAACACAAATTTATTTAGATACATATTCCATAGGCACAATGTGAATGTCTCGGAAAGCAAGAGTGGCCCCTCACTGTGGGCAGTTTATTTCTGTGGGAAAAAGTGGGAAGAATATTCTAACTATCTTGGATAAGGGTTGGGGATTTCTGGGAATCAGCCACTACCTACGTTTTGACCTTTTATGGTCAGTGTCTGAACTGTCATGGTGCCTGTGGGTGTATAGCAAGGCTGTATAGTGAGGCGACAGGTAGACTGGAAGTAGAATCTTCCTCCGTCTTGGGGCTAGTTGGTTCTAACCAATACTTGTCATATCCCTGTACGGCTGTGTCATTCTTTTAATGCTTGTGCCCTGCCCCCTTCCGTCCTCTCTCACCTGTGGTCCATCCATTCATCCCTGCCTTCCTTCCTTTGAGCCCCCAGCAAGCACAGATATTTTTTTGTCTATATAGTTTCCTCTTTTCAGAACATCATAGTTGTATAATGTAGTTTGTAGTCTTTTCAGTTTTGCTTCTTTCACTTAGTGGTAAGCATTTAAGCTTCTTCTCTATGCCTTTCCATGGTTTGATAGCTCATTTCTTCTTAGTGCTGAATAACGCTGCATTATCTGGGTATACCACAGTTAATCTATCCATTCACGTACTGAAACATATGGTTGCTTCCAAGTTTTGGCAATTATGAATAAAGCTGCTATAAACGTTCATGTGCAGATTTTTATGGGGACACAAGTTTTCAATTCATTTTGGTGAATGCCATGGAGTGCAATTGCTTTATCATATGAAAAAAGTATGTTTACTTTTGTAAGAAACTGTCTCCATTATTACCATATCAACTTGAGTTTGTCAATGTCCACAAAAAAAAACTGGTTGGAATTTCGATTGGGACTATGTTGAATCTATAGATCAAATTGAGAAGAATTGACATCTTGACAATTTTAGGCCTTCTTTGCTATATACATGGAATATCTCTCAGATCTTTTTTGATTTCCTTTTTCACTTTTATCGTTTTCCTTGTATAGACCCTGTACATGTTTTGTTAGTCATAACTAGGTAATTCATTTTTGGACCTGCTGTTGTAAATGTTAAATTGTGTTTTTAATTTCTAGTTCCAACTTTTCATTGCTGGTATATAAGAAAGTATTGGCTTTTGCATATTAACCTTCATCCTGCAGCCTTGCTATAATTGTTTATTTGTTCCAGGGGTTTGCTTGTTGTTCTTGGAATTTTCTCCAAAGACAGTTATACAAATACACTTTTATTTCTTGCTTAATCTCTGTAATTTTAATTTCCTTCCACATTTTATTGCATTGGCTAGGACTTCCAGTATGATTTTGAATAGGAATGGTGAGAGCAGATATTCTTGTCTTGTTCCTGATCTAATTGGGGAAGTCATCAGTTTTTCTTCATGAGCTATGATAACCACAATAGATTATTCTACTCAGGAGTATAGAAGATGTAAAGTATTGCTTATATCAGGCCACAGGAGGATTCATTCTCCCTCCCCACACTCCCTTTCCCTCACCTAAACTTCTTTGAGAAAAATAGGATTAAATTGATGGTTATAAAAATATTTTAAATGAGGGAATTAAGGCAGTTTTAAGGGGAAGACAGAGGATGAGATGGCTGGATGGCATCACTGACTTGATGGAAGTGAGTCTCAGTGAACTCCAGGAGTTGGTGATGGACAGGGAGGCCTGGCGTGCTGCGATTCATGGGGTCGCAGAGTCGGACACGACTGAGCGACTGATCTTATCTGATCTGATGAATATTACTTAGTTCCTTTACTCTCTTGTGAACTTCTATAGGTTTCAACTTCTATGAAATTGTGAATTTCAGTATATTATTACAACCCTTGTAGTGTCCAGTATGCACTACAATTGGCATAACTATTTGTTGAATGAAAAACTTAATTTTTAGACTCTTAACTGTAAACCTCTATCTTATTAGAAAAGGCAGAAAACCGATAGCATTAGATCTCTAATATATTCAGTCAATCAGATACTTGACAGTTGCAAGGTATCGTGATGGCTACAAAAGATACAAATAATAATGATACCTCCTCTCAGAAAACTTATTACCCATTTAGGAAAGGTTAATTTCAAATTTCATGTTTCATTTTTGCTGATATGCATTTCTCAGAAGCTCTTATTTCTATATTTCTTTTAAGCATTCCAACTGAAATATCTGTTTGTGGACTTCTTGGGTAGAAGAAGTGGGTAGTGGACACTGTGCTAGATATTTTACATATATGATCTCATTTATCTTGAAAATTGTGCAGTGTTATTATTTTCAATTAACAGGTGTAAAAACTGGTAATATGAGACTATGCGTAATTTCTTTGTTGTCTGATTTAATATATTAGGTGTATAATTCCATACCTTAAGCTCTTTAAATCACATACTGTGAAAAAGTAACTTTACAGAGTGGTATATGATGAATGTTGGGTGTATAGTATAGAAATGTGCTTGGTGAACACAGAGAAGAAAGCTTTGACCTCAGAATAGAACTAGTTCATAAAATTTCTGGAAAGCTTGACCTTGTCTGATGGATCGAAGACTAAGGCAAAGAGAGATCAGGAAGATCAGCCAATGTAGAAAAGACTGAGGGCCAAAAAGAACAAGTATTTTGTGATTTGACAGTGTAATATAAAAATGTAAAAATTTCTACTGTTGTAGTAAAAGAAATAGAACAAATTTTGTCTATTATCTTAAACAAGAACTACTCCATTTTTCTCTTAAAGTAATTTCCACTGAGTTTGCTTATTGTTTGTTGAAGACGAGAGAATAGATCACAGAACCACTGTGTAAATCTCATGTCATCAGTTGCCAAGGACGTCTTTGTCTGCTGAGTTCCAGTGATCAGTACAGCAAGTGCGGAGGGATTAAAAGCATGGAGGAAAAATGGAAGATCAAAGGAATCCAAAATAAAGGACTTTCCTAAAGTCAAGTGTATTTTATTTAGTCTTTTCCCATATCTCAGTGGTTAAGTACCCCAGAAATTGCCTTTAACATGCTAAAATTTGTGGAGTTGCAATGGTGTCCTTGCTTTCAGTGAAGTTAGTGTATTTTTGGGAAGACCAGAGTATGGTTAACATAATTAGAAACCACTCAGCCGTGGGCTTCCCTGGTGGCTCAGTTGGTAAAGAATCTGCCTACGATGCTGGAGACCACCTGCAATGAAGGAGACCTAGGTTCAGTCCTTGGATAGGGAAGATCCCCTGGAGAAGGAAATGGTCACCCACTCCAGTAATCTTGCCTGGAAAATCCCATGGACAGAGGAAACTGGAAGGCTACAGTCCATGGAGTCACAAGAGTTGGACATGACATAGCAACTGCACCATCACCACCAGTCGTGTTAAGCACCATATAATGTAGACTGTTAATACTGTGGGGTCTTTCTCCTTAAATAATGTTCTTCAGGGTTCTCTTCTCTTTGCTATTCTCATAATTTTAATTTCTATCTATTTTCACACTCTGTCCTAGCCCATGTCTTCCTTCTAAGCAGTAGATTTATCCAAATGCCTTTTGGACATCTTCATTTAGACCAGGACCACAGTCCACTCAGCTTCAACTTACAAAAGCTTTTGTCTGTTCTTTTTGACTCAGTGTATGGCACCCAGTTGACCAAGTGAAAAACTGACCCTCATTCTTACTTTACTTCCTCATTTCTAACCACATGTTCTGTTGATCAGTTCAGTTCAATTGCTCAGTCATGTCAGACCCTTTGCAACCCCATGTACTGTAGCATACCAGGCCTCTCTGTCCATCACCAACTCCCAGAGCTTGCTCAAACTCATGTTCATCGATTGGTGATGCCATCCAACCATCTCTGTCGTCCCCTTCTCCTGCCTTCAGTCTTTCCCAGCATTAGGATCTTTTCAAATGATGCAGTTCTTTGCGTCAGGTGGCCAAAGCATCAGTCCTTCCAATGAAAACTTAGGACTGACTTCCTTTAGAATGGATTGGTTTGATCTCCTTGCAGTCCAAGGGACTCAAGAGTCTTCTCCAA